>NC_064903.1:21259160-21567412 GCF_929443795.1 Astur gentilis
CTTCTGCCCACTTCTGTTCATTAGTTTTCATTAGCAATGTGCACAATAGAATAAAACAATATGAAGTGTAGTATCTCATACATTTGTCCTGGTTTCCCCCAGAAATTTGTTTTGCCAACAGCGGAGAGGGCACACCAGCCCAGATACCCTGACATGTACTTAGGTTGGACCCAGTTAAGCTGTTCCTATATGCTAAATATGTTAAATGCACAACACCACACTTCAGCAGAATTAGTCAGTGAAAGACAGACAGTTAGGGAACAATTAGCCAAATGGTCTTTTCTTTTTTTTTTTTTCTTTTCCCTTCTCCCTCCCCCAGAAAATGATCTAGAGATTATTTTGTTTCAAAAACTGACTGTGAGTCTGTAATTTTTCTGTACCGGGGAAAGTCATATTTTATAACTGGACTTGTAACAGACCTGCAAGATTTAGCATTTCTGAGCCACATTATAAGCCCTTACCTATATTTCATTTTCAAGAAAGGTGTCTTACATTTGGAGAGAATCCAGGGGAGAGTAGGAGTCATTAAATGCCTAGAAAATATGATCCACACTATAAAATTGAAGTAATTTGGCAATTCAAATGGAGAAGCCTGAGAGGGAGATGCAACAGGTTTCAGACACCTAAATAATAGCTAATGTAAAAACAAGGTGATGATCTGTTCATTGTGCCCAGATAAGCTAAATTTTACCTTGACTTTTAATACTAAGCATTGAGACATTAGGAGAAACTTCCTTTCAGAGCAACTAATTACTCTATAGCCATGACCTACCTTTTACAATTTCCTATGAATCAGTATCCTCGTCTGTTATGGCTGTTTCCTATCAGCTCACCTTGATCTCTGAGACTGGTTGTTGGTTTTGTCCATAGTGGATGTCTTTTCTCTGGATCAGGCATATTTGTTCTTCCCAAATTCTGAAAAAAAATGGATATCCTGAATTATTATGTCTTCTTCAGGTGCACTCTTATTAGAAATTAACAATTTTTATGTGTTTAGAATTACTTTTGAAAAATTAAAAAGGCAAATTGTGTTATGCAACACATTTTGTTTTCAACTATCTTGTAAGTACATTTATATATGTATATGTCTTTATATGTGTCTATGAAGTGACAATACAGCAAAACCATGATTTATTTGTATGTATTTTCACTTGATATATTATAATCTAATAAAACCTTCAGGACTGTTGTAATCAGAAGTAACCAAATGTTTAATTTTCAATATTAATATAAACTTTTCCACTTGATCACCAGGAGCTCAAGATTCGTGGTTATCCTACTAGCAGAATCAACGTTCCCCAAAAGAAAAGCTTCAGAAATTATTAGGAAGGAAATGAAGGGCATATTCTGAATAAGGTAAGTGGAATGAATGAATATCTCTCAAACTTTGGTGATCAGAAACCATTTTATTGTATCCAAGACATATAGTATAATGCATGTCAGAACAGAACATAAATTCCTTTGACATAAAATTATACTGTTTAATGAAAACAAGCTACAGATGGATGGAAACTTCTACTGAATGCTCTGTCAATCTCGCCATTCTGAGAATAGTTGGCAACAATAAATATGGAGAAAAAGTGAAGATCTTTCTACTTAATTTTACACATCATTTACTGTACCTGTACTGATTTCCTTTTAAAAATGGACATTTTCCAATGTCACATGCAGTGTTTTGGAGGAAAAAGTTAGTCTGTAAGTTGTTAGAGCCGTTCAAAGTGAGCAGCTTAGTCAATACTGGGCCCACTAAATCAACAGGCTATCTTCTCCAATACAGTTATATACTTTTTTCCATGAGAATTGATATAATTTAGTTTCAACCATACTGTTTGTTACAGGACACATATGGAAACTTTCTGTTTCATAAAACAACTCAATAAATAGGCTTAATTTTATTTGTTACATAGAGAAAGATTTACCAGTGAGAGAGAGCTTGTGCCCACAAAATAAGTATGCTATACTGAAATGCCAGGTAGTTTTTGAGTACATAAAGTACATTTTTGTATGTCTGTTAAATCTTGCTTTAATAGGCAAAATCTTAAGACACTCTCACTCCCCGTTACAGCTACCAGTATGGTAGCCACCTACTAGTTCTGATGGTGCTTGAGGTATATTCCCAAGTATAATTCCCTATTTATAGTATAGCTAACTGAATACCATTATGTGGGAAGGAAAGACAAAAGTCTGACTTTAATATGCCTGCATTTTTTCAGAGCTATAAAATTGCATATACAATGTGTATATTCTATTTTTTACATAGGCTGGCTAGGCTAAGGGATCAAAGATAACATTTTCAAAGCAGCTAAATACATTTTATTACTTCTAAACCCAGACATTTTGAATATTTTAATATTGGAATAATCTCAATTTTTAACTGTTTTTATTAATTAAGGCCAAAATGTCAGGAAAAAAATGAAAGTGTTTTGGGGAAGTCCTTTTTAATCTGGATACATACTGATCACATTTATTGTGTGCTTCAGCATGTTAGTTTCATAGAACTGCTTGAAGCTTTTATGAAATGTTGATGTTTGTACTTCAACTCACTTAATATAATTTTATTCTTTTAAAAGTTCCAGTAATGCCAACTTCATATGCATGTCAGTACATACTTTATGAAATTGTTGAGCAGTCTTCTGATTCTGAACTTGAGATAAATCCTCTGCCATGTCTGTCTTTGTGTAGAGACATGTGGGTCAATAATTAATGAAAACAAAATAAAACTACTACTGACAGGTGGGCTTTGAAAAGCAATCTTTGCAATAAATATAAACTTCAGTAGATATCTCACCATTGATTCATACAGTCTTTGTTAGCATCAAAAAACATTTGCTTGAAGCCCTAGAGAATTTCTTACACCTTGGCTTTGTCAGGTTGGAAAATATATTTACATATAACATTTATTTGAAGCTTTAGAAAGCTGAGAAAGATAAAGCATTTCATTTGATTTAGTTGACTTTCTGTTTGTTGATTAGAATTTTTCAGCTCTGTAGTACATTGTTGGGGAGCAGGGGAAGGCAAGTTGAGAGGATTTTTTTATAGTTACTCATTTCTTCACAATGTCCTCCTTTTTAAAATGATAGAGCAACTGTGATTTAGGCTTCCTAAAAATATTTTAGAAAAAATAAATGACTACTGAATTACCTTACCATTTAATCACCAGAGGTTGTTAATATGTTATGACCTAGAACTTAAATCACTGTGAAACACTTTGAACATTTTGAGAACAGAACTGACTTCAGGTCCTCTCTCTGTCCAGATCATCCCTCTAGTAACAAACACACCTGCTACAGACACAGATCTACTGGAGGTTTCTTACATCTTATCCACTGTAACATTCATTTATTATGCCACTCAGCATTTTCTTACATTTTCTCAATTCCCTGTTTTGCTTTCTTATTTCTTCTGTATGATTTTGCAAGTGAATAATTTTGAAAGCTGAAAAACTTATTATTTTTCTTGCTTCAGTAGGTTTAATTTAAGGTTGTTGGGTTATTTTTTAAAAATTAAAAAATAATCATATGAAAGATTGTTCATATTAATGTTTACAAAATAATGAAATAATGACAGATTTTAATTCATGGATTACATTTGCACATCATATTTACAGCATAAAGCTCTTGGGTAGAAAATATTGCATGATACCCATCTGATTTTGTTCATCAATCTGTGTTCATAATGCCTGTCAACATCAAGATTTTTGGTTGATTTATGTTGCTAAGAAAGGAACAGTGTCACTGAATGATAGTTTTGCCTTTTGTAGCAATTTCTACACTGAAATTTAAAGCAGCTTATTCAGTTTCATTAAAGGAGAATTCTCAATGTGCAGTTCAACAGAGGACTGCAACAGAAATTTCAAAGCATGGTCATTTCTGTGACTTTACAAAAATCTACCATGAACTAGGAAAGCATTAGCCGAGCACTCAAATTTTGACTACATTGTAATTTATGCCAATAGAAGGTCTGCATTAGCATCAGTGAGCTACTGCTAAGTGCTAAGGTCAGTTGTGCATTTCATACTTCAGCTGCAGAGGAAGAATTTTATTGCTTTTCATAGTCATGGTGCAGTGAAAAAGGTGCTTTATGATGCCACAGACAATTAATTGAGGTACATTACCTAGAAACTAAAAAGGTCACATGTGGAACATAATTGACACCTCATAACCCCTATTAATGATTACAGAAATGCAAATTAGTACTTTTCCATTTCCAAGGAGTAGCATGACTCTTCTCCAGCTTTGAATTACATTTCCATTTGCTTACAATCTTTACTCTTTAAAAACGTTTAATTTACCTTTTTTTAGAAGTAACCTCAGTCTACATTAAAAATTATACATTATATAAATTATACTATTCATAAAAAGTCTATTAAGCTGCAATTATATTTCTGTGTAATAGGCATAGAGTAAGAGAAAGAACTGATACAAATATATGAATAACACACTTAATGCTTCAGTAACCTCCCTTTAAGTCTACGTGTGGTAACACCTTTTCTGTCGTGGGATTTCAGAAAATTATTGCCCTTCCTTGTCAAGATAAACTTGAAAATCTAACAGAATTTCATGTACTGAAGAATACAGGTTTATTTAGAAGCTGTTGTGATTTTTCTTATTGTTGTGTACAAAAGGAGCAAGGCTAACACAGAAGGATGGGGAGGCATTAATGAAGAGTTAGCTACTAAACTTGCGCCAATCTTTCCGTCCAGTTATGTATGGCCACTTAGAAGTTTAGTATATCAGAGGTCAGATCCTACTGATTTTCCTAGAACTAATGTTACAGCTGTAGCATCACAGCATGACATCATGATACTACATCACTGAACTGTGAGAGTTCCTTTCCTTGTAGGCTGTAATGTTCTTAATGCTGACCAAGACCAAAGAAATATTTGGTGGAGTGTGAACATTCTTTAAAATAGGATTATTTTTTTTTTACTGTCTTCGTGTAGTTCCATCTGCAACTTATATCCTCTGCTGCTTTTCTGAAGTAAAGACTCTGAAAGTGTAAGATTAGAGCACTTTGCTTTTAGGTTTCAGCCAGGAGCTATAGCTCCTTGACAGCCCTATGAAATTTCCTGGTAAGTATGTCAGTCTTTAAGGTCCAGAACTTCTCCTATGCTTTCTAAGTATGCACAGAGACAGCGAGTTTTGTACCAAAACGAAAACAAACAAACAAACAAAAGCTTTCATGTCCAACGAAAGAGTTGTTCTGAAAAAAAAATAATGCAATAACAGAACACTTCATGTTATAGACTCTCCAGGTAGACCTAGCTTTGAAATTAGATCAGGGTGCTCAGGGACCTGGCCATACAACACAAGTTTTTTCATTCGTATTTCAGGGAGAATGCTGAAGCACTGGAACAGGTTGCCTAGAGCAGCTGTGTCATCTCCATCCTTGCAGATATTCCAGACCTGACTGGACACAGCAGCCTGCTCTAGTTGACCCTGCTTTGAGCAGGGCAGCAAACTCCAAAGGTCTCTTTCAACCTTAGCATTTCTGTGATTCCACCCCGCTTTCTACTCCTGGACAGCCTGCATAAGACACAAATATCACTTTGTTTTTAACGTTTGTTTCACTGATTATGCAAACTTGTATCTGCCACTAATTGGTGCTAGCTAACAAATTAAGGTTTCAGTATGCCTTGGGCCAGGTTCGTCTGATGTGTCTTTGTGCCTTTTATAGAGAGCACAGGTTTGGCTCCTCTTCTCCAACATTCCCACTGATGTCATTAGATTGCAGCAGACCTAAATGTAGTCTCCAAGCACCTTTGTTATGGGCCTCTTGGCACTGCAGACATAGTAAAACAAATGTAAAGACCAAAGTGGCCTTTCCTGAACTTTCTCAATTTTTCCCAAGAGCCTCTAAGGACTGATCATCCACATCCAGCTCTCCATCCTGATCTGTGCTATCAGCAATTAAAGGCTATGGATTATAGACTCCCCAGCTTATTCACAGAATTTAAAAAGACAAGCAGTTTTTAAGTACTGATTATGTCTGTACGCTGAAGTACACTTAACTCTTTCAGAGCAGTGGTTTCCTGGTCTCACACGTGGCATGTGGTCTTTGTTCTGCAAGAGGCTCATTGCATCAAGTCTTCAGGTGTTGTGAACTGATACAGCTACGCTCAGCCTGAAGAGCCAACAGTGCTGAGAAACTCCCTAATTGGGACTGTAAAGATAATCTTTAGCTGTTTCTGACCTTTTCAGATTTTTACCTTGCAGAAGCATTTTAGAATGAGATCATTGATTTATTTGCTTTTCCCAGATGACTGGTATGTTGATTTATAAAGTCATTTAATGGAAGAATTTTTTCTAAGGATGTCTAAAACACAGGGTTGTGCTAGAAACAATTTATTGTTCTGAGCTTTAAAAATTATGTGTATATCTAACAGGTTAAATCAGGTAGCCATCTTATAATAGAGATTTTAGCTTTTCTTGGTAGGTATCTATCTTATGATACAGTCTGAATGTTGAAGATGAATGGTGCAGAACTCTCACCTCGATTGTTGGTAAATAGTGCAGAACACCATTACGGCTCATTTCCCATTTGATTCATTATGTTGGTTTTCCCCCCTTGTTTAGAAGTCGTGATAATATCTCCTTTTGTCCCTTCCTTCTGTTTAAGACCATAAAGACTGTATGATTGTGCTGTACAATGTAGGAGCATGGTGGTGGAGAAGACAACTAAAGAATTTCCCTAAAAGAATTTGAGGTTTTTGAAGTCCTGAAGTTCCCACTGTGTTGTGGCACTAATCTTTATTCTTTTCTCTTCTTAAAACAAAAGGCTACTCAAGTCCAATGGCCATTCCAGCTCTTAAGAGGTATAAAAATAAATAAATATATAGCATGGTTAGAATCTTAGCCCAGTGCCACAGTAATATTTTTCCTATTAACAGGTAAATTAAGAGTAATTTCATTTAGTAAATGTGACAAAGATTTCATGACAGTTTGAATTTAATCAGTTATATCATCATTATCCAGTCACTGGAAGTCAGTCCAAATAAATTAATATGCAGTGCAAAGAACCACTTTTTCTTAAAAATGTTATGGATTTCAGTATCCTAATTAGCATATCAAGTTTTAATATGAATTATCTTCCCAACCAAATCCCTTTCCTCGTTAGCATTTTGAGTGAATGGTCACCCCTTCCTTCCCCCAAAGAAATAGGAGTCCACTGTAAAATTACCATACACAGACAGTACTTCCCTTTTGTAAGAGCTGTATGCATTTATTTTTTTCCAGTAATATCATTTCCTGCTGTTAAATCTGTTACTATTGAGACACATAACAAGCTTTTAAACTTTTAAAAAACATAAAAGTAATGGATATCCAGTCAGGGGTATGGTGTATCTTTGCTTCTTTCATTGAAAATGCTGCTTCAGACTGATTTTGAATTTTCTATACAATCCAAACCTCAGTTCCTCTTGTGTTCAAATGCAGGTTTTCCCTCTCTCTTCCTTTATGCTATCAGCAAAACAGTCCGCTGTTTGTGGTGGGTTTTTTTTTCAACTAGAAATTAAATTACTGATATTGTAATTCAATACCATATTTAAAAATTGATTGGCTTTGTAAAAATAGCTCGGAGTGCCATTACAGATATACTGGCTAGACTGTGTGACTTTCTGAGATACCACCTGCAGGAGACTAAAACTAAAATTTGTCTGTACTTGCTTACAAGACTATTGTGCATGCCAGTAGACAGAGGTGAAATGCCAGGAGTTTCCAGTTGTAGGGAGTTTTAGAGATATAATGTTTAATGCAATACAAACTTTTCCTGAGACTGAAGTGCAAGCAAATCCCAAGGTCATTCATTCAGAAGGGTTACAGCATATATTGAGAGTTTTCTTGCTTTTATTGAATGGTTTCAGTCCTAGAGTTCATTATCTCAGCTTCAATGATTGATTATTCTAGTATTGGTTAATAAAAGATTAGAAGTCAAAAGGCATATCATATTTTTGTGTTTGTTGATCCTTCTCAAATTGTTTGTTTGCTTGTTTGTTCTTTTTTGATCTTTGTTAGTTCTCCACAGTGAAAGACTGAGCTTCACTTTTCTGTTCCTTTGGCAGTCATAACTTTAGAGGACTGTAATTTTAATTTAGGAGTTTACACATAAATTAGTGTAACAAAAAAAAGTTTTGGACATTCACCACACTGGTTCCTTTTTTAAGAAAAAAAAACCAACCAAACAAAAAACCAACCCAGGTTTTATTCTCCCCACTGTTTTTTGGCTTTTCATATTGGTAGAAAAGCTGATGACTGATTGTGAGAAGTAATATACTTCTTTCAACCTCTAGTAATTTCCACTCACTTCCTACAAAAACTGCAGAAGGGGAGAAATTCCTGAAATCAAAGAAAATATCTTAATCAGAACATAAAGAACTCTAACTTTGAAAAAAATCAGGAAACTGAAGTATAGCATCTAATTATCAGTTTTTCAAGATTCAAAAATATATTCCTATTTCTCTTCCATATACATATGGGAACTACAACATTATATGTTTAGCTCTAAAGAGTGTTTAAAATTCAATAGTGGAGGAGGAAATTACAGTAGAGAAATGTTGAGGGTATAAAATGCTGGACTAGTAAATAGAACAAAGAACAAACATTCATGGTAGAGTGTAAAATGTGCCATGCAGTCACTGACATATACTGTAATGTGTATAGGTAGGTATATACATATTACACAGGTAATTTATCACTTGGAGTGCCTTTCTTTCAGTTCATTAATTTTGCTTTATTGGTTCCTCCCTTTTTCTTTCATTCAGCCTCATCTCACATACACATAATTATTTTCAACAATACCATTATTGGTGTGGTCTCTAATAAAAATAGAAGGTCTTTTAACACTGCTATTGGAAGAGTGGGTTTGCTGACTTAATTTCTCATGTTTGGGAAGAAAGGCTGGCTAGGGGCAGAAAAGCTCATTGTGTTAACATACACTCAATTTCCATGAGGCAAACTCTAGGAAATGCCAGCAAATGCATGTGGTTTGGGTATGTACTTGGTACAGGACCATTTTAAAGAAAGATGCTTTTCTTTGTCTTTGGTTTCAGTTCAGTTAGAAACTTGCATGTTGGTTGAGCTCTGCTTGTTTCAGTTTATGGTTCAAAAGCACTGATATGAAGCTACTAAGTATCTCAAGTTTTCCTAAGTTAATGTGGAATTTCAGTAAGATACTAAATTTGCATATTTTCATTGTGTAATAACAAGAATTACAGCTCTGGGACTAAAGAATTAGTCTGCACGCAACAGCAGGACGATACAAGACCTCAGTTGTCATGACCCAGGTTCACAACCACAGAAACCAAACAACCCTCTCCTAGCCTTATCAGCTAATCTATACAGAAATAGGTAGATAGTATTTTTACAGAAATAAAGATGACACATTTCAGTATCGGTTTTAACACCTACAATCTACCCGTATCTCAAACCTGGAAATATGAACCACCTATCTACTCAGGTATGGGAGCAGAGTTTTGGTCTGTAATGAATTCCAGTCATAGTAACAAGTTTATCTGCTTAGTGGGTTAGGTTTTGAAAAACTGAGAAATAAACTAACTAAATAAACAAATTATTTATTTTACTACTGCAGTGTCTAGAGATGGGGCTGGCAGTAGGCTGCTGAAAAAATAAAAATGTCACCACATTAGAATACATGTCTGCCAGGTACTTTATTTTAAAATTAAGTTATTGTTTTATGAAGTGCATCTGTACTTTTCATAGGTCATGAAACTTAGAAAATAAAATCTGTTTACCGAAAGGATAAGGCATGGTATGATGTATATAATAGAGATTTATTTCTCTATGAACTGTAGAGCTTGGATTTATTTTACTTAACAGCAGTTTATAATAGACGAGCAAATGAACTTTTAACAGTAGAAAAGAGAAACTTCCAATAAACCACACAGAAGGTATATTTTAAGTTGCAAATCACTTTTAGATTCCTGCAATAACCCCTTAAGTCCTGATTCTAGCAATATGTAAGGTATAAAAAGTGCTTTTAACTGTTGCTTTTAAGAAGTTGTTTTCTATTTCCCTTTGGAGGCATTACATCTATCACATTGCACTGTTGCTCATTCATCGTGCTCAAGTGCAGTATTTGATGTAGCTGATGTTGCATGGCCAAAATGTGCACCTGGGAAATAATAGGGAAAGATTGTGAATGCAGTATTTTATTACAGACTGGTTTGGGGGGGAGTTGGTTTGGGGGGTTTGTTTGGGGTTTGCGCTCTCTCTCTCTTTCTCTCTGATTCGGATGTACTCAGCAGTGTCCTCTGGAAACCTAACTCTAGCATCTGAGCAACAAGAAGTTAGTTGCATGCTCAGACCAACAGCTTGTTACTTGTAATTACCAATCAATATCCAAGCACAATTCTCCAAAATCCTGTGTTTATATTCTTACAAGTGTCTGTTCTCAAATGAGAATTTGAGAATAAAACGTGTAACTCTGCAGTACATTTAGAAACAAATAGACAAAAGTTTGATTCCTAGTTAACTTTTTATCTTTCTTTAAAACACGTTCCATTGGTCAAGGCTGGATGTGAGATATTGTGAGGCTCGTAACAAATTCTTCTCTTGCATGCCTGTTTAATGCCATTTTGCCAACCATTTTGAGATGATGTGAACACGTACTACATGGAAAAAAGTGTGTTGCCTCAGTAGTTACCAGGAGGGAAAATAAGTGATCAGACTACATAAAAAACATTTCAAGGTTGTTTCCCTTGATTTTGTTTTAAATAATAATAATAAAAAAGTTATATAAATAAATTATGGGACTATAAACCTTTCAAGATAGTGATAATTATTGAATCAGTTTCCAAACAATATTCCTGAAATAACTGTAACAAAAGTTTACTTTCATCTCTAGCTATAGCATGTTTATGACAAGATGCCAGCACATGTAGTAGAACTTGCATTATATCTGCCTCTTGAGTGCTGAACAAGCTTGACAGTCCTGAGAGAATTTTAAGGGCTTTATGATGACAACCTAGTGAAGAAAAAAAAGAAAAAAAAGTCTTGACTGTGAACAAAAGAGAACAAATACAAGGACATAACAGACAAGGTATATGTAAAGTGAAATTCACAGAGAATGAGGCTGATGTTTAAAATTTAAGAAAGTTCTATTGCATTTTGGATATTGTTGGTTTTTTAACCAAGGATCAGTTAAAGCCCTTAAATCCTCTGTTGCTAAATGAAATAAAAACTTATTGGCATTTAATCACTATGAATTTTAACTCTATTGCTATGTCTGCATGCCAAATAATTGAAATATGAGTGTATATACAATTTTAATCTCTAAGATACTAAGTATAGAGTGAAACAGATTCCAAACACAACATTGCTTTCTGATCTGACAAAATTATTTAGTTGACAGGAAGAAAACAAAAAAGTCTGTAACAAATAGTCTTGAATACTCATAGCTTCATTGCTTCTGCTTTGCTTCATGGTCCTTTACTTCAGTGCAGTAAATCACCAAATGAGATTTTTGTATTGCATTTTATTGTATTTAAAAGATGAAATGGAGTTTGAGATGTTCCTCAGAGTTCTTCTAATCTATTCCCTCTTATTTTCTTTTGGGGGTTGTTGGTTGGGGGGGGGGGGGGGGGGGTGTGTCCCCCTACTCTTTAGTGTCTGTTTTGGCTCCTGACCTATTCTCTCCGATCTTTCTCATTTTTATAGAATATTGTTAATGAAGTGTGTACAATGTTGCTTGGGAAAAACATGCCACAGTGATTTTTCTTTATTTTTAAAGTGCGTTTGATTTCATCTAGCAGCTGCAGGCCCCTTTTTTCACAAAAGAATCTGATTACTGAGTGTGATTAAAATGAATTTTTCTTTATATGGTGAACTGTTTTTCCCAACTGTGAATCTGACAAGCACATGTTTTTCTGAGTATCAGTGTAATACTTAAAGTTGTAAAGACACAATCATCACAAGACTTTTTATTTACTATTGTTCAATACAAACAGTGTAGAGTGAAAGAAACTAATGAGGTCTTTGATAATCAATTCTTATCAGAAATGTCTTGGGCAGAATGTGGTTTTTCAATTATCATCAGTTGTTCAGTAGCTGTACACATAGGCTTTTTTTTTTTCATCTAGAAGTGCTGATTTTATCTTTATTTTAAGAAAGATTAACTTACATTTGAATGCTTGAAATTAAAACTGTTCTTACTTGGACTGCTTTCTTGCCAACTGGCATTATTTTATCTTGCATGATTTTACATGTAAGCACTGTCATATAACTATTGAGCTAAATCTTTGGAAGGAAAAACTCAAAGGTAGGAAAGCCAGGCAATTGGCATGTAGAGGTTTGGGGAATTTGAGGGCAGGATATTTGTTTTTAAGGAGTCTGTGAGAACAGAAGAGCGGGTAATGGGTAGAATAGCCCAGCCATTCTCTAGGGAAATAATGCTTCCAAATTTTGCAAGAAATTGGAAGAAAGCTCCTGACTGGTGATGAGGGGGAGGAGGGGAGAGGGAGGGAGGGAAGACAGCCCTTGAGACTGTTAATGTAAACAGTTGCATCCAAATATTAGCTCTAGCTTTTAAAAGGGACCAGTTGGAGACTGAGCAGTTTGGGAAGCTGAGGCATTGAATCTATTTGGATTTTTTATCTCTTTCCATCTCTACTGCTTGTACCCTAGAAATAAAGTCTTTGGGGGTTTCTTTTGCCCCACACTTGTAATTATTGAGGCAAAATCTTGGGGGGTAAGGGGGGGAGAGGGTGTCCTAAAAGAGCAAAAGCAAACTTTTCCATATAATGTTGGTGGTTCATAACAGATCTTTAATACATTTATGGTGTTTTAAATTGCGTAGATAGACCATAGTCAAAAATTTAGGAGCTTAAACTTTTCTTCCATTGATAGAACAGGTCAGCCAATAATGAATAGTTATCCCTTTGATTAAAAGTATGGCAGAGGAAAGGGTAGTTTTCAAGTGGTGTTATACTTCACTTTGCCCAAGATATTTATTTTTTTAACAAAAAATTATTTAGAGGTGTCTTATAAACTGCATAAAGTTGATTATAAGCTGGTCTTTATTTTCTAAAAGAAATAATTAATAAGCTGTATTTTTTTTTAATGTTGTACTTCAGAATCCCTTTCCGAATTCCAGAAGTGATATAATTGAATTGTATATTAAGTTTAGCTGATAGGGAGAAATAATTTGTATATATAAAAGCAAGTTGCAGGTCAGTAGTTTTACAGAGAGGTAAGATGAGATGAAACTGTTGGAGAATCCCGGAAAAGTTGCCTCCAATATCTGGGAGCAGTCTCTCTGTTCACTGCTACAGAGGAGGGATGATGCCCTGCTTTACACCCTATAGCAAGAAACGTTAGGATTACGTGAAGTTTCCTTACCTTTCATGTAAAGCGCATTGTATCCATCTCTGTCCCATTTTCATGACTCTCCTAGTATGGAAAATGGGGAAACAGAAGAAAAATAATTTTGTATTTATGGTCTTAGCATTTATGGCCTTGTCTTGCTTAGAAAACCTGTCCCTTTTAGAAAAGGCAGAGATGTATAGATTATACCCCATCTCAGCGACTGCATCCTAAATGTGTCTGGGTTAAGGTAGGGAAAGGTGGTGCGGCCTAGCTGGCAACTTGATGTGGGCTAATGGGCCAAATGGAAAATGCAGGTTTCTCTTCATCGGTCTGTCCGTATGTCATTGGCTTTTCATGGTGAGCCTTTGCAACTAAAGAAATGCTTTTCATGATTTGTGCTCAGCAAAAGAGAAAAGAAGCAACTTTTTCAACCTGTCAAAACCACAGGACAGGCGCAGGGCCAGCAATACCAACTGTTGCATTGGAAATATTTACAAAGGTGCTGTGCTGTAACTTTGTAACTTTGATTCCAAAATTGCTCTTAAGAGGTCAGCAGCGTGTGTGTTTGTGCACATGGGGAAAGTATAGGAACGGAGGACGGTTTCACTAAAAATGTAGTAGGATCTTGAGATTATGATACTGGGAAGAGTTTATTCGTATTTAAAGGATAAATATTATTACAAGGTAGCCTCATATTGCCTCAGTAAGAGCCAGGGTTCTCTAAAAAATTGTCACATATCACCATCTTCTGAGCAAACCCTGTATTGCAAATGTTAAGCCTAAACAATTCATGAGCTACAACGGCCTCACTGTACACTCAAGCAATACCAGAAAACCTCAGTATTCAATATCTGACTTTTCAAGACCTAGATTATGAGCAAACTTGTATCCAGTTTCCTGCGGAAGAGGACTCAGATTATTAAGAAGTGGGTCTGTGTTTATGAGGTTCATGTCTTCCCTGACTGAAAAATTCACTGACAAACATCGAGTAAATTCACAAGAGAAAAGACTATGTAGAAAATGAAGTATGTGTGACCCTGTTGATAAAAAGATCTCATGTTACTGCACAGATTGAAGATATGCTGACAAAGTTCCTGTAAGCTTTGAATGTAGGTGATTCAATCCTTGGTTTCTGTAATTCTAAGACATCTAGCACTGATCAGTTGAGATTGTGGTTTAATGAAACTGGTTTATGCAAGAAATGAAAAATTAAACTCTATTTTTGCCTATGTTATTTTTCTTCATATTTTCTGCTTCGCTCAATACTACAAAATGTTTTCTGGGCTATATATTTGGCAATATATTACAGGAATATTGCAATATTTTTGTAATAATCTATTTTGCAATAGAATAGAGAGATGCTTATGATGCTTTAAAGGTTGAAAATGACGTGGCCAAAGGCTAGCAGTTTTATGAGTGCATGCAAATTAAAGGGGTTATAGAAAACCAAGAGGAAAAAAAAAAAACAGAAATCACATACAAGGATATTACTTCAGGTTGCCTCATATACAGAAAAACTGAAAACAATATGCATATGAAATTGTAACATTCAGACGAAAGATATATTTCTAGAAGAGAAAACCTAGTTAGAGACAAAAGCCTTATGCGTGTGTTATTTTGTTAATATACCTATATATCAGTCATGTATTTGTTCTGAAGGATGCTTCACTCTCCAAGGGAGGAGAACAGAGTGCTGCAGTTAAAGTTAGATGGTGTTCTGTTGATTGTTGTGAGTTTTACTAGTTGTAATTTACTGGAATTTACTTGACTGCTGTTGTGAAATTTATTCAGAGAAAGGGAAAGTCTCCTTTTACCAAGTTTATCTGTGGAACAGAAGTTAAAGCAATAACCTGCTAACAGAATGTCAGTCTGTCATCTGACAGTTCAAAGGCACTCAGATTTATTATTTTATCTATGTAGCAAGGTTGTGGGTTTGTTTTGGTTTGGGGGTCTTTTTTTCTTTTTCTTTTCTATATATTTTTCTGCCTACATCTAATGAAGAAGAGAATGTGAGAGGTTGCCTCTCAAATGGATCAGAGAATGCCACATAAACTACAGACGCAAGAAGGGATAACAAAGAGTAAATGTAAGATGGAGAAATCCTGCCTTGAAAAGCCAAAATTCTTACTGTCACCTAGATGATATTTTGGGTTTGTATTCAATCTCACACAGTCTTGCCCAAAATTATCCTAGTCTTCATATCCACTGCAGAAAAATTTGGGCTAAACCTTAGAGTATTTTCTTAATAAATCCTGTAATTTGAGACTTTTTTGGACATTGAGTTGATTAAAACAGATTCATTCTCTCACCAAAAAGGACAAATAGAGCTGAAAGTGTCTTGTATTAAACTTCGTGCTGGACTAACATGCAAACACACTTTTCAGATATAGGTTTTCTATTATTAAGTATAAAATATTAATCTATTCTTAAAATATCGTATTTAAAACTTAATTCCTGGACAGTCATTCCCAAATGAGTTGTCCAAGCAATAAGTGGCAGATATATTTTCTTTTCAGTCATATGTGGTTGGCTTGTGAAAATCTTCATAATGTGAAGTTACTGCCATCCTCTGCTGTATGCTCCGTAAACGTGATTATTCGTATACAACAGAACAGAGTTTTTAATTCTCTGTGTATGTAGAATTGCGATGGAGGAAAAAAATTCCTTAGGGATGTGGGCATGAGGAAGAAAAGGTATGTCACCTTCAATGACTCTATGTGTGAATGATGTAGCGGAGCTTTATTAAAAAGTAGGAATGGTGGAATGTAGCATTTTGTTCTCAGGTTTCTTTGGCAAGAGATGAGGTCAGCAGAGATCTTAAAGATAAAAAGAATAGTTTTACTGTGAAAAAAAACAGACCTTCATTGTTTTGAGGGGAAGTGGCAGTGAAAGGATTTCTGTTCTGATAAAAATCCCCCTTTCCTTATAAGAGGAGATAGGGAATAAGAGGTGAGGCTCGAATATCAAAAGTAGGTACTCTTAGCATACAATGTCTTAGAAATACTACATCAGTGGTGACTATTATAGAAGTTCAGTTTAATCTCTCCAGGAATTAATTCTAATCAATAAAATGAAATTTCCCCAAGGGAAGGACCCATGCTGAAATGTACAAATAAATTCATTGCAGTTTATTCAGCATGGAATTTGTATGATGTTCGAGGTCAGAGAAAAGCTAATTTCAGTGCAGGATTTTGCTTTTGAGGAATCAGATACTGAAGCCCAGGTATTTAGCAGGTATTTAGCATCATGCACCCCATCTCTGAGTGAGTCTAGGGTCAGGTAGGAAGCAAATAAATTACATCATGTGATAACCATGTACAGATATATACGTGTAGAAAGAGACAGGATTAACCTCACATGACACTTCACTGGTTCCCTTCAAGGAAATTACCCTGGACATTCCTTCCAGGCATGCACAACCAATTGTCTCCTTTCATGTTAAAAGATTTATTTTCACTCTTCAACCAGTCGAGCATGTACTGTAGTAAAGCTGGTTTTGTAAGTTCCTCAACCAAGAAGGCAGAAAAAAGAAAAGGTGGCAGCATCAGCTAGTTGACTAGGTAGCTCAAAAAAAGCTTCAAATTTCTATGAATCTTGTTGGCTTAGTGGAGATACTGTCCAAAACAGACTAGCCTGTTAACTAATCTGGGTGTTGAAATAATTGGGCCTAAGTCCTTCCCTTAATGTATTTTTTCTACTATGGCACCAGGGAAATAATTTACTTTTCCATAAGAGTTGTAAATAGCTATAGTACCGCTTTCCTACCTTATAGATATGTTATGAAGATGAATGCTCCAGTAATGCAGTTACGTTACTGAAAGTAACATTGCTAAAGTAATAGAAGGGATTTTTCTGGGCTAGTTGGTTCTTATGCTCTTTGCCTAAATATCTCCTACTGGTAGATAGAGACAAGATAGTGGTTAAGCTGAACCTTCAGTCTTTCCCAGAATTGATTTCATGGAGAAAGCGGTATCCCCACTTCCCATTCATTACATTATATAAAATATCATTGCTGGTCCAGTTCACGTAGAGATTATCAGCCAGTCCAAAGAGCAAAAACGTGGTTTAAGGGCCAGTGCTTAAAAAGAAAACAAGCACAATGATTTGGGGAAAAAGAAATAACACAATAATCATTCTATCAGTGAGAGTCAAGATAAAAAGCGCAGAGCAGTACAAGGTCAGAGATAGGAAAGGATGGCTCCCTCCCACACTTTGCAAGCCAGCCAGATGTGTGTGCAGCTGTCGGGGTACCTAAAAAGCAAAGATGCTACATAACTATTGCACCTACTCATGTTTGGAGAAACAGAGGAAATGTGAAGGGATGACACCTCATCAGAGAATCTCTCTAGCATTTCCTCTCACCTAATAATGTCTAAACTTCTCCAAATTCTCTCCAGTTTGCTTTTCTTCTATCTTCCTGTTAGGTGTCCAATTTCCTTTTGTGAATTGCTAGTTTCCTTTCACATGATTTTTCACTGCTGTACAAATAATATGAAAGAAAAAAAAACACAAGCAAACTTTAGTACTAAAACCACCGAGTAACTGCTTTCTCTAGAAAATTCAGTTGTGCCATTTTGTTGCTTAAATTCAATATCTGCTCAAATTTTATTTTTATGTTTTCTAGCACATAAGATTTTAAACTCATGATAATTTTTGTCATCATTTCATCCTAAAATAGATTATTTTGAAATTAATTCAGGGTGTGAGTGTCTAATATTGTTCTTGTTCTTTAGAAGTTGAAATGAACTTTCATACCAATAGTTCCAAACAGGGTTGGCAGCTTGTGCACAATCTGATTCCCAGCTGTACAGTTGCACATAAAAGTACCGTGTAAAGAAACAGATACCTGATCACTTCTGCTTTCCATGGCACCTTAATAGCAGATCTCTTAATACCACCTCTTCAGGCAGAGAGTGAAGCTTGAGTTTTCACTCAAGGAGAGGGACATGCAGAATTAGTTCTCCACATGTGGATTTTCAATTCATTCTTCCCCAAGCTGACTGCTTTAATTTATAAGCTTGCATTCACATTGCTCTCTGACTTTTCTCTGCTTCACACCCTTCCCATCTTTTCCCATTTACCTTTACTTGTATTTGTCTTTGTGTTGTTTCTGTAAGAAGATATGGCCTTAAACTTAAAATTTAGAAGGAGTACAAGTTATCACAGCCTGGCTATAGAAATTAGTAGACTATCTCATCACATTACACATACGTGCAAATATTCACATAGTCTGCCTCAGTGGTTGTGGTTCATGGTAGGAAGAGCTACTGATCAAACTGATAAATGTGGCTGCATGCTGCAAGCTAAAAGAATGCTACAATTTTTTTTCTTATGGTATTTTTTAAAATAAGCAAACCTCATGACACATTTTCTGTAGAGAACAGTAAAGAAATACAGAAAGTGTAATTTTCTTCTAATACTCTTTGTGAGACTTTCTTAAACTATGGAAATGGCAGTATGTTTAAAGATATGCTTAAGGGGATTATTTATATCTAGGTGTTTTTCCTAAGTGTCTTGTTTACTGATAAAGCATTTAATAAAATTTGCAAGCTGAAGGAGGGGACAAAGACGGGAGAATTCTATGTCATCTCTGCACTTTGCAAGCCAAGCAAGTCTCAAAGGCCAGTCTTGTGTGTTTGCGTTAAGGTACTCACCCACCATTTCTGTTCTTCAAAACTGATCTCTGCTGTACTCAAGTCTTCATTTCCTTTCCTTACTGTAGGCTTGATTAGGTTTTTAGATATGGCTTTATATTTCGTAAACCGCTCCTCTCGCCTAGGACCCGTGCTGGCTTTTTCTCACTTGAGGCTGTGTGCCTATTTGTACCCCACGCAAACTTCAAATTCCATGCAAAGCCTCGATGAGAAAGACCCGTTGGTACTGGCAATTTATCAGTGTCTCTTCTGATGTGCCTCTTGCACGTATCTCAACATTATTTGCACATTGTTTGTATAATTTGTATTTCAGAGTTTTAAAAATGGGCATTCAATAGCAGTGCTTTCCAAACAAGAGCAGAATAAATGAGGTTATACTGGTTACTGGGAACAGTAATGTGCTGTTATAGGAGAACATGGGAAAAGCATGATTTTAGAGCCTGAGTGATAAGCAGTAGTAACCCTCTCCCTCTGATCCACACAAATCTTTATTTATTATATAAAAGAGTGCACATGGCTGTTGCATGACCAAAGCAGGAATGGCAATGAATAGGGCAAAAATGTTGGTATTTTTATTATTAATGTTTAAAAGTTCACATTTGCTGCAAAAAGATGTTCTAGGTAGGTGGTAGGACAGGTTCCCTATAGGACAGGGGAGAGAAAGAAAAAATTCTCATCTACCACACATTCACAACTGCCTTACTGTGCAGATGCTCGGTGGTTAGCCCTCTTGCATTTGCTTCAGATTATTGATTTGGTGGGAAATAAAAATACCTTCTTCCTCTGATGTGAATCTTCCTCTGTGTGGGCCTGTGA
Source organism: Astur gentilis (assembly GCF_929443795.1). Classification (NCBI taxonomy): domain Eukaryota; kingdom Metazoa; phylum Chordata; class Aves; order Accipitriformes; family Accipitridae; genus Astur; species Astur gentilis. Next base: position 21,278,950 of record NC_064903.1, read on the forward strand.
CCCATTCGCTTGGCTCTTCATGTTGTTCTGTGTCAGTAGGGTTTTTGGTGGGTTTGTTGTTTGGCTGGGGTTTTTTCCCCTCCACAAAAATAGATACAAAAGGAAAATAGTAATGAAATAAAGTTTCTTTCCTGGCCCACCAAGCTAGCAAGAGATTTGTGTGTTGATCTAGAAATCCACAACAAAATGAAGGTAGTTCTAAGCTATACACTGTTAAGCTTCTATTGTAGGGCAGCCTCATGTAACGGCTGCAAAAGAAATCATCTTAAAATGTAGTGTACTTTCAGCCCTCTGCAGGTAATCAACTCAGGTTGCCAAGGGCTGGGGTGTGTGAGCCCCTTTCATAGAAAGGACATCCTGACATAATGGTGTTGGTAACTATTTTTGATTCAAAGAAAGAAAAAAGATGAACTTTGTCTAAGAAGAAGTGCTAGAAGGAAGGTAAATTTTAGTTTATGTGGACCAGATGCAGTAAGGACACTAAGACAGGATCTTTTCTTCTTTTAGAGTACAGAAATGAGATTGATACTTCTGTGTTTTCTGTTCTTGAAAAGATGTAGGATAAAACCCACAAAGTTGTTAAAATATAATCTAAATTCTCTTAGCAGAGAAAGTAAAGTTTATTTGAATGTAGCATGCTATATATAAACATAACTGATCTTTAAAGTTAAAAATGGTTTTCCTTTTATAAATATGCTTATGAGATTGCATCTTTAGAAGCATTCATTAGGATTATTACTATACATTTTTTAAAATAGCATATTGCTGAATTCTGAAAACACAGTATTCTATCAGGAAAGTTAGTCTACACATTCAGAGAATTTCCATCTCTGTCCTGAATTTTCTGATACTGACAAAACAACAACATAACAAACACTAAAGTAGATACTGTCCAAATATTGTGCTTTACAGCAGAGAATATCTTACATACATTCTTTTTCTAAAATACACTTTCAGCATTTAAAATGATAAAAAAAATGAAATTAATGTGAAACAAATCAAAACCTTCACTAGAAATTGGCACACAAAAAGAAAATATCATGCATGTGGAATAGTATGTGCTCTTTTCAGGTGATTCTTTTCCTGTTTATTCTTGATTCTTTACATTCCCTTAATTTCAAATAAAACATAAACATGCTTATTATATAACTGGTATATAACATTACACAGTGGATATGGTTTTTTTCTTACCATATTTCTACTGTACATGAGAGAAAGCTGGTAATCTTCAGCTGAGGTCAAAGATTGTCATATCAATATGATATAAAAATTTCATTTTGTTAGTTATATGCAAGGAATGTAATTATCTGATTGTTTTAAAATTTAATGCATGGTGATTTTCCCAAGAATAGCTGAATTAGTTTAATGCAAACTGACAGATGGTTAGTGGGCAAAGACAAGTCCATGAATAACCTGACACACTGATCAGCATTAAAATACCACATATCTATGCACTGTGAAAGTGATTGCAAATTATATTAGCATTGTGTTTTGACAGAGAGATTTCTTTCTGTTGGCACATATTTAGTAACATAAAGATACTTTAGCCCTACTATTTCTTAACTTGCACTATTCAGTTTAATATACTGCTAAAAACGGGTATTCTGTCACAGTACTAGCAATGCCGGAGGTTGAATAGCAACTAAATTCTCTGCTTCTCTGATTTGATTTTAAAGTTAATTTAGTAATTTAATTTCTGACTATAGAAATGAAGTTACTTCTGCAGAGAATATCCTGTTGCCAGTGATATTTATGGGCAAATATTTCTTTCTGTGCAGTTTGCTGTTGAAGGTGTTTCTCTTATTCATTTTCATGTACTTAAAATATAAAAGCTCTTTTTATAAACATTAGCATTACTGCCAACATAGAAAAGAAAAAAGTTTATGAAATCTTATACACCTGTTTATCACTTTATGACTGCATTTTATAAATAACAGATACTTTTGTAACAAACCTGAACCATTTAAACATATTATTGAATTTGTATGTATTAGGTATAATAAAATAATTCACTTATGCAAAATTGTCGGATTTTTGGAATGCAGGAAGACACTTTTGTGCTCTAATATCACAATGGCTCAGAGATAAGTATTCTCTATAATGGAGGGCTGCTAAGATGTGTATAGTCTGTACTGCTTTCTGGAAATATTTCTTATCTTCCTGACTCAGCCTTCATGAAACTCCACGCAGTTTAGTTTCACAATATTTGTGGTCCTCAGGGCAACTTCACCACAACAACACATGCTCCAGCCCTTCCAATATTGACGGGAACTTCCTAAGAAAGAAAAAAAAAAAAAAAAAAAAAGAAGGAAAAGAAAAAGAAGGAAACATTTTTAGTAGACTCCTATGGATAGGAATAGAAGAAGTTACTTGCATATTAAAAGGAAAGAAATTTATTTATTCAAACTTATGTACTCTAAAAAAATTGGATTTAACGAGGGCTCTAAAAACAGAGTTTTGGCTTTTGAGGATAAGGCTTTAGCAGCTGCTGAGTATTACAGGAGTGTAGGCTGGTGTCCTTGCTCTTAACTTTTGTAAAAGACCTTCATATCTTATGTTCCAAACCCATGGACTGTGTAGCTACAAAGGATCTTGACAGTTTTAAATATTACTTCTTGGTCTCAATGGCGATGGCTGTAAATGTGAACTCTTGAAGTGGCCATGCCTCCAGCAGAGAGCATGGCTGGTAAGCACTTGCCAGCTCTAACAACGGTACGGTGCGGCACTTCAAGCACAAAATGCTTTGGGCAACCTGGTTCACTTGCCCATGTGCTGCCTCTGCCCTTTAGCCTGAAAAATTTTATACGGTTATTTCACAGGAGAGGCGACCAATATTTTATACAAGCTCCAGTATTACTGTATCCTAATATATCAGTTTTCCCAAAACCAGTGATAATTTGGCAACACAAACTTTTTTGGTTTGTCCGTTATTCAGACAGAATTCTTCCTATCTGTAGGAAGAATTCCTATTATTTATTAGGCAATTCTTCCTGTTACCTCTGTCCACTCGTTATTTTGAGCATCGTAGGACTCCACGGTGTCCAGGTACGTATGGCCATCATAGCCGCCAACAGCATATAATCTGTCTCCCAGAGGACAAATTCCAACAGCATCCCGAGGTACACTCAGGGGGGCCACTGTTGTCCAAGCATCTGTTTTTGGATCATACCTAGGATGTTTTATGATCAAATTTAGAAAAATACATTGTAGAAAGACATTTCAAATTTAAATTACTGATATTTGCTTATTTCTCCTGTATTGTAACTGGCTTACACCATGAACTAGTACAGAGAATTATGAGTAACGTGCTTAAATATTTAATTTAGCCACTAGAGGGATCTTCAAGCACATGAAAAATGCCCATATTTTCCCTTTTTGAGTGGTCTCTCCATTTCTATCAGATTAAACAATCATTACATTTTATACACAAATGAGGCCTGAGGGAATGATAGCATGGCCATCAGCTGACTCAGCGAAGTTAATTTCAATATATTCTTTTTTCTTTCTCCTTAAAGATTTTTTTTTTTCCTCCTTCTTGTCAGAAGTAATGTTTTCAGAACATTCCACTGTAAAAGAAGTTAAATATCTCATATAATTTATAAAAGTTTGTAACACAGAATGCATGGCAATATTTTACATCAGTGTTGATTTTATTTCCAATACGTACTCAGTCGATTTCCAACATAAATTCAAGTGAATTCCAGGGTAGATCCAGCCTTATACTGTCTAAGTGAGAGCAAACCCTAGCCGTTGTTATTCACACCAGGGAGTTGAATACTTGCTCCCTTTTCCTTTTTATCCCCAAATGACACAAGAGAGTCAATGGATACCCACGGTCCATTAAACAGCCAGAGGAGTTGTCCTCACTCATTATGTTCCCTGCTCACCCAGAGCTCAAGTGATTTCTTGTCCTCCTACATTGTGCCACATGCCACCACAGTGGCAAAGCAACTTTTGACACACAATACTTCTGTTTCTGAAAAAGAAGTGTCCAGCATTTGCATTTTCTTAAGAACTGTGATCATCAGTGGAGAATACAAAAATGAGGTTAAATAAGGATCAGTTAAACGGTATTTTCATTTTAAAAGGTAATTTGAGAAATGGATATCAAGCCAGGATTTCGCTGCTTGCAGCTCTGTGCTACCAAAATAATTAAGCCAATGTAATAATTTTATGTTATTGTATTATAATTTAATTTTAAACTGTGAATTCAAGCTGAAGTAGTTTGTTTGACCATGTTTACTTTTTTTTTGCTTGCTAAATCAGACCCTTAGCATAAGTTTTAGACTGATTTCTTACAGAAACAAGGGTCCTTCTATCAGTCTCTTCCATCAGAATATACCTGTGTAGTGAATACTGCTTGTTTGAGTATGTGATATTTATTATATTTTTAACCTTTTGGTCAATATCAGTCAAATTATTGGAGGAAGACACAACTAAAAAGTATTTAGTTCCTACAATAGTTCCTACAAAACCTGGGTTTTGGCACTTGAGAAATAGAAAGGTCACATGCTGAATTTGTCTTGCTTGTTAAGGAGTCTTTACCTGGCTCCTGGGCAGCTCAAATAAAAGGGAGAGCTGTGAGGAATTTGCTTCTGAGGGTTAATTATTTTGTTATCACAAGAGCATTGGAAATCAGTTATTCTGCTCAAAATGTTGTTTTAAAAAGCATAATATGTTTTACAAACATAACATTCCAATTGTGAAGAAATTTCCATTGCTGATACAAATTATTTTGTATTTCCTTCCTGGAATGTAAAAAAAAAAAAAAAAAAAAAATCCTTACCTTTCTACACAGTCGGAAAGTCGAGAGCAGTGGTTGGAAGCAGGTGCATCGTGACCTCCCACAGCATATAAAAATCCATTGTAGGTTGCGACACCAACGCCCCCTCTTCTCTTGGACATCGAAGCGCATATACTCCACTTGTTTGTGTGCGGATCAAAACATTCCATTGATTTTAAGCAGGAGCTCCCATCTCGTCCACCAACAGCATACAGTCTGGGATAATCACCCACAAGAAGGCAAACAATTTCAGTCTTTAGTCTCTCATTTTAATAGGAACTTTATTTGGTTAACTTCATTCAGACCACTGTAAAATTATCGTAATGCCCATTATTTGCTAGCTGACAGCTACGCTCTGGAACTTTCTTTGCACAAAGGGTTTTGCATGGTACACAAAGGAAGTTACATTCTTCATTTGCAATGTAAATTTTCAAGCAGACACATATGAAAATTAATCTTAAAAATGCATGTCAGCTTCTTGAAATGTGAGCTATAGATTGAATTTGATGGAAAGATGCTATGTATGTTTGAAACATATGGGTAGTATTCCCTATGACAGGCTTATGGAGTATTTGACACCTTAGTATTACATGAAACATTTTTCCTATATGGTTAATATGTAAAAGAACTTCAATAATATCATTATATATCAAAAGCATATGTCAAAAAAGATAATAAATATATTTTCCTCAATGGTTGTATTTAAGAAAACCTGCTGGACAGAAGTTACCATTCAGGTATGTCATCTTGTCTGTGCAGCCTAAAGGCACTTGACAAACAAGTGGAGATTTAAACCAGCTGATGTTGAGATGTGTAAGAATAAATGGTGGAAATCCACATTAAGAAGCGGGGGGGGAGGGGGGGGGTGGCTTTTTGTCAATGAATTGTACAAAGCCTGAAGTTCTTTTGTATTTCAAGCTAACTTGGATGCTGCTAGGCTATGATAGTAGGCATAGTGGATATAATAGCAGATGCGTTTAGATGTTGAATGTACCATCTGTTCAGGTCCCTTTCAGCTATTACTTACTGCCACGAAACTGAATTTACATACTGCAACTAATTAGAGACCTCGGCAATGCGTGGACTTATCCAGAGTAAGTCACCTAAAACAGATCAGTTGAATTTTGCTTGAGAAGTCCCTGTTTTTCTCCAGTGACTGGAAAAATTTTTAGACCACTCTGATGTATAATTTAACTAAAAAATTCTTGACCACTGTTAGAATAATACAAAATTTCTAGCGCTCCCTTCTAATGTTTGTGAATGGAAGACAGACTTGAGGTCGGTTGTGCAGTTTGTTGCTCGACCCATAAAAAACTTGAGGATTTGATTTGTTTTCTTTTCACATCATGCCATTAGATACAGACTACTTGTTTACACAGCTTTCACAGAGAGAGGAAATCACTGTATATACAAACAGATTGGTTGGGATTTTTTTGTTTTCCAAAACGTGTCTAGAAACATGGTAGTGTTTCCCATTCTCTAAGGAAAAGAACAAGTATACCATTATTGATCGATGTTTTCAATAGACCATTTATTGGTCAAAAAGTGTTGCTCCACAGAACTTAAAGTCTTTTCTGGTGAGGTTGAATAGAAAAAAAATATGGTGTGACTTAGGAAAACAGGAAAAGGAGAAGCATTCTGCTTGGTTAGACCGCAGCAGTAGCACTGAATGATGGACATTTGATCTCAGCTTCCCCTGGTATGCCAGAAATTACATCACTAGACTAACAGACGTGATTTAAGCCAGGCTGGAGACAGCTTGTATCAGGAGTGATTGAGAACAGAGTCAGGATCAGGCTGGATTTCCTCTTTGACAAAGTGGTTTCCTGCATGTTGCTGTGGAAGGTACCAACAGGAGTTTCTGGTGAAGTTCATGCTGAGAACATTTCCTCTGAGATACAACAGGGACTTAAACGGGCAGTTCTGCCTCTCTTGGACTTTTGACTTAGTGATTAAAATCATGTCATGTTTGAATGCAAAACCCTGACTTGTGTGTGAAGAAGTTTTGCGTTGGCAAATACCTGTTTGCTGACATCTTTGTTTCTGCTCTTTATCTTTCTCTTCCTCTGGAATTTAAGAAGTCAAGAGGGAAGCCGGTGATAAAGTTTCAGGATAAATGCAGTTGTCTGCCTGCCACTGTAATACTCCCGGCCCCTACAAACTGTCATTGCTAAGAGCTTTTCACAGATTTAAATTAGAACGAAGGCTGGCTTAAGCCACAGTTTCCAACGTACAAGGAGGTGTAACACGCTGTTCACTACAGGTTACACAGTAGATTTATGCATGTGTCTGTTCCCATGTAAAAGTGCTTGAGTGGCTTTAGTGTCTTAGGAGCATGTTTAAATAAGTTTCTAAAACCTTGTTGGGAAAACCAATGTACAGTGAACACATGAACCTCAGTGTATTTAAGCAATAGATGAAGGACAGAATAAATTTGGGTAGGATAAGACTTACAGAAGGCTGTTTATTCCATACCTAATTATTAAACTTGTCTTTCTTTCATTCAACACACCATATACCTTTAACCTTTTAAAAATTATTCTTGATTGTGAAATGTATTTTAAAATTGTAGATGCATGCAGGAGATGTAAAAAGACAGATGAATGACTGTTTCTGTACACGTTCTTTCAAATGATGCTTCCTTAGATGTAGTAATTTTAAAATGTAAACATAAACTCGGAATAGTTTTTTAAAGTAGCTGATCTTATATTCCCATAAGTTATATTCCAGGCAAAATTCTGATATGCATGTAATAACGTTTTCAAATTGCTGTAACTTGAAAAGGCTGAAATATGTTTAAAACATGACTGCAAGTTTGAAAACCATTTACCATACAACAGAGGAGAAGGTTTCCTTTCTTATTTTTGTGCATTATATTTTCTTTTTGTTTTCTTGAGGTGATTAATTACTGTAAGATTGAAAAGAAAATTTAAGAAACTGTATTTCCAAGGGAGGAAGCAAATGAAAAACCAAAGAGTTTTTCCTATTGACATACTTGCTATTTAATGCTGCAACCCCTACGGTGCTTCTAGGGGTTGACATGCTAGCAACGTAATTCCATTGCCGTGCTTGCGGGTCCCATCTTTCTACAGTATTAAGGTAACTCCATCCATCATGGCCACCAACAGCATACATTGGTCCTTCAAGCATTGCTACTCCTTATAAGATAAAATTAGGAACAAATTAGAGCATCTAATAAGTTCAGTGACCAATACTGTATTTAACTTCATACTTTAATTCCCTGAATGCAGATAAGCAATTTCAGCTGGTATTAAACTATCTAAAAGCTGCCTTGTCATTTGGTAGAACGAACAAAGATAAACAAAATACTTCATATGCTTTTTCTAATAAGCATTATCTTTTGCCAAAAGATTAGAGGAAAGCTGCTTTAGTTCTGATGTACTCTTCTTGGACTATTATCTCTTCCACTTCTGTTGACCTTGTTGAGACAAATTTGAGCCCCTAATTGAGAAACAATGCTGTTCTTTTAAAGAAAGGTAAAGGTTGAGCCAGGCAATGAAAAATATGCCCAAACCAGCCACCTATCCTTCTTCTGAGCCCGCTGAAGCTCTGTGCTCCTGCTAGCATGAAGCCTGAGTGGGTGTGCAGCTGGCTGTCCTTACTAGCTGAAGTACCATAACATTTTAATGCCTGTAAGGGGAACGCACTTTTGGATAAGAGCTGGCCTGGATCTGTTGTCCTTGGGGCACAGGAGAGCGAACTTGGCTGTCTCTGCAAAGCTCAGTGTGGACATATCCTGCGCGGTCGTCCTTCTCCAGAGAGAAGGCCTTCGGTGCCTCCGCTTTGGGCAGCTGCTGCTGCTCTTTGCTTCCTTTGTTAGGTAAGGCAAAATGTTTGAATCTGACTGCTTAAAAGTTTTCTCAATCTGTCTTTTCAGGCCTAAATACACACGGCCTGATTTTTTTCAAAAGTGCTAACTCCCCCCAAAATCACACTGAAACTAATAGGAGCTGTAAGTGTAAGGCAGCTTTGCAAACCAGGCTGATTTGGGTACTCAAATTTACCGCTGTGTCCTACTTGTTGGGCAGAATTATGCCCCGGCAGTTGGTAATCATAAAGACTTCATTGAGAATCATTTAATCTATTTTTGTCTTCTTTCCCTTTGCTACCTACTAGTATTTGCTTTTATAAATTTGACAGACTAGCCAGTAAGAACCTTACACTATATGTTCTCCACCGAGAGGTGGAAGCGGTCATACAGGCCACAAAGGTTTACCAAATAATTCTGGATCAATATTTTTCTATTATTCGTTTAAATAAAAATATTCTATGCCATTTTAACTTATCAATGATTTCAAGCAATACCTGTTTCTGTAAACTTAAAGAGAAGCCAGCTTTTTCACAAGAACTGTGATCTATAAATCATTCAGAAATCACCATATTCCCTCCCTGACAGTGTCCTCAATTATAAATTTTTTTTTATAGGTCCAGAAATAAATTCTAGATTTCACATTCATATTATTTCTTCACTGTGAATGTCACAAAATTATGGCAATAGGCAACTCTCTCTTTGAAAAATATCTTCTACAAATATTGCTATGTTATTAAAAGCTTTAAAATTTATGTCAACAGTGTTTGCATCAATCAAAATTCATTTGTATGTGATGCAAGGTATTTACAAAGAAAGAGCACCTCTTACCTAGGCCATGTCTGTGTGTTGACATAGGAGGCATTATAGTCCAAACTTTGGTGATAGGGTTGAAACATTCAACAATGTTAGAAGTTTTCAGACCATCTCTTCCTCCCACAATATAGAGCTTGTTGTCAATTACTGCAACTCCAAACTGTAATCGTCTACCATTCATAGTACAAATTTGTATCCAACTGTTAGTCCTAAGGTCATATTTTTCAATTGTGGTGGTACCTGTTAAAAACGTAAGTATTGTGAGATAGCCATGAACGGATGAGTACCCAGCAGTCAGTAGTCAGTACCAAACCAAAATATTATTAAATTCTAAAACATTGAAATTCTGTGTGTGGAATTTACTGTGGCTCTTTGAGAATTTCAGTTACAAAATTTGCACCTGGTGAGAAAGCTGCATTAATTGCATGCATATATGATTGTCAAATCCATGCAAATAAACTGGGGGCAAGAAAACGCAGAATTAAATGCCACAAATTTTTTTCATATTGAACATTTTGGAGAGAGGTTAAATCTGTTACTTATTTAAATACCATAAGGGTAGGTATTTTGTGGTTTGGTTTTTCTTTTTTTGTACTTCTTATAAACATGGTACATCACAACTATATACTCTTTAACCATGTTTCTGCTTAAACCATTAGTGATATCAAAACTGGAAAACGTATCCAAGTGTCTGTCTTAGGATTTGGGCATGCATCTTCATGAATAGTTTGGATATTTTCCTTTTTATGATGGAGACAGGCAGAAGACTGAGTTGTGTGTAGGTACACACTTGGTTCCCGCAGGTAGCTTCCCTGAGGTTCGCCTTTGCAGCAGCCTTGCAATAACTGCTTGTCTGCTATAATATATAAGCTGTAATTTCAATTTTTTCAGGTCACGGAACTTCTAGTAATGTTTTTACTGCAACTATTCATAAGGCCCTAGCTCTCTGCCGTTCAAAACTGACACTTTCCCATGCACTGGCTCCTGTCAGTCACTCAGCAGCCGTAATTGCTCTTTTGAGACCTGATGCAGCACACTGGGGGGAAGGCTGAGTAACGACCAAGGTAGAAGAGACAATTGCCAGTTGCACATAGAGTGCACCCTGGAGCTCAGCTTCAGCTCAACTGAAGGCAACCAGATGAGAAAAACAGAGCTGATTTCCTGACTGTTCTTTGACTGGGATTTGAAGCTAGAGAAATAGTATTTTGAGAATTACAATAGACAGTTAGTGGCTAAGGAATGATTTACAACAGCAAAACGACCACGCGATAAAGCAGAAAAGAAAAACAGCATTTGGTTTAGAGATTTGCTAGAGATCATCTACTATACTCGGTAAATTTAGTGAAATAAGAGCTTATCTCATGATATCTTTTCTCTTCTCTACATGCTTTTCCAGATGCATAGACCAGGAAAGAAACTACCAGATCCATCTGCAATAAAAAAAAGAAATTCTACTTTTTCCCCTTTCCTGTCTTCTTTTACTCTGAGCAACTAGATTTCTTTGACTGTTCTTTCCATTTTATTAGCCTGTTTGCTCTTCTTTGCTTTGATTTCTTCTCATTTATTCTATGCTAATATGTGAGTGCCCCGAAGTTCTCAGTTTCAAAAGAAGTATCTCACGCTAGCTAAAAAACAGGAAAAATACATTAAGGTGTACAGTGTGTTCATACATACCCTGTAGGCTGTAATTTTTACAGAGGCTGGAAGGTAGGTTTTGAAAGTTAGTGTGGTTTAGGCACACTCACGTTTTTCAAAATACCAGCCCAAAAGTAGCTCTTTGATCTTCTGAACATTTGAAGTTGAGATTTGACTTGATATACCACCTGAGATAAGCACAAAGCCAAACCTGGCATTCCCTGAGAGTTTTCTTTATCACAGAAAGCATATTATTGCCAGAGGTGGTAGTTACTCCTTCTCAGAGCTGTTCTTCCAGTGCAACGTAGTCTCTTAGGTGCCGTTTCCTTTATTTTACAATCCAGCACAGGCTCAAAGTATGAGTCAGAGCTGTAGAGGACAGCAGGGAGGAGAGGAAGTGCTGTTCTTCTTAACCATCAAAAGGCAAAAGTTCAAACAATTGGCTTTATTCCAAAGTAATAAGTAAAAGAGGCACCAACAGGAAGTGCAGATGTTGACTGAAATAGCCCTTTCTTTGAATAACTTTTACTGAGAAAAAACTATTAGAAAATTTATTCTTAGTTTCATGGAAGTTAGTTTAAAAACCACCTTGAATTCTTGGTTGTTTTATATAATTCCTAAATTATCAGTAACGCTAATGAAACTATACTAATTGCTACAGTTTAACTTCATTTTGCTAAGTTGTCCTAAGAATGAGTGTTTTCATGTTGCGATGGTGATGAATGTGTATTTTGCACTTGATTTGATTGCATAGAGATAGTAAGGTAGCACTGCAAGATCTCTCATATAGGAAAACTCGGTCATCAGCAACTTTTTGCAAACCATGAAATGGATTAGCTTCTTTGTGATTCTGTTAAAAGTGAACTCACACAGCTAAAAGTTCTACTGTTCAGCAAGTCGCTAGGCTTTAATTATAGTTCTTTGGCTCCAAGCTGTGGGTTTGAAGTTAAGGTTCCTGTAGAAAATTATTTAATATACTGCCTACTAAAGAGAATAGTGTAATGTGAAAAGCTGTAAGCTGATTGCAGTTGTGAAAAATCAAATAATAAAAACTGGAATACATTTATAACATTTAACTTTCAACTACAAACCTGCAAAAAAGCCTGTGTATGAAGTCCTGAAAAAAAGCTGCACTTACTGTTGCACTCATGGTAAAGTACAAATCTTTCCATCTGAAATTTTATAATAAGAATTGATAAGCTTTAGCTAAGAGTTCTCTATAGTTTAGTAATGCTTTTTGGTTTTATTTTCCTCTTCTTTAAAAATTTTTCCAGCCTTCTAACTTTTGTCAAAAAATGGAGCACAGGGTTCGAAAACAACATTAAATTAATCTTGAAGTATTTAGAATATTAATTTTTTCTTCTGATTTGTAAAGTCAAACTATATACACAAATTCTTGCAAAACTTAGTTTTAAAATCACCATCTGAATCAAACTTCTGTAGTCGGCACTCCAAGCTGTATGTATATCATTTACGAACATATGATTCTCGCAATAAGAAAGAACATCTAACACATAGGATTCTGCTCTGTGATTTATTTTTTTTTTCCTCTTTTTCATCGCTAAATTGCTCTTTTCCTAATAGAAATCTTCAGATGATTGGCATATATTCTCAGGGTGTCTGGAATACAATTAATTAATAGAATTAAATTAATTTCTGAACTTACCTTTAGTGGCATCCATACCTCCTACAGCATAAAGTGCGCCCACTGTAGATTTTCTAGGTTTAGTTCGAGGACTCTGCATCATGGACCGTCTTTCTGGTAGAAGATGGTACTTCATAGCCTCCATAAGAAGTTTCTGACACTCTAGGTCGTCTGCAAACATGGGACTATTTTCTAGATCGGCTAGTAGCTAAGAAATGAAAAGTGAGGGACTTGCATATATCTAAATCATCAAAATTGTATGTACTTTAGTAATTTGTTGCTACAAACACTCATTTTCAGTTCACTACTCGCTCAGGGTTTGCTGGAAACTCTACTTTAAGTGGAAGCAAAACACTTAAAGACTTTTTGTCCTACCTTTATATTATGTCATCTTTGCTTTATTTTTTCTGAAAACTTTATTTTAACCTTTAGAGAAAGTTAAAATTGTGAATGTAGTACCGCACCCTCTGAATGCAAAACTCCTTTTGATGTGAGTATAAACAAATCTAACATATAGTACTTGACGTCTCTATGAGTATTAGAATATATTAAATATATTTTAAATATAGTAAATATTTTTAAATGAAATGTATATGGTATTTTGATACTTAATCCAAAGTTTAATATTTGCAGCTCCAATCATGGAGATCCATAAAGTTGCTGTAGTGTCCTGACAGTTCCGATATCCCTGTAAGCTTTTCAGATGAGATATACAGATACTTCTATGACACAGATACAGCAGTGTCAGCTTACTATAAAACAGTATGTCCATCTCTGGAACTTATTCGATGAAGTGACTCTTTCAGTCTTAAACGACAAGTAACGTCAATGGTCAGAATAGGCAGCAATAATCTAGACCCTTTTGGTTTTGTCTACTTTTTATGGCAATAAAGAAATAAGTATTGTGCCTTATCTGTCCTACAGTTTGGTAAATCTAAATAAATATCTTTGTAGGGTATCTAAGTTTCTCTCTTATTAGAGGAAAGCTACTACTGTTTCACCAATAAAGAAACAATGTACTTTTGTAATACCGCTTGACTGCCATATTTATAGAGATAATTTGGAGCCTAGTAATTACATGGGCATTGTGGGATATTTTTTTTCATCTCTGTTTACAAATAATAAACATATCTACTATACAGTTAAAAAAAAAAAAAAAGGAGAAAAAATAAATCCACCAAAAACCCCCAGCCAAAACCAGAACCTTTCCGCAGAATTCTTTTCTCTAAATGATGCTTGAGGCAAGCATTTCAGTTGCTAGTAAAGTTCCCTGTTAGCCCTTCACATTCATACCTGGGGTGGAAGTAGAGGCAGTCTAATATAAGAAAGAAGCATTCCTAGGTCTCGTTGCCGGTTTTGCAAATCATGCCTCACCCACATCATTAATGCCTGGAATATTGCTTCTTCGTCTGGAACATTGATGTCATCGCTAGACAAGAGCTTTGCAATTTCATTAGCAGGGAGCAAAAGAAACTCCTGGTTTTTTATTACTTCTGTGAAGTGTTCCTAAAAAGAAAAAAAAGATATCAATGCACCGATGATTTTCACACCTTGAAATAACATTTTCTTAGATAATGGAGGCTTTGCATATATTTCATTCCTGCTCTGTTCTAGGGTATAGAGAAATGCAATATATATTCTAAAGACGACTGAATGTCCTTCTACCATTTAAAGGAGATTTGTGTTGCTCTTTGCTGCCTTACTCTTGCAGAACTGAAGAATAATACTCATCTTCACGCTACCGTGCTTACAGATGTGTTTGTCAGGCTTCTTGTCGGTATGTCCTGTCTTAGGGATTTGTCACTGAGTTTTGCCCATCAATGTGATCTTAACACTGCAGCTTAATAGAAACACAATCTGAAGATATAATGTGTATCTGAAGAAAGCCAAGTGGGCATTCAAATAAACTGTGTAACTTCTGTTACAATCAGATTCAAAAGTTTTAAGCAAATTCCATTGAAACCTTCCAATCCTTTTGCAATGAGCTGTGCCAGGCGTTGACTGTATGTCTCTGCTCTTAGTAGCAGAAAATATAGCAGAGGAAATTAAACTCATTTTTCTAACAGTACTTTTTGGGTACTAGAAAATTGGACAGGTCCCAACAAAGGGGTCTCAGTCTTTAAGCTATTGCTGTGATTAAACTCACCGGCTCCAGAAATGGCCATGAATATTAAATCTCTAGAATTTTTCAAAGGATTATTTTTCATAAAAATAATATATTGTACAGTCCAGTTACAACAATATTAGAGTTGATATAAACATACATTAAGTATATTTGCTTGTGCTAATTCCAAAGGAAAAAAATTTTGTTAAGAGAGATGGGGTTTTCACATTACTTGCAAAGAAATGCATGTAGGAATTCATGTCTGCATTTGAAATACTAATTTCCATTTTTGTACCTGGAAGTAATATATCTTATTTGGGAACCAGACTGAAATAGGGCAGATGAAGAAATTTTAGTAACTGATATTTGTATTGTTCGTTTTCAGTAGTTTCTTAGCTTTCTGTAACTCTCTTGAAAAGAGTACCAAGGATGCAAATATAGAAGTATCAGTGATTAAAGGAGATGTTAACTTTGCTCTGTTATGCATATCCTGCTTTAATATTTTTTGACATTCAGAGAATAGGAACAGGAAGGCCAGTCCACATTTAGTTACAAATATAGCACAAGATGTTTATCAGAACAAGCTCTATCTGCACAAAAAGATACCGGGCAGGAAACTGTTAATACTTTGCATCAGTGGCTAAAGTAATCGAAGGGAAAGGTCTCCATTGTGTCTGGTTTTATTGAATGGATGTAGTGTTTATAGCTGATTATCTTCTGAAAATATTTAAATACTACTAGCTCAGTTGAATGGTCTCTATATTCACAGTACAACTTTATAGTCTTTCCCCTAAGGTACAGTTTTTCAGGTGGTTGAAGTTGGCATAAAACAAAACAGAATGTTTTATTTATCCTCTTCCACAACATTTGTGTTTGTACGCATTGTTATGATCTCTTATTCTCCAGAGTTTTAAATATCACTTCAAGGGTTTAAAAGCAAATTTCCCTTAAAGTTATTTCAAAGGGGTACAGGTTTCCTTTTCGGTCTCTAAATTGCCAGTAGCTGCAAACTTGGTAGGTGGTTTTATGACAAGCAAGGTCCTCTTTCATGGCAGCACTCTCGGTCTGTGTTGCACGCAAGATACAGGAGGTGGTTCTAGAGGTGGAAATGCTCCTGGTTGTTTTCAGGAAGACATACGGTAAAGCCAATATACACAATACTGCTCAGTCTCATAGATTCATCACGATTCTTCACATTAGACAGTGTTCTTAAAGAGGCAACTGCCATTTCTGTGACACACAGTTTCAAAAAATAGTATAACTCCTGGGGAAGACTGGAGGGTTCAAATGGTTAAAAAAAATCTACATAGAAAAGGCTCTCTTATTGTCCGACATCATAAAATCCTATGTCTAACCATATGATTTTATTTCAATTTTGCAGAAATCTGGACCATGAATTTTAAATGCTTAAAGGTGATACCCATGTGCTGGGGCTGGTGGGAGAAAAGAGGCAACAACAGAGTAAGGGAATTCCTGATTTTCGCCAAGTAAACGGTGTGGAGCAGCAAGGACAACACTATTATATAGCAGCTGAGGGAATCGCTATCTTAAATGCCCTTTTTCAAACCTTAAAATATAAAAGGAATTTAGATTGCTGCTAAACAAACCCTTCATTAGTGTGACAGGAAGGAGCACAACCAGTGCCCTCAATCTGCACATGCCACTCTCATTTATTTCAGCATGTGGAAGTGTACAATCTCTTGCTGGAATGCTCTCAGCATTAAGAAACCTCTAAACTGGTTTTGACATACTACGCTAATATTTCAAACGTAAAGCTGCCATGTGTCTCCTAACAAGTAGTTCTTTTTATATCCATTTAGCTGTAGCAGTTGCTATTCTTTTTGTGTTTAAAGTTGCTATAGCACATCTTGTTGCCCTGAATATTTATCCCTTGATTTGGTTTCACAGCAAGCTATCTTGCTTCTCTCTTTCCCACGCTCTGAATATTCATTTCTTGCTTTGAGCCAGAGGAGGATTATGCTCCAGTCAGGGATGTGCTGCTTTTTAGCATTCCAAATCTTTCCAATACTTTCTTTATTTTGGCTCTTTTTATGCGTGTCTCACCTTAAAATCAGCTTTAGAATTTTCTTTGTGTTGAATCAAAAGCATAAGAATGGGCTCTTGCTGTTTGCCTCTTGACATTATCCATGTTAAGGCCCTATTACACTTTTTGGAAGAAATAAGTACCAATCATACCGCAAATTTAAGTTCAATAAGTATATCCTTCTACAAGGCAAAACTCTGAAATGGGAGAAAATAGAACTGAATATTTCTTTTTCTAAGCATGCTTTTCTCTCCTTCCAGTACTTCTGTAACAGTCACAGTTCTTAAATTTCCCTTTGGAGACTGAGCTGGGCAGAGATGTCCCTGCACCAGGGACCTCACAGAACTGACCCTGCCAGCAGAGGAAGGGCAGAGCCACGGAGAGAGCCCTGCTCAGCTGGCTCTGCTTCACCAAAGCCCATACGTTTTCCAAGAGAGTATTCACACTTGCTGTTAATATTATAATTGCAAAGCAGTTAGGTTGTTCATCTTACCATAGTGTATGTATGTGCCACCTTCAGGAGCTCTGTGCAGCCCTGAGCATCTCCGAAAGAGCGAATCCCCAGGCAGTTGGAAGGATGGAGCTGCTTCATGAGGAAGTTGCAGCATACCTCAATAACCTGGGATAGCTGGAGAAGACAAGCCGCAGCTAGCAAGCTTTCTATAGTGTCTTCCTTTAACTCTAGAATACCTGTGCAGTTTGCATATAGGGGAACAAAAAAGTTTTCAGTCATTTTCTTTGTGGTTTTATTATTTGAAAGCTTCCCACTCCCCAGTTTTTCTCCTCCTCTGAAAAACTTTGAAAAGTAGTGTCCTATGATTCACAAATTCATTGTCCTTTCTTGCTGAAGGATTCTTTAAACATATGTTTTAACAGACTTAAAGGATTTGGTAGATTTTGAATACAATGATTGGAACGTTTTTATTGAAGCTTTAACGGTATTAGATCTGATTTTTCTGGAAAAAAAAAAAAGTAAAATAAAAAGCAAGGTGTGAGTAGAGAAAAACCTTTTCTAAAATTCATGTATTAATTCATAAAAATATATATATCATAAGTTTATATTGCACACAAGAACTTCAGTATCGAAAGCTAGGAAATGCCAGCAGTGTGTGCAGGAAACCTGATTTCTTCTATCATCTACTTCTGCATTTAGATTTTTAAGGAAATTATTACATGACGTGGGAATTCCGTTATGTTCATAGATAGACTGAAAGATGTTAATTTAATAAGATCTTCCATTCTTGTTTTTCAGTGGACGGCTCAATTCCGTAGCTGACACACAACACTAAAATCCTATTCCAAAAAAAGAACTGTAGGGAGTTTTTTATGACCGCATTTTCAATTTATCATTACAACATCCAATTGCCTCAGAAACAGTAATTTCTTTTCCAGCTTCTGTGAAAGGATGATACACACCATCTCCATTTGACAAATGGAGAAGGATGGTATTGAGAGACTACAGTCAAAATTATCATCAGAGTAGAACTGTAAGAGGTTTCTTGTCCAAAGTTCACTTCTGATTTATTTCAGGAGAACATGTAAACAATTCTGAAAGTTATAGCTTCGTCTCTGAAAGTCACATTTATATTTCATTACCTAGGAAAAAAGTAGCACACAGTTTAGAGGCTTGGTTATTATCGCATGAAAACCTATGACAGAGGCAGTAGGAAAATTCAGTTTTCCATAGCAGACTTCAGCAGTCTTACCTTAGCACAACCCCATCTCTTTCTGATGTCCCTTGCTTTGTAACTTAAACAGACCTTCCAACTTCTGCAAGAAATGAGGAAGGGCTGGCAGGATGCAGAATGGGGCAGTGTTTGGGTTTGATTCTTACTATACAACTCAGAATAGTTACTGAATGTATATAGCAAAACTGGTACATGTTCTTGTAAATAAAGACTGCAATATAAAGCCTCAAGCAAAGGGTGAATCCTGATTTCAGAAGCAAACTTAACACTAGTTCATAGTCTGGCATTTGCTTTTGGAGTCTTATATATGTTCTTTCATACGGTTTTGCATTAAGTAAACTGAGAGAAATGAAATTTAATCAAGTGGGATGATTTTGAGATACATGTGGATAATAAGCAGCCCACCGCCCAGCTTCTTTGTGCTTGTACTAATGTATTTCCTCGGGTAATGTATGCTAATTCAGTGCCACAATATCACTGCATTATAGCCGTTATGCAGCGTTCCCTCTCGCCCCCTGTATTTACCCCCTTGGTTGTACCCACAAACAGAGTCTATTTTGTGTATAGAAACTTACATTTCTGATCTGGATTGCAGATTGCTTAACCTTCTCAAGATTTCTCTCTTTATGCAACAGTCCAGATTTACGAAGTGCCTTACCTAGCAAGTGAAGAAGTCTCCTGTTTCTAACGTTTATGCTAGTGCCAATATGGTGAATATAATGGGGGTCTTTGTTTTATTTTGTGTTTGTTTGTTTGGGTTTTTTTAATTATTTTAAGCCCTTTTAAAGTACTGTAAAAATATCAATAGATACCTGTGATACATCTTCCAACCTCCCCATCTTAGTATTGAAATGGTGTTATTCCATTCAAAAGCAAACAAGCAAGCAATGTTCTGTGCGGGACATCAGATGACAATGATCTAGGGAATGCTATTGATAATAGCGGTTGGCTGAGGGGTTCGATCAGTTTAGGAGTAAATGTTCATAAATTCAGAAAGTTGTTATTCTGGTCAGTTAAATACTGTAACTTCTCCTTTTGAGACTTGGGCATTTTTTTTGTCACAGAACTGCACAGGTTTCCCTTTTACCTTTCTGGCTGGAGTGGTTGTCATCTGCATAGAGAGACTTGCCAAATACCAGAATATGCAGACTTCCAGAAGCTGCATAGGTTTGAATGATCTGGATATTTCTAATTGTAATATATACTAACGTAGTGGTCATGTTCTACAGCATTTTCCACTGTTCACTATAGAGCAGAAGAAAGGGGTTTCACAGTTCTCTGACTTGGTCTTTTTGGCTATTTGGTTCAACCGTTTCAGATTCAGCAGTACAGAGGTAAGTGTTGAAAATGGGAGAAAAGGAATTAGGGAAAAAACATATATATGGTGTTCTGGTATTAAAATAAAATATTTAATTTCATCAAGATAAAATCTCTATAATTTTTTCAAGAGAACATAAGTAAACCTTTTTCAGAATGTGGTGGCACTTTCTTGTAGTAAAAGTTGCTCTGCTTGTGGGGATGATCGTATTCCTGTTTTCCTCCAGTTATTCCTACTCAAGAACCTCGAGTGTGCCAAATAACTGCCACCCAGGCAGACTAGCTCTATAGCTACCCATGAGAGGAAGGCTCATAGTACACTCTTCTGTGTCACTGCATGAGGTGGGCAACAGGCAAAATATGTTCTTCTCTCTTTAAAATTCTTGAAATAATTTGTATCCAGTTAGAGACAGATGTCTAATATGAATTTATGTGTTAAATTTTCTGCATATCTTCTAGAATAAGTTATTATATAAAACAGTAACATTTATTCATCCTCTCTAGAGAAAGTTTTAAATCATGTATGCATGTATTTATGTACTAGTATGAAATGGAAGAAGCGACAATAATGTATGCATTGAATAGATTTTATCTTCCTTTACAATGATGATGTGGGTAATGGAGGAAGAATTACCTGTGTAGGCATAGTGCACCAAGGCTTTCAGCGCATCAGGGTCTACTCCCTCCATCTTGATCTCCTCTTGTTTTGCTTCACGCACATCGTTAGTAAACATTGCAGCAAAATAATCAGACACTGCACTGAGAACCAACCTTGAAAAATAAAAGCATTTTAGGACTGCAAATTACTTCATAATTTCAATAGCAAGCATGAAATCCAGTATTATCATATAATAAATTGCGTGTGGAATAGAAACGTTATCATTAGCATAGGATTCAAATTTTATAGCAGTGAGCAATAAAGTTAAAAGGGTAATTAGTAATCTAAATTTCTCCCATAGTTCTTGTTTGGGCAGATTTTCTTCACTGATCTTGCTGTAGTTTGACAGCAGCAAGAAAGGACGATGGACAATATCAATGGTTCATATTGGAATTTCATTCTATTTGAAATAACGAATATGAAACGTTGATCACATCATTTTATTCCATTGCTAGTTGATGCCCTAATTACAGTAACCGTGCATTCATAATTACACAGGGTAGGCATAAATTGACCTAGCGTTCAGAACTTTCAGGCTTTGAAGCCATGTAAACAATACTGAAAAATGTACCTGTGAGCTGGAATCTTTTGGTCTCCAACTATAAGAAGAACATCACACAGCTGCTTCTGCTGCAGATAATTCTCCATTTTGCGGAAAGTTTGCTCTGCATGGTTTGTAGACTGGAAATACTCATCTGAGCCATTGGTGTTCATTCCAAACAGTGAGCTGCTGGTCGTTGACAGCCTGCAGGGAAAGAGGCAGCGTGATGAGTGGAGCATTATAAATGCTGATTACGTCCTTCCTGTAATTTTTGTTCAAACGGCAGTACAGAAATGTTTAAAATTACAAAGCTCTTACGATCCTGGTCTTACTATGCTTTCTTCCATTTTTTTTCTGTTTGTTATCTGCAAGTTTTCATTTATAAGGCTGCACGTAAACTGTAGTTTACTACAGTTACCTGTAGTAGGTGGTGCTATGGAGTTTTCCAGTTCCTAGCAGTTTTGTGTCAAAGATGCACTGTTTGCGGAGCATTGACGGGATAAATGCAGCCTCCTGATAATTCACAAACAGAATACGTAAAAAAACAAACCTATTTTCCTGTGATACTAATAGCTAAAATATCTTGTGGTATGAAATTTTGGATATCACGTGTCTTTAGGTCGTATTTCTGTTTCTCTTCATACTCTGCACATTAAATTACATTACTAAATAGGAATGAATCAGAAGACAATTTGACAAGGACCATATAATTCTAGACAAATTACCAAACTCAAAGCTGATGAAATCAGTACATTATATAGCCTTTAGAATCTGAATGCAAATAATAAAGACAAACTAATTTCTCTGCCTTTTCATGGAAATGCATGTTATAAATATATTCCTCCCACTCCAGAATTCTGTTAGCTGTCCCACTTAAAAATACCCACACTGTTTTTTAAGACATCATTCGTTACTGCCTTTTAATATGGAGTATGTTGCAGATTGAAACACCTGTTTGATGTTTTCTTAGAAAAATATTTATTTTTATATTCATCTGTTTTTAGTAAAATAGTAATGCATTTGTTGATATACATGTATATCACATATCTTCACCATTTTAGTTAAATAGTTTTTTAGAACAATGTTTTCTCAGTTTAATATCATATATTATTAAAATGTAAAGCACCTACTTTTTAAATTCCCAAGCCCAGCTAGGAAATAATGGTAGCTGCTTGATTAAATTTACTGATTGTCTTTGATACTGTTAATACATATTCATAAATTATTAGGAGAGATAAAATCTCTTCATGAA
The DNA here is from genome assembly GCF_929443795.1 of Astur gentilis. Lineage (NCBI taxonomy): Eukaryota > Metazoa > Chordata > Aves > Accipitriformes > Accipitridae > Astur > Astur gentilis. The sequence goes on from NC_064903.1 coordinate 21,301,262, forward strand.
ATTTATGTATTAAATTTAGCAGAATATTGGATTATGTTCACAATTGAACATCTAGTTCAGAAAATACAGAAATAAAAAATGGGTAAATCAGGTTGAATCAGTAATATTATCAGAAAATAGAGATAAGGTAGATCATACATTTTCAAAGATCATACCTCATTAAATAGCTAATCAGAATTCAAGGGAAATAATTAGAAATCAAATTATAAAGGAATATTGAATTGAGGCATGGTAGAGTTTTCTGTTCCCTCTGCAATACAAGAAAGTTATTGTACAACAGAGCTTTTCAGAATGGTATAGAACAAAATCTCAGTTGGTACAGCTATTGTGTGGCCGGGTTTTTCCAGACGTATCTCTTTTTTCTATCTGAAAATCTACCAATACGAAGTTTTCTGGATTTCCGTACTGCATTTATAGACGTCCCACAGCCCATTTGGAATATGGCATCTTTTGGGCACTGGTATGTCAAACCCCTCAGATCCCCAGTGTGTTTGATGTCTTTCAGATGCACCAGAGTTCAGCATATTCCCTCAGGCCTGGCCCTGCCAGACTCGCTGGATATGTAAGATCATTTACAGTCTGCAGAGACACGTTTTTTCCGGTATAACTGAGGTATGATGTCAGCCCTGAGGTGTATGTATGTGTCACCTGAAAAACAGCAGACCTGATGCATCTGAAATCCTCGGATGCGCTGCGCGTGTGCACTGTATATGCACGTGTGTTTGTGTCTGGGCAATCTCAGATTATACTACTAATTGCAAACACATTAAGATATACCAAATAGTACAATAAACTGTCTAGCTTTCTTTTGAAACTCTTTATTACAATTTCAAATGCATTTTATTTTGGTTGGTTGTTTTTTTTAAAGAAAAAGGGGCAAATCAAGTTCATCTATAATGTGTATCCTTTGTACTTTACAGCTTACAAAAATTAATTTGTCTCAGTGAGGTAAATGACTATACTTTTTTATTTGTTTTCCTTCAATGTTTCATTGAAAATGAAGAAGCTGCAAAATTGGATTATATGCTCATTAGTTTTGCATCAGCTACTTGATGCCGAATTCATACTCTGTAACATCCTTCTTTTGCTATTTACCTCTTAAGCTTTGTTTAACATATTTCAGAAAATAATTTTTTCAAAAATATTTTTCAGATTCATTATATCCACTCTAAGTACTGTATTTAAGTATGTATTACACTGCGCTTACCCTTGATGTTTGCAGAAATCAACTAAAATAATACTCAGAGATCTCTATTGCAAATGCACAGTACTAGTTTCCTGGAATAAATAATTTCCCATAGTGTGTATGTATTTGTGGGTAGAGCAAGCTTTTGTAAGCTGCAAATATTTACAAAGGGACTTAAGGTCTAATAATTTCCTTCAGTCCTGGGTACTTTTTTCACATGTTTTGTAGAGTGACCTTTAACTACAGCAGAAATACCACTAACATAATTAATTATTTCAAAGACAGAGGTCTTCCAAGACTAAAAAATACTGGAAGCAAAGAAAGTGCTCCATTAACTTTAATAATGTTATTATTATAATTGCTAGTTTATCTTCAGCAGCTGATTAAAAATGGTAGCTATAGTATATTATGGAAGGGAAAAATTAAATTCAAAGGTAAATATTTATATCTTATATAATATATCTTTATATAAGATATATAAGAGAAAATATTTCTCTACTTTCCTTAGTGTACGACTGTCACTGCAGAGAACTCAAATATTGACCTTCAGAATATAGTACTGGGGAGCAGCAAACCAAAGAAGACAGAGATTAAAGTATCTTAAAGGAAGTCAAGGAAAATATCCTTGAGTCTGATGCTTTTATGTTGAATTATAATAGGGGATGCTCTGGACTGTAATACGGAGATAGGCAAGCTAGCTGTAAATGTGCTAGTATGAATATGTCTACCTGTCATATCTTGTTCTATGTGGTATGGGTTAATGTGTCGAGAACAGCACATTAAGAGAACCCAGGGTTCATGCAAACCTACTCAGAAAGGAAGAATGCAGAAGGTGGAGAAATATTTGTCGTCTATAAAATGTGTACAAGTTTGGACAAACAAAATCTGAATATTGAAAAATAGAAGTTTTCAAAAGTGCATTAGCCCTATAATGACCAAGGAATTAGTTTTCCACTACTTCCAAAATTATCAATGAACTGTTATGAAGAATCAGAAACCCAAATTGCTTAAAGTCATCTTTGGGTTAGTGTTCGCTAGGATGCTGAGTTGTGCTAACACCATTAGCATTAGTAATAATGGCTTAAGAACATGGATCAGCCTAGAGAGAGCAGAGATAAATCTATATTTAAATGATTCCAAAGTAGCTGAGCTCCATGAATTTAATCTTAGGTAGAGAGCCAAGTGAAATAATTTCAGAGTTTTCCTGTAAGGATTTGTGAAGGACGGTGAAAATATGGTACCATTTTTAAAAAGAAGAAACATGAAATTTTGAAGCAGACAATATAAACTGAGAAACTGAAGAAATAATCAAAAAGCATTAAGCGTCTTGATGATAACAAGGAGATAAATACCAGCCAGCATGGCTGTTCGGAACGAATCATGTCATAACAACTTTTTTTTTTTTTTTTTTTTTTGACAAGATAACAAAGCTTACTGGGAGAAAAACATTAGTTGTCAGAAGTTATCTTGACTTTTGGATGACTTCTGACACTATTTCACATGACGTTTTCAAAATTGAGCTAGGATGACATGTTTTAAGTGTAACAAATACAAGAGATATGAATAACTGGTATAGCTACACTTGAAATTTAGCAGGGATTCACTTGCAAAGGCAGACGATGTTCAGAATGCATTCCAGGCAAAATCTGCCTCTGATGCTGCTCCATATTTTTATTACAGATAAGCCTATGATAGAAGCGGGGTTTAATTGTTACATCGATATATGATAGCAAGTCACAAACTTTTTGGGAACAGAGTTTAAATTCAGAGAGCCACCTTTGCCCTTGTCATTGAACTTTAGGCAAATTTTTACTTTTCAAAGACCTGCTCACGCTTGCGTATGAGTAATTACCTGAATGAAGCACAGGCTAAGAAATGACAGTTGAGGTACAGCTAGATTATACTCGACCCCAAACAAGCTGTGATTCAAAGATGATGTTGTGGAGGTAAAATTTCACCCCTTCTTTCGTTGGGACAATCGATGTGATGAGTTTTGTGATTCATTCCAGGCCTACAATTCTTTAAATTTCTAAATTATGTTAACATTACTTTCTGTCTTCATAAAGTACTCTTCATTAATCAGCATGGCACTCTTCATTAATCAGTATATAAAGGATAAATTCAATTTTCCTCATTGTTTAATTGGAACATGATAAAACATAAATGCCATTTATTTGCCATGTCCTTTTTAAAATTCAGTATGTTCTTAAAGGGCCTCATTAAGTGTGCCTATGGCCAAAAACCAGAAAGTAAACCTGATAAGGAAGCTTAGAAGCATGATACTGCATGAAAACCAGGTGATGAAAAGCAGTATTTTAATTTTGTTGTTCTTGATAAGGCTGTTATTTATATTGTTATGGTGACTACTTCTCTTTTGGATATTTGTCGAATGTACCTATTTAACCTGCTATAATATTTGTGAAATTCAGTTTAATCAAGTAACAGTTCAGTTATAAGTGTCACTCACAGACTTTGATTTTGGATCCCCTTACCTCTGCGCTGTAAATCATACCGGCCATCAGCAGCAAACTGGATACCAGTTAGAGACAGTAGGCATCCTAAGGACTTTATCATAGCTGAAAGCACCAACGTGACTTCAGCTCCGTGGTGCACTGTGTGTGCTTTAGCAGCGACAAGGCTTGAGACAAAACTGCAACTTCATCAATTTGGTTTGTTTGTGCAGCAATATTTACAATGCAACTCATCATTTTTCTTTCTTTCATTTGTTTCTGCTTATTCAAGAAAACCGCAGTCAACCCCCCCATGGGCAGACTCTCTCCTATGCAGCTGTTTGAGCCCTGACCCTCTGTTGGGCAATGTCGGGGGGTTGGAGGTTGAGAGATGCTGGTTTTCAACACGAAATCATAGGACCGTAGCATCTGTTAGAGATAAACCACATCAGCTGGCTGAGAAATAAGAAAAATATTTCAGTTAGGAAGCCATTTCTGAACAAAGGTAAAATAATAATGATAAAGTCGATGCACATGTACTGACTGCTTGCCGATATAAATATACCACATCAGTAACTGTCCCAACCTCTGCCTTAAATTTTCTGGGGCATTTGCCCTCTTTATTATTTATTCTTTGTAAATATAACAGTTAAAGACTTTGTTGAAGTTTTTAGGGTATGGGTAAAAAACTTTGATCCAAAAGAGCATGGAAAATTGTATTATATGTTGATGACTGCTGAGGTAGTAACATTAACATGAGGTAGTAACAATGACAGAAAAAGATGTAGCAAAGCAATAAGCAATTGAAATATATAACTATTTAAGTTAATGGAGAGACTGCTGACTTCTAACCTATCTAAATTGAAAGTTCATACTGACAATTCCTTTAGAACTTGGAGCTCTTGAAACTGCCTGGTTTAATGATTTTTTATTGCTAGTGTTAGCATAAACCTGCCACTTTTCTCGGTTGGCATTAGTTAAAATAACTCTCCATTTGGGATTACAAGTATAAGTGTGCATATCATTAAACACAGGAGCTTCAATGTATCACTGAAAGTACTATAGCTGTTTTGAGTCTTGTTCTTCCCCCCAGACATGATAATATACAGATGAATGCCATTATGATTCATATCAGGATGAATTTGGGTTATGATATTTTGAATTGTATTTGGTGGGGCGATTCCACTGGAAAATAGAGGCTGCAACCAAACCGCAGAGCCCCGGGGCACCGTGCAGCCCTTTATGCTTTATGTCAGCTGTGGCCACATCAGGATTTCATGTTACAAAGAGGGGTAGATCCAAACACTCTCCCCAGGAAGCTGTTTTCCTTTGGAAATTGTGTATTTATTTTTTTAACAGAGGAGGTTAATTTAAAATTATTTTTCAGGCTCACTGCAGTGCAGATTGTTCTTATTAGCATCTGTACTCCCTCAGTTGTTGATCTTTTGCTACTGGGAAAACAGTTTGTTGAAAGCTTCATGCGTTCCTTTATTGGCATCTTGCGTCTACAGCAGAGTTCTATGCTCGCAATTTGCTTTATACAGATAATTAAGAAATGGGATATTCCTAGGCACATAGAAAGTAGTTTTTGTAATCTATTACTGTGTAAAAGCACAGTAGGATCTGGTCCAGATCTTTTTTGGTCTCACTATAGTACTATGCGAATCGTTTTTGTTTATCTGCTGAAGACAAACATTTTAAAATTTCACTGTTATATAAATGCCTATTCAAGAGTCACCATCTATGGGATTTTGTTCCTGAGTTCTGGGGCTGAGTTTTGAAAATTGCTCAGCAATTTATTGCAGACCCATTCACAAATTTCAAGTGACATTAAAATCAGGAGTCAGCTGGCCTCCACTTCTCGTAAGTCAGAACGATAGGTTGGGAAAGGCCGTGGAGCAAGTCTTACTGGCCTCGGGGACTTTGCGCAGCACCCCACACTGCCTTCCCAAAAGGCCTCGGGGTCGTCCGGCAGCTCCACCGGGAGCAAGAACCCCAGCTCCGAGGTAGCTGCCCAAAGTGCAATATTCGTAGGCTGAACAAAGAGGTTTCTAGTGAGCCAGTTTAAGTTGTTCAATTCACTGAAAGGACTGTAGGAGCAAAAATGAGCAAAACTTTCTTCTGATATGTGATGGCCATTGGATTACTCAGTATAACTAGGGATTTTATCACAGTGACCTGCCAGTGTTAAAATTTGTAATATGGTAGGAGTTTTCAATTTAAATAATGATTCCCTTCCTGATTCAGACTAATCTGAATATGAAATTTTACTATAAACTTTATAATGGCATGACTTAACACTTATTTCCATAGTGTGAGATAACTTTCTTAAAAATTGAAGCTCTAGCAATATCTAATCAGTCTGGAGAGCAAACTGCCTGTACGTCCATGAGTGTTTTATTATAATAGATATATGCCTATATTCAGTGATGAAGTGAGTGTCTCAGAGAAATCATTTAAAATAATGCCATCCTAAATCACCATTCAAGAACATTATACTCCAGGAGAATTAACACTGTATTCATTTACATTATGTAATAGAGAATAATAACTAAGTGAAATGTTTCAGGTAAAAAGATAGGAGTATGTGTATTACCATCTTAAAATTCACCTTTGTTCTGATAATGCCAAATGTAGTGGGGGCTACTTATCTCAAATACCCACGTGCCTTTTTTCTCAAATCATAAACAATGCTTGAGTTCACTTTTTACTTTTTGTTTGCATGTATATAAAAGCTAACATCTTACTATTCATAGGTAGAAAGTTTCAAAGTAGGTACGTTGAGATTACAACTGCTGAAAATTAGTTTAGAATAATCAGATGTAAAGTCTGCATGCCATTCCTTTATAACTACCTTGATAACGACACAAGGTTAAGCAAATGCCATATAAGGATAAGGAAATTACAAAAACTGAATTATGAAAATAGAATCGTGCTCTGTAACTATGGTTCATCAGTAATAAAATCAATTTCCATACACTCATATCAATAGATGTTTTTGAACTAACTTAAAAGTTTGATTAGAATATACTAGGTTCAATGCTGATGTAGGAACCAGCAACTTCATAGAAACTGAGACGCTAACCATGATGTTGTTTATACTAGTCATGATTAAGACCTGTAGCTATGATTTATTATAGCAACCAAAAGCCTATCCTTTTCTCTGAACCAGCATGCTTAACCATTAATGTGCTGATTTGGCCATTTCTTGCAGAAGAAGGAAGTATTTCCCTGCATGGTAATATTGCATGTCTGGCATGGTGGATATTGCTGTACAACTCATTTTTAAACAACATTATATTTTAATTAACATTCATTTTTCCTAAGACAAATGAGAAAATCAATACTAAGTCATTGTACATTGACATTTACAATGCAAGACATGATATAATCTAAACTATGAGGAATATTTCATTTTCTTAATTAACACAGACTCCAACCGTACAAGAAGCATTCTGCAGTCATCACTGCAATGCACGATGTCTAATCTAATGCTTCTATTACACAATTATGTTGGAAGGAAATGAAAAGTCATGAAGGAGAAGTTCAGTGCGGCTGACTACTTCTTGCTCAACTTTCTTGTAGCTAGTTGATAATATTGTTAGATAATTTAATAGCCGCTACTTGATAACATTGTTAGATAATTTAATAGCCTCTTTCTAAAGAACAAAAAATGATGTGACCAGAAGGCATGATATGGCACTATCTCAAGCTGTCAAAATGTACAAAATGAAAAGCAATGACTAAATGCTGGACATGAGCTTGTGGCATTTTTATTTAGAAGACATACAAAACAAAATACAAGCCAACTACAAAAAAAATATGTTTTAAATCCAACCATAACTATTGCCAGATGAAACTAATGAAGTCCATGTTTCTTATGTCATTAAGCACCTTTCAGAAAAACTCCTGATGGGAGAGATTGTGGGGAAGAAGACCTGCTTTATGCTATCCCCTTTCACTGTTGTTGGCAAAAGTGGAACAAAACAGATATTGGGAGATACAAGTATAAGAAAAAAAATGAATGTGAAGTGGTTCCGTCTCCAGTGAACACAATTTTGAAAAGCCAGAGAGTAACAGTCTCAATAGCAACTATCCTTGCCCCTATCATTTTGAGCTTTGCAGCTAATCAGATATGGATACTGCTGTGAGATTTAAGATGTCTTGACTTATGAAAACTCAGACCACTACCATAACACCTTAATACATGCTTCTCCCTTCTTTTTTTGTACTTCATCATATGCAAAGGGACTCTATTCTTGAGCTTGCCATGACCAGTTCATTTTTTGCATCTTTTTCTTTTCTACTTTTATCTGGTTAGATAACAAGCAATAAAAAGACTTGTGTTTCACTTAAATGGGAAAACGTGATAATCCCCACTTCAGCTGAAGGCACCACTTTAAATTGCACTTCACTATACATGATACTTCCCCAGTCATGAAAATCTACAGGTTTCTTCCAAAATATCTCCTCACCTGATTCAGCAGATCTGCTGGATACCTCATTCAAGACTAAACACTACTGCAATGGAAAAAAATGTGTGATTTTTAACTTATATAGCCAGCGTGCCCTGTCATAATTACAGATTTATGAGAAAAGAGTGAGAGACAATGCATACAAGGTTTTGCTAGCTACATAATTTTATCTGTGGCTAATTCCCCCCATTTCTTAATTGTGTAATTATACCCTGAGAGTGTTTCCCTCTGTTATAGCCAAGTATTTCTATGTGTTTATAGGTACAGATATCCTGATAACAAAGTATTCTCCAGCTAGTTGTTATCTTCTGGTTTTCTGTGTCAGAAAACATAGCTCAAACCTAGGTCTAGAAAAGTATTAAAATAACTTAACCTGCTATATTCATATCTGGCTCAATTGAGTGGATTTTCTGTTAAGTCAGTACAATAAAACCAGCATACTCTGAATACCCTTCCACATATACTGGAAGGAATTTCTAATGTTAATTTATGTAGACTATTGTGCTTTATCTCCTGCTCTTATCCTTGGTCACTGACTTTCACTTGTTTAATATCGGAGAAATATCTTAGTATTCATTATTATATGCATTTTTTTCAAATGTCAGAAATTAATGTTCACTGAACATCTAGTATGCTTGCTCAGAAAAGTAGGGGGTTGAGAGAGCAACTTACAATAATTGCTTATTGAGGAAACCTTAGTCCGGAGTCCCTAGCATCTTTGTAAGATAGAAAGAGAATTGTACAACCTTTACAGATAGGGTATTAGGTCTACTTTTGTTTGACAGTATCAAGTGTATTTAACACTATTTCTGACAACATGTCTTGAGAAAACCTGTACTCTTGATGCCGTTGCAACTTGGCATTTATCCTGGCAGATAATAGCGATAGCTGCTCCAACAAGCCAGGGTCTGTGTCAACGTCAGTTTGCTGCAGTTGAATTGGAATAAAAACATGAAACCTAAATAAAAGTAGTATATGAAATCAAAAGAAAAATTAAAAAAGGCTGAAAAGTAAAAGTGGAACTGATAGGAACTGCGAAAAATATTGCTTATAGTATTATGACGGATTATTTCCTGGAGTGCCTGTACTATTCACCATTCTAGGCTGGAGGGAGGCAAAATAACATTATAATGTGATCTTACAAAAAATAACAGAGCAATTTTAGCACATTTATTCAATAAAATATGTATTACAACTTTTGCTGAGGTTGTAATATAACAATAACTAAATGAAGCACGCGATAATATGCTATCATATCTAATTTTGATAGAAAAACCAAATCTTTCCTTAGATTTGTTTTCTGCCTCCTGAAGAAGGAATTGATTATTTAGGTTGCTTGCAATCTGTATTGTGTCAGGTAAAATATGCTACAAGCTATGCCTTAAGACTATTCACCAGGTCATGTAGTCTCCATCCTTAGAGGTTTTCAAGACCAGACTGGATAAACACAGAGCAACCTGGGCTGATCTCACAGCTCACCCTGCTTTGAGCAGGGATGGGGCTAGAGACCTCCTGAAATCCCTCCCAACCCAAATTATCCTGTGATCCTATGAGCTATGACTCCCGGTAATTTACAAAACTGGAAAGAAGTAATAATATACTTAATGAGGCTTTCAATTGGAGAGTAAAAAGGCTTTAAGTAGATTAATGTAAACACTTATCTGTTACCATCCAAATGTTTTAAGGTTGTTGTGAAAGCATTGATGCTCCCGTCTCTGGTAATTATTATGCTCTAACTTCTCTTTTGGGAAGTTGCTCAGTTTCTCACACACTTTTCTCTTATGACTGTTCTACTGTGTTCCTACTGACCGTGTTTCCACCAGTGAGAGGATCAAATGAGAGTTAATCAAATACTTCAAGGGTAGGTCAGCCTTTCCTGCTCACCTTTTGCTAGACACTGTCTGCTGAACACCTCTTTATTGATAAAAATGATGTTCCCTCGAAATTCAATGTGAAATTTGATGTATTAAATAGAACAGGCAAAGCTGAAACTATATTTGTGTTACTACGGGGGTCTTACCTTTCTATCTTGCCAGGAGTGTACAGATCACCTTAATATATTACAAGTCTTTCCTCCAAATAATCTACGTTAGCAATTGGTTTTGCATTTGAGAGAGAGTATTTGGGGTATAGGAAAACTGAAAAGACCTCAGCAACAGTTTATAGAATAAAAAAGTAACAGATGAGAAAGTTAGGAGCCTAGAAATCAGAAATTTCACATTTCAGCTATGTTATTCTCCAAAATTATTCTAAAATAAGGTTATGACTGAAAGCTACTTATTAGAAAAGGTTAAAAATTGTGGGGTTTACCATCAATTGATTTATGAAATGTCACAGCATTAGCCAGTAAAAGTGAAATAACAGCCTTTTCACTTAATGGCTTGACATATGGGGAACAACAAAGGATGTTTTAGGAACTATAGAGACTTAAAAGAAAACAGCTTGTGAAAATTCAAAGATGAGCTATCCACCTGATGTAGTGTTTAAAATATATAAGGAAATAATTCCAGATGAAGAATTAAAGCTCAGTACCTTGCTAGTAAACGTATCAGAGCTTTATTGCTCCACTGAACAGGCCAAACTGTCCCTCCAGTCCTGACTTTGTTCTTTTACTAACTGTGTTAAGTTCAAGTTCAAATTCACTGTAACACTAAGTGAAAAAGTGTCAGGAAACTTTAAAAGTCTCACTAGTAATTGAGCTACATACTAAACGAGGAAGTAAGAGGCACATATGAGCTCTACTGGTTTGTGGCATCCCATGGGAGCTTCATGCTGAGCAATTTTATTGGCATCTTGTAACACCAAGCCACCCTAAATTTCTTTTATGGACGAATTTAGGATCATTTAAGTGAATGAAAGAAACAAATTAAGACAAAAAAAATACTCCTGACTTACAACCTTGTTCCTTTTACTGCTTTTCTCACTGCCTCATTGTGTTCTGATTGAACAGTCTGGCTCCTGCATGATCACAATGCTGTAACTTCCCAGTAAGCTCTCTTACACTGCTTGTAAATCCGCTATGACAAGATATATCAAGAGGCTGAGTTGGCTGTACTGCTGGATGATTTTACTAGGTCAAGCATCTCAGACAGAAAGAGCAAAAGCCCATCTGAAGCCACTGTACTAGCACGTGGGGTGCGGGGGACGGGGGGGAAGTAATGGCATAGGAGGGAATTTCTGGCTTTACATGTAGCTTTCTGTAAACTGAATGACCAACCAGATAGACTGGAGGCAATCTTCTGTGAATGTCCTCTGTGAGACAGTCATGAAAATCATGACTCAGAACAAGCATTTTAACCTTTAAATGCTTTTTACAAAGCATTCTTCTAAAAGATATTTATGTATGTTTGGTTTAAAACTCCTGATATAGTCATAGTTCAGTGTTTACATATGTTTTGAATTATACTTCATGACCCAGAAAAGCACAAAATTCTCCAGTATATTGGACAAAATAGAGAACTTTCTGCAGAAAGCTGTAGTTGTGATGTCCAAAATAACTGATGGTTTTCATTACTCCAATTAAATTACTTTGTAGCAAATTTCTGCCTCTTTCCTACCTAGTCTAAACCTATTTTGGTAGTGCAAAGACCCTACAAATCTCTAACCTACTCTGTCTTTCTTTTTCTTACATTACCTTCTGATATGTGAGTAACAGTATAGTTTACAAATAGGCAATAGTGGCAAGTTTGGGTTCTACAGTTATTAATGTTTGGTTAGTTCAATATATATCCATTATAAACATAATTTCAAACTGTAGAACACCAAATTTTTTGTCCAGAGTATGTCTTTATTCTCTTTTTTCATTAGCAAGTATCTTTTGGGTTTATTGAGTAAATGAAAGTCAAGTGCCTTTAATAGCACATTATGGGGTGCCTTCAATAGTACGTCCATAGGTGGGCTTAATTTGTAGCTTTCTAAAAAATGTTTTCCTAAAAAAACTTTTTCTGTTTCTTTTTTTATTATTATTTTGTCGAGGAGGGTTCAAACTACAAATCATTGTTAAATCATAAGTAAAACTTTAGGGCCCTAGAAGTTTAGTACTCAAAATACTGGTTCCTGGATTATCATATGGTCCAATAATAAAACTCTCAAAAGTTGCTTCCTGAGCTTGCAGCATAGTCGGTAAGACTGCTTATATACCTGTTATGTGACTGCAGGTAGACATGTCCCCAAAATGTGGTTTTGCATGTGTTTGCAGGTCCATCCTGCGCAGAGCTTACAGTTCACATACCTGAATTCATGAATTGTTTTCATGCAATTTTGAAGTACCCTACTTGGATAGACAGTGAGAATGCATTCACTTTGTAGTGGGATCCGAGAGTGCACCAAGCGTGGATAATGGCATACAGTAATAATATACCATTCCCAAATTATAAACAAGATCTCTTAAATCTGAGAGACTGATATATAGCAAATTTTGAAAAAGTAATTCTTTCTCAATAATTCAAATCCTATGTTTTCTAAATTTATAGAGCTGTTGCTCTCCGACAAAGAAAAGAAAAGGCAGCACACGTTTTCGTGCTCAGTGGCGTGCTCAGGGTTTGGGCTCTCGTGCCCACCCAGCAGAGAGGCAGGTACGTACGTCTCTGAGCACGGCAGACTGCAGCCGCCTTCCAGGCTGTCACCTACCTGGGCACTAAAAGACGTAAAGGGAGAACGCAGAGCGCTGTGGCAGTAAAGCCTGCATGGAGCAGGTTATATGATATCTTTTGGCAAGTCACGTCTGCCCTAGGGTCAAAAGGATGGGCCAGAAATGGTGTCACCAGAGCTGGTCTTTCCCCTTGCATTTTCACTACATATACGGCAAAGGCAAATCTTTTGCTCTAAATAGATGACTATCTAAAACAGGAACCCAAATGGATCAAAACTGAAGGTAATATTTGAACAACTATCCTCAGGCTGGAAACAGAGGGTTTAAATTACAAAGCTTTTGATTTATCACCATGGTCATGGCAGAAATGGAAAGAACTAACTTCCGCCAAATACACAGAACTTGACTAAGACAAAATTACAGAGATATTTATGTCTGCATGTGTGTATATGTGCATCTCTGTTTCCTCACATTCTGAAGCATTCTGAAATGGTATGACATGGAGACACAGAGCTTTCCTGAGCATCTGTGCTAAATGAACACTGTAAAAGCGGTTTCCCTAGCAACGCAAACCATATGTAATAGCTTAAAATAGCTTTTCTCCAACTCCTAGGATTTCTTAGTGGTTTGCTCACAATTTCCATTTAAATCAAGGTATATTTGCCCAGTTCAAAAGGTTCTTCATTTTCTCAACTTCTATTAAAATGAGCAGGCTTTGAAAATGCTCATTTCTTGCAAGAATGCCTCCCTTCCTCTTGACTTCTAATTTCAGGTAAACTGAAGCATAGCAAATGGTGACAGTGGCTGTCCACTTTTTCAAATGTATTCCTTTTGTTTGCCGTTTAAAAGATTTTATTATAAATATAGCGGTAGTCTCTACTGCTTATTGTAACAAGAAACTTCTAGTCAAAGTAGTGGACTTTGATTTCTTTGTGTTGTTATTATCATGAGAAGATAAACTGTGCAACTATATAGTATAATGCATCAGCCATAATGTACATGCATTCCACTTTGCATTTTAGTAGGAGTTTGCAGGCAAATTCTGATGTTTGAAAATACTGATCCGTTCTTAATGTGTCCCTAGGAAAATAGGTATCAAATGCTATCTTTAACATGTGTAAATCGTGATACCAAGAGGCTAAGTGATTTCTCTGAGTTTATATAAGAAGCAAGAAACAAATCTGAGACATAACCCACAGATATTGATTTCCAGATCCTAATACAACTAGTCATAAATTCATATATTTAAAAAGTTAGAAGCTGGCTGAGAGAGCTTGAATTTGATTAAATCAAATGTTAATATACAGGTAAGATATTTAGATTCTTGTCCAAAGACGTTCAACTGATGAAAGAACCAGGTATCAGACATTGCTTTCTTTTCCAATAAATATGTTTGTTTAGCCTAAATGGCTTTTAGCTGAGAAAACAATGAAGCAAACTTTTAATCATGTACTCTTCATGGGCTGTTACATTTCTAAATAAGGCAGCCTCGTGCAACTGTAGAACACAGCATGAGAATACAGTGCCTATTTCCTGACAAAACATTTTTAAACTGTAGTCACTTGGATACCATATCATGCATTTCAACCTCAACTGAAGTATTGGCTATAAGGTAGGGTGTTCTTTTAAATATTTGTAGTTATCCATGTTACCTGTGAGCAGCAGACAGACTTTTAGTGAAATATCCTGACTTATGGTATGGAAATGGAAAGAGTTACTCGAATGAAGTGAAAGATGGTTTATGTTAATAATTATTGGACGGGCAGAATTGTTGCAAAGAGCCAGGCTCTAAGTTCTTGTTCTATCTATTTTAATTAGCTTTGAACTGAGTTTTGACTATTAAGGATTTGCTTAGAAAAGGAGGGAAGGGGGTGGACTGGGAGAAGGTTTTCTGTCAGAGCTGTGTGGGAAGTTCTCGTGTCAGTGTATCTGATGGTAGAGTCACTGAGGTGGAGTCTGATTTTACAGAGGCGGAAATTTTGTTATAGCTTTGTGTTAGAGATTATTTTTTAAGTTTATTTCCTACACTTACCTTAAGTTCTTTCAGTGAATCCAGATAGTACTTCAGCTGCATTTTTGTATTCATTTAGCCCGCATACCTACAGGCATGCCATACACAAGCCATATTCTTTATCTTATCACCTGACATAGTTACTCTCTAAATGTAGTATCATTATTTTATTCTAGCAGAATGAAAGGAGCTAAACTAAATTGGTATTTATTGGGCTAACTTAGCTGTTTGACTCTAACAAACAGATCCCTTCATTTCTTCAAATGTGAAAGATTTTAGTATTGTTCCTCATTACGATATTTCAAATAGTTCAAGGTGAACAATTCAGCCACAAAACAACAGTGAAAATAATTTGTTCATTTCTTTCAGAATGCCGTCTAGCTGTATCTTTCAAATCAGGCAAACTCTCTCCCCCTTTTCCAAGAATGCTCCAACAACCATACGATTTCCTGTTGATCTTACCATTGCATATGCTCAGTATGTCTGTAAAAACTGCTCTGCATTGGTTGCATGTGTTTAATCATCTCCTTAACTTTTTCTGGAGACATTAAGAAGTGATTTTAAGAACAGTAATAACTCTTTAAAAAGTAATTTAACAGCTGTCTTTGTTGAGAGCAAGCTGTATGGAGTGGAAATGAGAAGATAATTGAATCATAAAGAAATTGTTTTGAAATGAAGAGAATTGTCCTAGATTCTTAAATTACTATTAAATGGTATTTTTTTCCCTTGCCTGTAATAATTCATCTTTGAAAGCTAAGCACGTTAAGAGTAAGCCTGTAAAATAGTGTGTGTTTTTAGCAAGTCATATTATTTCTCATCATAGCCTTCTTGGTGGGGCGTGGGGGGACTTGATGACATCCAGAGGTCCTTTTCAGCTTAAATTATTCTATGATTCTATTTATGTAGTTATGAAAAAAAAAAAGTCTTTTGCATAAATATTCACTCCTTCCACAGGCTAAATATAAAATTAATTTCAAAATACAAACCTACTTCTTCTTTTATTTTTTAATAATTGTTTCAAACCACTTTAATTTCACATACATTTTGTCTTTTCAAGTTCTTCATAAGGTATCATAATAGAAGGAGAAAGTAGGAATAAAATCTGCTGAGGATGCCTTTGAGACATATTGATTCTAATGTCTGTACCAAGACCTCTCGTATGAGGCAACAGGATTTGTTTAGTCAGAATGACTTCATTGGTTACTGTTCATTACATTCACGTGTTGGCTAAAAAGTCCTATCCCTCCTTGTGAATTATCAACTTCTGGGAAAAAAGTAATTCTCCTTTTAGATTTTAATCCTGCATCAGATGACACTTACTATAACTTCACAAATTTTCTACACTTAGAAAACATTAGATATCAAAGGAAAATTTTCTTGGTTACTCTCACCTATCATTTTTCAACTAGTTGTGAGTGAATTTCCATAAAATGTTATTAAAATTCAGCTTAATGTCACTAATTATCTCGTGTGTTACCTGAGCCATTGTTGAGTTCATAAGTAAAACTAAATTAATCTCTGGCACTAGCGGATGCAGCATCTCGATGCCAATGGGGTGTTCCTCAACCATCGTTGCCTACAATGTCACCCTCGCTCCCCTGCTGCAAACTGCTCTTCCACTGCGCTGAAGCATTGAAAGGCCATGTGAGCCGTGGAGATCTCCACTTCTGAGAGGAGATGAACTAAAATATCTTAAATAACCCATTTCAAATGTCTCCAGTTTCAAATTCATATTTTGACCTTTAGTTAA
The DNA here is from genome assembly GCF_929443795.1 of Astur gentilis. Classification (NCBI taxonomy): domain Eukaryota; kingdom Metazoa; phylum Chordata; class Aves; order Accipitriformes; family Accipitridae; genus Astur; species Astur gentilis. The sequence goes on from NC_064903.1 coordinate 21,317,725, forward strand.
AGGTCATCATTAGAAGACAATTAGTTTTTGCTTGTCCCTGAGGTAGCAATAAAGCACGGTGGTTTTCTGTAGCAGACTGGCATAAAATCATCTTTTTAAAATACACTGCTGAAGTATCTATTAAATTGTTATAAGTATTAAAGAAATTGCAAAATTCCCCGCAAGACAGAAAGATAATTTATTTTCCTAGCTCTTAGTTCTTGCCAAATTCTGCAGTGTAAAAGTAATTTCATTATTATTTCTAAGCACTTCGAAATAAAAGAGAAAACTAACGGTCAGCAAAAATTTGTCAAGAATAACGTCAAAATAAACTGAAGTTCTTCATGAATAGGTTGTAGTAGGCATTATGGAGAACAGAAAAGTAGTAGTTGTCATTTATATTTTGGACATGAGAATATTATTTGACACTGTCTCATATCAGATAGTACTAAGTTCAACCAGAAGTACTGTTTGGAGTAAACCATTATAGAACAGGTGCAAAACTGGTTTGAAATCATACTTTTTAAAGTAATTATCAATGGTTCACTGATAAATGGGAAGCTAAATCAAACTGGGTTCCTAAGGAACTTTCCACTGAAGTTCCACTATGACTTTTCCTACATTTTCTAAATTACCTGGATGGAGGAGGAAATAAAGGGAAAGCTTTGGTAGGAACTTTACTGCAATTGAAGACCATGCCAAGCTGAGAAGATCTGCAAGTATATTGGAGCACAGGATCAGAATTGAATATTAAATCAGTAAATTGGACACATTAAATAGGATCAGAACTGAATATTAACTCAGAAATTCGGAGCCTTTATCTGATAAACATGAGATGGAATTTATTTGTGCAAAATACTATATTTAGGAACAAATAACTGCAAAAATGTACAGATGGCTAGGGAACAGGTCTTTGGTACGGGGTCAGGAGTTTCACGTGAATCACAAGCCAGGCATGAGCAATAGCACCATGTTGTTGACAAAAAAAAACCACTGAGCAGGATATTCAAACAGATTTTTAGTCAGAATGACATGCAAGTAATCCTGCCCTCTACACTAGAATTGTCAGGTTTTAACCAGAACGTATCCAGATCTGACCACAGTACTGCAAGTGCAGACAGACATGCTGAGGAAGTCAGGAGAGCAGTGAAAATTATCAGAGTTGTCTAGCGTAGGACTGCTGGAAAAAAAGATTCTTCGGCAAGAATTGCAGCTCTTTAGACTTATAGCAATTTTCAAATATATAAACAAATGCTGTAAAGAACAATTCTATATCCATGGAGGAAAGATCAAGGAAATAATGAGCTTAAGTTGTGCTACAGATAACCAAGGAAGCACCTAAATATAGTTGATCCAACTTTGTCACAGAAGGATTGACATGCCGTCTGACTAGATGCCCAGTTTTCTTTATTATGTTTACAAACCTTGTATTTGTTAAAGTTAAGATTTTTGAAAGCTTTTTTTTCAAAATGTTGGAAGTTCAGTGACAGTAAAATTGGAGCACTTCTTATGTTTTCATTTAAAAATAAAGGCTGCTGCTATGTGAGATTAGGAATAGCTTTTACCCTTGGCATCAGAGATGGTTCACAAAACTCAATTCTTACTCATGAGGGGAAAATAGTGTCATGATGTACTACTCTGAATGCAATGCTTTATCATCATCTCTGCAAAGGACATTTTGCAGTCCTTCCCTTTACTAGAGGCATTGTCATTCATTATCAGTCATTCTTATGAATCAGTGGTAGCACTCTGCTTATTTGGATACCCAGAACTGTACTCTTAACGTAAAAAACCCTCTCGATCTGGTTTGACCAGTGGTTTCTAGAATAATTCTACGTTCCATTTTCACCAGGAAAATTATCACCTGTTTTCTTTTTTGGAAATGATCTTTTGTATTGAAAAATTAAGCAGACATCATTTCAGTGAGTATGTGTTACAAACTTTAGAGGACATGAGGAATGTGTAGTGTAGTGGCTTTCCCCAGAAAAGTGCTCAGCAGAAGAAAATGTGACAGCACGTGTCCTTGATCTGTGCCACATTAGCTAACCAAAAAAATGGCATCGCGTGTGCAAGAAAATGCAGTCAGGCACCGCCCACTGACTTATTCATTTCCACCTGTCCAATATCTTCTGGGATAATGCAACAATTAAAGGGGTATTTTTATCTTGTGGTACCTTTTTTTCACACTGGAATGTGAGCCAAAGCTGTTAGACGCTACTGGAAATAAAAATACAACTCCAGGAGAAATACCTTCATATAGGGGATAACATCTGAAATAGTCACATACATCTATGGAAATGGTCTGTTAGCTATTTCCACGTGGCTGACCAAAAAAAAGGGGGGCCAATTAGATGAGTTTTCATGTCTTAAGATGAAGTATCAAAATAACCAAACATCATAAATAGTCACTACAGAAAATACATTGCCTCAATTAGGAGGATACTCCTCCCAAATACCTGTTTCCATGTATATTAGTACTGACTGCTTGGATTATGACATCAAAAGATTCTATTAAAATTGATTAGAAGTATATTTTGTCTCATATGGGAAATTAGAAAGCATGTATCTTTAGCAAAACTCAGGTTTTTCAACCAAACTAGAGTTTGTCAGCATTTTTTCAGCCATATAATTAAGAAAAAATGCATGAGAGAAAAATGATGAACGGATCCTGCATTCATTGTTGAAATCTAACTGCCTTTGGGCAACTAGGAGAAGAGGTACACACATACTTTACCAGCACACATGGTCTTCAATAGTATACCTATAGCATCATAATATATCTCCTAGCAATCGTACATACATTGATGTGGCAATGTAGCATAATGTTAATAAATACTAGGCATAATGCTTATATTGAAAGGTTAATACAGTCATGCCTGTGAGTCCAAACTTTATCAAGTGAAGTAATCAAGGTAATTCAATATCATGGATTCTTCTTATTTGGAGGTATCAAGTGCTTTTTCAGTTTGTGTGTGCACAAGGGTGTGTTCACGTGTTGCACACAAGAGGAAAGTTTTTGTCGACTCTCAAATAAAATCTAGCAATCAAATCTTCCAAGTTTTTACTTCAAGGTCTCCCTGATGGAGGAACCTGAACCTCAAAAGATTCCAGGCAGTTAGAGTAGATCAGAGATGAACATCAGCTAGCTAAAGTGCACAAAAATCCACAACTATGCTTTCTGAAACCAGATGAATTCATAGTTTATTTGCCATGCATTCTTTCAGAGCTCACATAAGCTCCTACTTTAAGCCAAGTCTAAAATCTTTGAAGGTTTTTGCCTTTTGTTTGCACAGCCATACTTTGCAGGTTTAGCTTTCTGACCATCCCTGCAATACCATAATATTTTATAGTGGGAAATACAGTGTACAAATGAACAAAATATCTTGGTATCTATTCATGTTTTAGTTTCTCTGGTTTTCACCTGTGAAAAGTCCCAATCCTCTTTCAAGGAGCAGATTGGCGATAATCAGACTAGGTCAATTAAATGTGTATTGTCCACTGTTCAGCTTTTTTCAAAACTATAGAAGCAACTTCCATAAGGATCTTATAACAGGTCAAGGCTCATCATTTTAGATGCTTCTAGAAGATTGTTTGATACCTGTTGAGTATGTTCCCTTAGAAACACTGGATAAGACAGTCACCAGGCATGCTGGGAGGCTTTACTGAACCTTGTGCCAATAAGCAATTTATTTATCTGTTATGCACCTAGCATTTATTGGTTGGTCACATCTTAACTGGCTACTGTTACTACAAAACTAATGAGTTTTGGTCACTTAAGCCCTCATTTACATGCGATATCATTCAGGAACAAGCCTGTAGGTCAGAAACGTTTCTTTAGGTCTTGCGCTATTTAATTTGGGTACAGAATTACCAAAAATTATTGAAGAAAGCAGAAGTGTATTGATGATAGTATATTCAAAATGGAGCTGTTTGGAACTTTCTCATTTACCTTTCCTCCTCAATAAACAAGCCTTATTTCATCAATCCCCAGAGTGCTATATCTGTATCACTGAAAGCATTAAGTCCTGAGGTTTCTAGAGAAAGACATCTCAAGTTTTTCTGAAGAAACTGAGAATATTGATTTCATGTTTCCAAAGCTTTTTCATAGGAAGCATTAAGCTGCTAGTAGAAATTGCCTTCATAGTCTGCTCAAGATTGAGGTATGGGCCTCATTTTCTGTTCTTTTCTACTATTTTCAATGTCCAGGTGACATGTAGCAGTGTTCTGCTTTAAAGTCCAGCTACAAATGGGACTTTTACAGGCAGCAATAAACCTGCTGGATTAGAGAAAACCACTCTGAAGATACGAATCCTTTTATGGACTAAAAGGCAAATTTGTATGAGATTGTCTTTGGTGTCCTCAGGTATGAATGGGAAAGAGCACATGGCTGCAAATATTGTATAGTTCCTTGTGCAGTGGCTTTAATAGTGTAGGAAGAGGGACTCGGGATCCTGCAAATGCCTGATTTTTCAGATGTGTTAATTACTAGCAGATGCCATTGATTACAATTGATTGTGACTATTTGGAACTTCTAAAGAAAAAGGAGGCCCAAAATGATTTAAAGGGACTATTTCAAAGGCATAAGATGAGGCATTGTTCTGAAGAGATGAAAATATATCCAGCAACTAGATATAGGTAGATATAGAGATAAGGCTACTTCTCTTTATTTGTTCTCAGTATTTCATTTCTACCCAATCAATTCGCATATTAATTTGTGTGTGGCCTATGCTGGATGCTATAGGGGAAGAGAACAGTGGTTTACTTAATAACTTCTGTTGGTATATATTTAAGAAATTTCAGCTATGTTAAGGTGGTTTTAATGATTGACTTTATTGTCTTGAAATAAAATTTTAATTATAGAGAAACTCATAGTCAGGATTCACTTTCTAAACAATTTCTTACAAATTCAGCCTTTTAAGGTGTATGTTAAGATAGCTTTTTATGCATGTTGTAGGCTAAAACCTTTTACTGATAACTTTACAGAAAATAAACTTACTTGAATATAACAATAATTTATAAGACATATACATTCCTAAAACTTTTCTAAGAGCTGCAAACTTAAACAGCTCAAGAGAAGAACTTACATTTGAATAAATATGAAGGCACAAAACTTCATGAGGTCTTAGCAGAAAGTTTATATATAGCTGGAGAAAATGTCACATCTTATTTTAGAAGACAGTGGCTCATACCTTCCAAACTGAATTCATTATATTTTTTTTTACCTTCTTCACCTGGCATAAAATCTTACTGTGATTGTTCAGTGTTCCTTATTTTTCTTCTAATTAAATGGATTTTCCTTCTAAGGTGTGCCTAAAATTACTTTTTCTTCCCTCCTCCCAGGAAATTTGTAATCGTTCCAAATGTTATACTAAGAGTATGCTTCCTACACATCACAGTGTAATACACAGTATTACAAACTAGTACACTAGTAAACAGACAGAACTACCACATTCCTACTTTACTGATTTTATTCTGTAATGATTTTATGCAGTACATATTGACTACTAGTACTGTCTTCAAAATGACAATTTGGAATGCATTTTTTTTTCTGTTCAGTCTGCAGATGTTCCCTACAGCAGCTGTAGAACGTGAAAAATAATAACTCTGCTAAAAATACACAAACTGTCAACTTTGTTTTTACTGAGAGAAACTATAACTTCAAGTAAGATAGATTTGTATTTAAATACAATGTAAGAAATGTAAATAACTGCCAAAGAGTGATGGTAATCTCATCGAATGGTGCAAATAATCATGTTATAAATGCATAATTTGAGTCCAAGGTGGGGTAAAGGTGGGGTAAAATTGTTGCTGTATAAACTAATCATGCTGACATCAATTTTGAAAAACAACCCCATAAAAAATTAAAAGGCATGCTCTAATCAAATAACTGGTATTAATATTTTCTTCCCTGTATTAACATCTTAAAAATAGCTCTTCCTTTGTGCTTACACCTTTAAGGTCTCATAGCTGTAGTGTTTTTTCACCTGACCTTGCAGAAAGTATTTGTCTTAGTATATTAAGCTGTGAAAGTAATGTGATTTCAAATAAACCTTTAAAAAAAGCAAGTAATGATGCTTCCTTTCCACTTAGTTCAAGGTTAATTATACTTGTCAAGAAGGCAATAAAAAACAGCAGTGAGAAATTTGACAGATCGATGGCAACCACACAGACTGTGCACCTCCAGCAGTTCCCATTTGTCAAAGTTGCACCCATTGATAAAGTCAGAATGAGGACAATATTTCAGAAGGCTCATTTTTTCATTGCACTTAAAGATAATAAATGAAGACAAAAAATTAATATGCTGTAAACTGTAATAGAGAAAATTTGACAAACTGGCAGATTTTATTTTTATGGAATAGCTATGGAATGATGTATCTTAAGCAAAGATCAAAATTTCATGACAATGTTCCTGTTCTTTTTTTTAATGTGAACGTGTTCCTATTCCTATTCCTTTGAGTGTGGGTGTGCACATATATGAAGTGAGACTAATTCAGTAAGGAATGCTGGTTAAAAACAAAGACAGTTTTAGGGAATAACTTGGATAGAAGTATGGCTTTCTAAGTGCAGACTTTAAAACTCCTACCTCTCTGCAGATTCATCTGAATTTTCTTCTGTGATCATCTGCAACTCCTGTGGGGTTTTACTTGAATCTTCTTTGACACAGTTTTCCTCTGTGCTTGTTTTGGGAATATCCTCATTTGATCGAAGCTGTTCTATGAGACTTTGTTGATGCCAGGTTTGAATAGATCGGTGGTGCACTGGGGTTGGACCTGGCACGGGTGCCAGTATATTGTGGTGGACAGGACTGCTGTTTTTCTTCAGCCCATTTCTGTCCCGAGAGTGGTTCTTCAACCTGTTCTGAACCGGTGTCCCTCTGTGCTCATATCCTTCCTGCTGATGGCAGCCCCCCGTGCCTGTGGAGCCTTGCGAGGGGTGACTGAACCACCTCCAGCGGAGCCTCAGGATCTGCTTCACATCAAACTCTTTCTTTCCAGATACTGACATTTTTTTCAGGGGAAAAAAAAAAAAAAACAAAACAAAAACCAAGACAAAAGCCTATTCTTTTAGAAAGGAAATGGATTCTTTGTTATCTCTTCTGTTCCAACTCCTCTTCTTAAGAAAAGACAACAAAAGAACAAATACCGGTAGCTCTCTCCCTCTCTCTTCTGATTAATATACTGCAAGCTCTTCAAGCCGATGCTAAGCTGCTACTAACTGTATAGGTGGGAATCCATACTGACAGGATGATGAGGTCAGACCTTAAACAAGTAAATCAGCTTAGCACAGGAAAGCAGCAACCATAACACTACCCAGCTGCTAGGCTTACACACTCACAGCACTATAGCACAGCTCTCTAATATATAACCTAGCCTCACATGATCCTAAGGGATCCTAAGCTGCAACTTAAGATGCAGGAAAGCACATACAAATAAAGTGACAAGACTTTCTATCTCACGAGGTTTTCCACCAAGCCTGCTAATAAGCAATGCTGCATTGCACAGAAGATTTATAGAGCGTTCTTTTACGGTCTTCTTACGCAGATTTTGGTAACGATTCACTGTGAAACTATCCTGCAGTTCATGTGTTTCCTTAAGGGGGTTGCATTTGTTTATCTTGCTGTGTAAAATTCCTACAAATGGCCTCAGTGTGGTAGCACTTACCTAAAGGAAAGAGGCAGCATTCGAATACATCGTGCAGAACTGTATGTATTTTCTTACCTACAGATAGATTTCTCGATATAATTACAGGGGTATGAGAACAGAGGGAGGGAGCTCGTGAAAATCAGAGATGTGCTCCCTGAATGACTGTATCTGTGGAAAACACAGTGTTTCCTGGCTAAGTGCCTGTGTAAACACCCTCTGCCATCCTGCTCTTAATTTCTCACGGACAGTGAAACAAGTACGATTATTTTTTCAGAAAACACCTTTCTTTTGATAGTGTACAATGTAACGTGTTTTCAGCAAATTTAATAGATGCTATATATTCATTCCCATACATTCGTGAATAGGCAGGGCTGTGTGAATTCTTCCCCGTGTGTTCTGAAATAACGTACACAGGATGTTTTCACATGCAAATTGAAAATAATGAAATTAACTGGATTTTTTTCTTATGCCATATTCTCCATGGTTTGCTACTGATGGTCTATACAACAGTAAGCAGTGTGCAGAAATAAAAAAAGCTGCAACGCAGAGTCAGGAAACCAGAATTCAGAACTAAAGGAGGGTACCCCTCTCCAGCACATCTTCTTATGACTCCTCTTCAGACCTTCCCATGTTAACTTCCTTTTTCTCTGTCTGTGCTGTGATTTTTTTCTTCTTTTTTTCCTAAACTTTGCTGATGGGATGTTGAACCTTCAAACACTAAAATCTGCTTTCTTTTCTTCTTTGGTGGCATATGATGCAAACAGAGAAATGTGAAGTAGCGTTTTGAAAAAAAAAGCAAAACGAGAGGATAGGGCTAAGGAATCATCCTTCATGCTGGGCTGTCAAGCTCCTGTCCTATTCATGGTATTCAAGCAAATGAAATGCAGTATCATGGACTGGATGCATGTGAGAGAAATTACAGGACAAGTGAAGACCAGTAAAATAGTTGGAAGATATTGTACTATTTAGATACATAGAGGGAAGGAAAAGACTTTGTACACAAGCAAGCCTGTGAGAAAGAGTTGGCCACAAAAGGCAGAAAGGAAGAAGCTGAGGAAAGATATTTGACACACCTAGCCAATGCATATTTGTTGCCGTATAGAACACTGAGGCTGAGCTATTGCAATAAAATGTACATCAGCATGGGATTTTGATAGTAGGGTAAATGTCTATGATAGACAGAACGAGAAAAAAATGGTTGCAGATAAGAATCCTTTCTTATATGAAAAAATTAACGGTTTGTGGGAGCTAAAATACAAGCCTCAGCAAGTCTTCTGCAGTGCTTTGGCGTAATTGCTCCCATCACTGACCCCAGCCCTCGGCTAGGGGCTACTGCTCTCACAGCAGTCGCCAGAGCTCGCATGTGCCTTGGCTGCTTCAGTGAAAAGTCACGACTGAAGATCCAGCAAAGGCTGGCTTACGCTCGGACACTAGGCCCTGGGTCTCAGCAGCTCTGATGCAAGAACCAGTCTGCTCTGCCGCTGTTCTTCCCAGCGCTGCGATTTACACTACAGCAAAGAATACCACACTGTCGCATACAGACATCCCAAACCGCTCCAGCTCCCCTATAAAAGTAATACTCTATTTAACAATAATTCATGAAGACAAACTGTGTTCTGTAATATCTACTTGAGAGTGAAATGAAAGAAGGATATCTCTGCTAGAACATCAGGCTGTAAGTGTTCTTAAAGGAACATGTTTTTAAAAGACTTCATTTTTTGTGTTATAGGAATGGATAGAAACTAGAAAACTTGTTCAACTTGTAAGAAGTTATATTAAGAAGAAGGTATATAAAGGCCTGTTTGTGAGTTTAATAGAGGGTTTCAATTTAAGGTTGTTGAGAATATAAGCTAATAAAGAAGCTGCTCCTAAAGTTCAGGGATTTTAAAGAATTTATAGGGAGTGAATGGATAAATGAAAATGCTGGCCATTAAGTAAGAGAGATTAGTATATGTCCAGCAGTCAGTGTAAGAGGTTTTCACACTTTAATTATTTCCTTTTATAACAATCTGAAATTTTCTGGAGACACAAACGTTTCAGGTATTTTTTCTTGCACTACAATAATTAAATAATACTTAATTCAACGTTTTTTAGTGTTTCAATTTCAGCCTACACACCTATGGATGTTATTCTTTTCAATTTCATAAAAGTAATGAGACTTAGTGCTCTCTATGTATATTCCGCAGAATAACCTACATGGTAATCTGAGATATATTTTAAGGAGGGAGTCTCGATATATCAAGTTAATAAAATTATTTAGGATAAAATCTTGTAGAGGTGAACAGAGAACATGGTTTCTTGCTACTGCCTTAATCAGGTCATTGAGCTATCTCAGCGGCTCTGTCAGTTCCTCTTAGCAACAGCTCTGATACATTTAATCCATATTTTTTCACCACGTCACAAAGCTTCTGTTGGTTTCCTTTCCTTAAATCCCTTTTGCATAAGTTCTCCTTTACTCCAAGATATCATCAAAAGCATATTCCTCGAATTTCACTTGAGAGTGTACAAACAGTACTTCTGTTTGTGAATTACTTTGTTTCCTAATAACTCAGTACTTGTTTTGGCAGATGTAAAGGGTATCTAGCTAAGATTAAGATAGTAAAACTGGACATTTGCTGAAGAGTCTGTCTTGCTCAAAAAGTCAGCTTGAGTCAGCACAGAATATGTGCCAGGTAGGGCATAAGTAGATTATTTTTCACATAGCTTGTTACCATTCTGGCTAAAATTTTGATGTGCTGTACTAGGACAGTATAAGTGGTTTGATAATCCAAAACTTGAGGCCTGAAATGATTAGAAGCAGGTATGCAGCATAAAGCTGCACCATGTTTATACATATATATGCCATATACCTGCTTCCAATCATTTAGATCTTGCTTCTGGTGAGAAAACTAGGTTCCCTTCAAACTGAATGCAATGTGAGCGCTTACTTCTTGATGATTTCTTTATAAATCTGTAACGTATTTTTAGGTGTATCTCTGACTGTGTTCAAACTTCTAAATGTGAAAAGATATCAGATTTTTCTCTTATTACCACTCCTAATTTAATTTAAGAGCTAATTTAATATGCTTGGTCTCATTTAGATAAATATACACCATAACAGCATTATTTTTTCCCCTCACAGTTGGAAATCTCCAAAGAACAGGATTTTCTAGGGCTACAGCAAGTCTAGCCAGGGCTACCAAGAGGGTTTGGCAGCTGGAGCATATGATGGATGAGGGGAGGCTGCTAGAATATGATTTGTTCAACCTTATGAAGCAGAGGCTCAGGGGCATCTTATTGCTGTCTTCAGGTACCTAATGGGAGAGTACAGAGAAGACAGAGCCAGGCTGTTTTAGAGGCGCCCAGTGATGGGACTAGAGGCAACAGGCACATCTTGGTACATGCGAAAATCTGCTTAGATCTAATATCCGTGGGTATAATAAATACCCATGGGGGTGACCAAGCAGGTGGGAAAAGATTGCCAAGAGAGGCTGTGGCATCTCCTTCCTCAGAGAAAGTGAGATGCCAAAAGGACTTGGTCCTGTGTAACTGCTCTAACTGGCCTTGCTTTGAGCGGGTGGTCAGACGAGATGAGGTCCCTTCCAACCCGTTATTCTGTGACTGTGTGACATGCTAGGGAGTGTTTGAGATGTTCATCTAATGGCTACAGCAGAGCTAGGTAAAACTAATGCAGTTGGCAGTTATGAGAAAGAGATACATTTCTAGATATCTCAACTCCAGTATGGTAGCAAAACAGCTAAGTCGTGCAGTTGCGGAGGATTTCTAACTGTTCATCCTATAGGAAGCTTGCTAGTAGTTTGAGGAAAAAGAAGCCTTTATTCTCTGAAAAACCTCTATTTGAGTCAATGGGCATGAGCTTTTGAGGAAGACCTTTGATCAGGTTAGGAAATAGCACTAAACATGATGGTAGACTGGCATCTAGCAGGAAATTCGGCATCATTTTAAAAGGTTTGTATAAACATGTGTAACTTCCAGATAATTTGAAAGATACGTATAAATAGTAAGAGTCTAAATAGGTGTTTATAATAATTTTAAGTTTACAAGTGTAAATACCCAATACAACATTTGAATTACCAAATTATAAAATTACTTTTGTCATAAGCTACAAGACGAAATTGAGATTTTTCTTTCTGTCACAAACCATGTTTTTAATAGGTTTGAAAGATGACTTTTACCTACAGCTGCCTCCCATGTTCATCTGCCACCAAAACACCTTATAAAAACAAGTTTTCTGATGCATTTCAAAATGTCCGGATTTTCTAGTTAATAACTTAGTAATTTTTTTTTATTTTTTTTTTTTTTGAGAATTTAAACAAGTGGAATATATTTATGCAGTTATGTAATGTTTATTCTCCTCTCAAAAGAGACATAGTAAATAATTTCTTATTCTTTTTCTGTTTGTCCTGAGCTGGTAGTACAGTGCATGTATGAAAAGCCTATTAGAAAAATCTCTCTCTGTTCCCACAAGCCTAGCAAAGAATAATAAAAAGGAATCATCTAACTTTCTTGTAGAGTAATTCAAGAAAGATACCATTTGCAGACTCTGAAGCCAGGAGTATCACAAGGACTAGGTTACTAGCAAGAGCTAATGAAGTAGATCTTTGCTAGATGTGAGGCAGACCAGAAAAAATGAATTTTTTTATTAGATAATAGTCAAGGATAGCTTTGGACCAGAGGTCTTCAGTGCCAAGCTCACTGACACAAATAGGAAAAATCTGCGTATGCTGAACAAGACAGTCAAAAAGCAAGCTAAGCACAGAAAGGTAAGAATGTTTTCTCATATTTTTCAAGGTATCTGATGTCTATTCTGACATTACATTTTTTAGAAAGTCAAGTTGATTACAAGCTTGTATCAATACTGTATACTCTACAGGGCTTACATTTGGGGAAAACATCATAATAAGATCTACATATGTACAGATTGTTGATAACTAAATAAAATCCTGTGTAAAAAATCTGTACGCTCTCTACCCAAACACTGTATTCTACAGGGTCTTCACAGTTTGTGTACTCAGCCTGTGTACTTACACTGCACATGAGACCAGATAAAGCAAACAAGAAGTTGAATATTTTTATTACACTGTTTTGAAAATAGTGCTTCAAGAGAGCTCCCATTAGTCCATCCTTTGTAAAAGAGATATTCCCGGAAACATCTGCAGCGCACAGCGCCAGCATTAGCAGAAGTCAAAGTTAAATGGAAAGGAACATGACTAAACCAAAAACAAATAGCTATATTTAAAATCTGCAGGAAAGTTCAACTTTCTTTTAAAAGAAAACTTTGAATCCCAGCAAATGCAAATCAGTTGAAGACAATCAGTTACATTAGATACTTCCTACTAAAGGAGGCAGTAGAGATGATCCACTTAAGGGAAAGTGTTGACACATTTAAACGCAATTGCTTCCTCAAATAACTGGAAACTGTACTACAGATTGCAACCCACCTACAAAGACTTATGCCAAAATTGGAAAAAGTCACAGCATTTCTACAAGATCCAAGGAAAAAGAATGTGAGAAGTAGTATAAGTAATTCTGATTAAGATCTTGCTAAACAGGAAGAACATTGTCACCCTCAAAATGAAACCAGAATATTAGAGTGAAGAAAGAAATAGCAAATATCCACTTTACAGCCAACTGGGAAGGGTTTGCCATGAACAAGGACTTGAAAGTGATGACACTAGTGCAGCAAAAGTAATCTCAAATACATGACTTTAAAAGAAACTCCTGTCACAGATAAAGAACAAGATATAAAAGAATGGAAAAAATGTGGATAGATGCAAAGAAGTATAAAAATATTTCATACTGATTTTTATAAAATTTAGTAAAATTTCAGATTTTTTTTATTTTTCAAACTGTTGTGCTCAAGAAAAGCCAACTGTTACAGTAGTTATTTCATCACCTACTGGTAAAATCAAGGACCACAATACAACATTGTAAAATGGAAGAGGTAGAAAAACTTAAGAATTTATTAAGAGTGTGGAACTTAGCCTTTTATCATACTTGTTCTTCTGCTGCGTACAAAAATATTAAATCAGTTGCCTGAGATAACAAGCCTTTTCAATCCACCAAAATATACCTATTATTTGCTGTCAGGGACTGAGGCAGATGAGAGAGAAAAGATAATTGCTAACAGATTTGAATAATGAAGAAAGGTGGCAAAGGGTTAGGGCCAGGGTTTTCCAAAATCATTACTCATTCTGGATGCCTTATTTGAGAGATCTGAGAAACAGAAACATGGCACTTTCCAAAGCACAGTTATTTAAGTGCTATTGTGTTGAACAGTTAAATATACTGTTCAGTTTAGAAAACCTTGTCTAATTTTCATCTTTTCCCTTAAGGTTTAGTATGGCCCAGACAACCTCCAGCGGTCCCTTCCAACCTCATCCATTCTGTGGTTCTTACCCTGTCCAACACTAACAGGGAAAATGGTACTGTAAACGTGCTGCCAGTTTGCAGTATCCCTTTTTAAAATCTGCAGGTATGTGGTACAGCTGTAACAGAGCTCTTCTGCAAACTCCCTTCCCTTCTGCTGAAGCAGTGACTGTTCTAAATCTCTGCCAGCTGGTAGGAGAGTTTGGAATGTGGTATGCTGGGGGCAGTTTTCCTCGGCTCCTTCCCTGGCTACTTATGAAGTCTGCAGACTTTCTTCATATAGCACATGTATAAACCCATGGAATTTTTATGAAGAGATATTATATAGAACTATTACTTTTATAGAAAAATCTGCCCCTTATGAAGAGTAACACTCCCAGCTATCAAGAAGGATTAGCAGAGCCAGGTAAAAAGCAATCTCTAGTTTTGCATGTACAAATGGTGCTTTGCATACTATTATATGTAGAGTAGAAAGCTAATGAGTACATTTTTACTTTCTAAGAGCCCATTTCTAAGAAAGCATTTTTCCAAGTGGGTTAAACAAGCAACTTTTGTCTTAAAATAACTTTAAATATGCTCAAGATGAAAAAATCCCTATGATATTTCCATGGTGAAACATCAAACTTAATACTGATTTTCTTTTGAGGGATAAAATTACATTTCTAGGAAAAGTTTTGTTCTGCATGTCTCAGAAACAGGTGTTTTACTGTATGACTTCCTAAAAATTCCTGTTGCTCTTGTTTTGATTTTTACTAATTAAGTACGAGCAAAGCTTTGTGGTCTGCAGAGACACTAGCCTGAATTTAGTTAATTTAAGGGCATTGTTTGTCCAGGTGGTTAGGTCTTTCCTTTTAAGTTCTACCAGTTATTTAAATAAATTATATTATTTTATTGATCTTTGTTGAAGGGAAATATGACTTAGACCTACCTATGACCTAAAATCAGAAAAAATAGTCAAAAATTCTTTTCTATGCAAAATCAAAAAAATTGAATGCAGAACTAATTTTTGTATTTGTGATAGAAAAATCTTAAACTGGCTTTCAAAAAAGAAAGAGAAGACATGAAGGCAATATATTTTTTTACAATAAGTTTCCTACTGCCAATAAGTAGGGTCACTTACCAACTGAGAACACGGTATAAAAAGACATTATGACATATGTGCTGTTACTAATCAATGGGAAACTTGGATCTAAACATGACACACACCATTTATGGCTTTAAGATCAACAACATACTAATCAGTCTGTCACTTCAGGCAATATAAACTATATAGATTAAACCTAATGTTCACAATGTTACGGTATCCTAAGCAAGCTCCGCAATTAGAAAAGAATGGGACCTTGATAATCAAGCTTTGTTACTCTTAGCATAAAGCTGTTAGAAGTCACTCTGTGATACACTGTGATGTAACCATGTAGCTACTGCAAATAACATGAGGATAATCTCTCAAGGAACTGAGGAGGTAGTAAAAGCCATCATCAGTAATCCAAGTTCAGTTCAGGAGTGATACAGTGACATAGTCTCTCTTCTTTTTGGTAAGAAGGTTCAATAAAATTATTCTGTATTATTCTAATAGAATCAATTGTATATGTGTAGAAGATAATAAATACATCACATGCATTGTTCCAAACCCTTTGTCCCAAAAGATTTCAAGCAAATAGCTATATTCATGTGAATCTCTCACTAGTTACTACCTGTTTCAGCATAACTTCTAACATTAGTCTACTAGTAATAGGCTGCCTTCTGTAAGAACTCGGTGTCTTGAAAGTTCATCCCTTTAAGCTACAGCACTTCTTTCTCAGACTTAATATTTCTTATTACAAACATTACCACAAATTTGACCTGCTTAAGGTAACTTGTATAAGATGTCCTGTTGCCTCTATTGACCTCTAAAATAAACCAAATAAAAACAACCCTCCCTGCAACTTAGTAATTAATAAGAACCCTTAAAAGAAATGTGTTGACATCACTAAACTCTCCACATGATATGCCACATCCTTGTAGCGTGAGAGGACAGAAACCTTTTGTTTTCTGTATAACTGATTTAATATTTTATATGTTGTTTTCTGGAAACTGCACAAAGTACTTGGAAAAATGTCTTGTGTTTTAGAAATGCAGGAAACATCCCTTTTCCCCTATTAACTCCAAGTAGCACACAAATGTCACACCTCCTAGAAATAAGTGCAAAGTTGAATCCTAATGTATCTACTGTCAAGTCAGAAAGGGTCAGTCAGTTTGGGTTGGGTTCTTTTAATTATTTATTTATTAATTAATAGGTTGGTTGGTTGGTTTGCTTATTCTTCAAGTATCCTACTAGTTCAAGTACTCCAGAACAAGTTATTTTAATTCTTCTCTCACTGGCCTATAATTATCTTCTGCAAGAGTATTTTCTATAGAGTTTGAAGTAAGGTGAGCCTTTCTATTGTAAGAAAACAGATCTGAACAGGTCATTGGCAAGATGCATGCATGAATGAACTTGTTCATCCTGTGTTGCAATAACCTTGAACACTAGGTAGGCAGCTATGATCTAAATATAGTTTGTCTTCATTATTGCTCCTGTAAATTGTTGTTTCTCAGAATAAAAAAAAAATACTAACCAAGCAATTGGAAATTTAGCTACATACTGTGAAATTCAAACGGTTGTAATTTTTAATTCCATTTTACTGAGATGACATTCTCCTTTTTGATAGTGGTGTTTCCAATTTACAAAAGCAGTTATTACAAACAGAAATTGAAATAAATGCAGTATGTCTGCATTGTTTCTTTATTAGGTGCCATCAACAACTCTAAACTGCTTCCTGTGTGAATTGGCATACAACTTTTTCTGTTACTAATCATCTGAATCAAAAGGGAAAACAATTACCAACTCAACATGACTGTGAAAATGTGGTGTTGAGAGCTATGGGGATATTCAAAACAACACTATTTATAGTTTTTAAGTAAATCTATAATAGGCTGTATCACAGAAAAGCATATCCTTACCTTTTTCTGCTATAGTGTCATAGAATAATTCTGGCTGGAAGGGACCTCAGGAGCTCTCTAGCCCAACCTCCTCATAACACAGGGCCAGGTACGAGGTCAGAGCAGGTTACTCAAGGTTTTATCTACTTTCATCCTGAAAACCTCTAGGATGGAGACATCAGAACACTTCTGGGAAACCTGTTCCAATGCTTGACTGTCCTAATAGTAAGAAAGTTTTTCTCACACTGGTCTGAGCTTCCCTTGTTTTAATTTGTGCGCACTGCCTGATACCTTTCCTCCTCCTACCATGCTCTGTGAAGACCCTAGCTCAGTCTTCTTGATGACCTTCCCGTAGGCACTGGGAGGCTGCTGAAACTGTCTCTTCTTCTCCAGGCTGAACAAGCCCTGTTCCCTCAGCCTTTACTCGAAGGCAAGCGCTTCAGCTCCCAACAATCCTGGTGACCCTCTGCTGAACTCACCTCAGTTTATCAATATCTTTCTTGTGCTGTTGGGGTGGGGCTACGCAAACTTGGCAGTACTCCATAGGTGGTCTAGTGAGTGCTGAGTAAAAGCTGACTACTACTTACCTAGTAAGTAGTAGAATGGTAGATGCAAATTGCATTTATTACATGTAACAACTGTTTCAAAACAAGCATTGATTCTTGGCATATGATGAAATATATTCTGTAACTGTAAAAGGATCATGATAGTGTCGTGGTTTAACCCCAGCCAGCAACTAAGCACCACACAGCCGCTCACTCACTCCCCCCCATCCAGTGGGATGGGGGAGAAAATCAGGAAAAAAGAAGTAAAACTCCTGGGTTGAGATAGAAACGGTTTAATAGAACAGAAAAGAAGAAACTAATAATGATAACACTAATAAAATGACAACAGTAGTAATAAAAGGATTGGAATGTACAAATGATGCGCAGGGCAATTGCTCACCACCTGCCGACTGACGCCCAGCTGGTCCCCGAGCAGCGATTCCCTGCCCCTCCCCACTCCCAGTTCCTATACTAGATGTGACATCCCATGGTATGGAATACACCATTGGCCAGTTTAGGTCAGGTGCCCTGGTTGTGTCCTGTGCCAACTTCTTGTGCCCTGGCTGGGCATGAGAAGCTGAAAAATCCTTGACTACAGTCTAAACACTACTGAGCACCAACTGAAAACATCAGTGTTATCAACATTCTTCGCATACTGAACTCAAAACATAGCACTGCACCAGCTACTAGGAAGACAGTTAACTCTATCCCAGCTGAAACCAGGACAGATAGTTATACTCATGTAGAAAATACTTGAATTTTCTGCTTATTCACTGAAAATAACAACCCTTATTTATCCACCAGTTATTATCATTGGATATTAAAGAGCATGGAAAGGATCTGGCACACGCTCAACAAAACCTAGTATTTAGATTTGACACTTGTCAGTACAGGTCTGTATCATATGCCATCTCAAAGCCTTGACAGAATAAGGACTTATGCCCAAGGTCAGTCTTCTCTGGTAAGTTTTTGAATGTGACTCTTGTTCATTGTCTCTTAAAAAGTAATAAATTCTGCCTCCAATTTCAAGAGAGCGAGGCCCTTGAGGCAGTTGTATTTCTGTGTACTGTAGAATGTAATGTTTCTTAGATGTATTTAGTTTTTAATCCCACAAATATCTTCTGAGGCTCATGAAAGGCACTATATCTGTCAATAAAAAAATCCTTAGAATGTGTGGCCATGCATCTCCTCCAAATCATTGACATCAGAGGTTACAGAGCTCTTCAATTATTCATGGAAAAACGACCTGCTTTGTGGCAGGTGTTTGAGAGGTTTGAAACAGTCACTTCAAGTCTTTCTCCATAATGACTTACCTAACTTCCAGTACACATATTGATTTGAACACAGACACATACTCAAGTTCACACAAGCTGGCTTGTTGTATCTACAAGTGTGGAAACAGGCATTCTGGTATACCATCTGGTTTACCTTTAGATTAACACAGGGAAGCATGCAATTTTTTTACGAGTAAGGCAAGTAAGATTGAGGCTGTTACTGTTGGGTTTTTATAGTGTAATAATCCATCAACCTTTTTTCTACCTTCAGTTTCCCCCCCAGCTGTGATGGGTTTTCGTACCAATTTTCCCTGATGTTTGATCTCCCCTTTGTGATGCCATAAGAATGCAAGGGACAGAACACTTTTTAAAATCACATGATTATAAGCATCACAGTCAAAGCTCATCTGAGAAAGTGCTGTAAACCAATATCCTTGTCAGCAAACTGTCTCCCAGCATCCTAACACCATCCTTTTGGTCATGTCACCTGTAAAGCACACAATAACTCAATTTTTACTTTAACAAAAAGCCATACAGATCCACATCACAATATTATTGTTGTTCAGCCTGGCTCTAGCTGTTGTCAGCTGCCAAGATGCCTTGAGGCTGCACTTTCACTCTGTGATGCTAGCTCAGAACATAAAAACACAAAACCACATTTAAATCGTTCAAGTCCTATCCTTCTCATGTAAAAAACTTTGGTTCTGTCATGTTTGCAATTTTTAGAATAGACAGGCTCAGCATCTATATTTTGGTGTGTAAGAAATTTTTAGTAAATCTTTTCATATTTTGGGGGGAAAAAACATAGAGGTTGTACATATAACTACTGCATCATAAGATGGAAATTGGAGAACCGATAGTAAAATATAGTATGTTTTGTCTTCATATATATTTATTACTAATAAAAAGGTACTAAACAATATAGTGATCACATTTGCAAGTGATTGCAAATTTCAGGGAGAGAGGAATAACATGAAACCTCCAGAAAGCACAGATTACTGAATATAATGTACAATATTTGGAGGCAAAGCCTATTAACGACAGATTCCCAACGGAAGGGAGAAATACACCCTGCTGAAAGAGAAACAGAAGAACAGAACATAACACATTAAATCTGATTTAGCATTAAATTGTTGAAAAATCCAGTCACAGACTAGGACAGGGGTGTGATGGAGAATAGCATCTCTTGTTTTAGTGTAGATTATGCTGTCTTAATTTTTTTCAAAACTTTATCAATAGTCTTATTTAATCCAATCCCATATCTCTTAATCTTGCACATTCATTTCGCTGTGACTTGTGACATCCCAAAGATCAATGATGTAAGAAGCTTTTCTGTAGGTGTAACAATCAGAGTTTCTGTGTTAAAAGGTGTAGACAAGCAGTCCTTAAGACAAAAACTTTAACTCCATTTTAAGTTTCCAGCTCAGTTTTGGGTGTTTGAGTGAGAAGCAGATAGTCTATCCTGCATGTCTGGAAGACAGCAACTCTACAGTACTGTACTGGTCAGCAGGAATTTCTGGTACTTCTGTGATAATGTCAGGTAGCAACATTTCCTGAAAGGTCCATTGATGAACTGTAGAAATAGATGCAGAACAGAAATACCCATCATTGATGGATATATAGATTTGGCAATGGAAGGTAGCCCTTTTCTCTTTGGTTAAGGAAAATACTTGCAGCTGCATACATTAACTGCTATCTTGAGATAGCAAAGAGAGCTCTGTTGTAATAAATTAAATCATATTGCAAATACAGTACCAGAGAGCTTTTCTAGAAGAAATTGAGCCTAGCAAGCCTCCTGAAATTAAACTTCTGCTGAAATAAATTGGTAATATCTAAATAATGTAGTTTAGCATATGTCACAAGCAAGAGAGATGCTCTCGTTTGATTATGTCAATTTAAAAGGCTGTTTACATCAAATTGTTGTGAGGTCTCAATTTTAACATCAGGGGTCATAAGGTACTTTTATTGTGCTGCTGAACACATTTTAAGGTGCTTGATACAGTTGGAGTGTCAATGTTTGGCATCTTGCCTGACTGAGTTTCCTAAATTAACTTATTGATAATACCTCTTGTTAGTGAGTAGCTGATGGCTTTACACTTTCTTGACGCAGCGAACATTTAGGAATACTAGATGCTATCACCATTTTAATGTAAAATACAATTGACTTTAAAGAACAAAGCCTGTAGTAGTTGTGGTGTTAATGTGGAATTAATGGTCACAGGAAAAAATATACCTACCAAATTCCACTGCTTTAAAATACAAGATTCGGCTAACCATTGAAACATACAGAAAAGGCTTTCACATGTGATTCCCTCTTAATTGCTGTTAGTGGTTGATTATTTTTTTTTAATGCTTTATTTCATAATTTTATGTTTCATCTTAATGAAAATGTTATGGGAGAAACCAGTGGGAAAAGAAAAGCTATTTGCCTCTCCTTACTGAGTAACTCCTTCTTGCTGATCCATTTAGGTATTTTTTTCCCCTCTGAAATTGCTTTCTGTATGCCGGAATACACCTCATTGTTTTTCTGCCTGACACAGTCTAATCATTCTGGCTTGCAGACCTCTCACGTAATAGCAAGTACATGCCAGAGAAAAGGAAATACTGTATTACTAGGACATATAGTCCTCTTGAAAATAACACATATTTTATCTTCTAAAGGAAACAATACAGAAATTCTAAAAATCTGTTGTGTGATTCACATAATTTATATATTAGGATCTTTAAATACATTCTTTTCACAGACTTGGTAAATTCTAAGAAGCTTTAATAAAAAGGGAAAGATTAGTCCGCCTGGATTTTTTTATACCACTATAAGAATTATTTTCTTTCTACAACCTGCAAATTAACAGTTGCCTTTTCATCTAGCTCTAAAGTGGAGAATTCTTTAACTTAAGTATCTTACTATTGTCAATATTTTGATTAACACTGCACAAAACTTTTTATACAACTGTTGATAGTATTTTTTCAGTTTTCTTTTACTTTTTATTATATGCTTATAATACATTTGTAAGAAGCATTAAATATTGAAGAAACTTGTTAATTCTGCCTTGTTTGCTCTGGGGCGGGGGGGAGGGGGGGGCGGTGTTCATTCCAGGGCTATCAATTAAGGCCTACTGAAGGAAACCTTATGTAAAAAAGCAAAATAAAAAATACAGCTAATAATCAAAATCATTATCAGAGTGCATCTTAAATTCTTTGGCAGTATTCTTACAATCAGTACTGGACTGGGTTGAATCCAAGATCTTCAGCATTTTTGGAAGTAAACTTCAACTCATGTAAGTCTCATTCTTACATTAGTTTACATCTGAAAAAGGAGACAAATTCACTTCCACAGAGAGATTCTAATTTACATTTAAGATTGTAAATGTATACAGTCTATATTGGTTAATTTATACTAATGTAATCTATTGCACTAACCCAAAAGTTTTGTACAAAAAGGTGGGAAAAAAAGAGATCTTTTTTATAACAAAGACTGTATCTTTTTATAACAAAAGCTACTTATGCTGTCTGTTGAGTACCGCTTGATTTGATGTAATGTGTTGCATATCATCTCCCCATTCTGAACATCCTTCCTTCCTTTAGAAACAAATTATGTTTTCCCCCCCAATATCTTGCTAAGTGTTTTGTTTAAGACACTAAACTATTTTAAGTATGTAATGCTTCTTGCCTTTTACTTCTACTATGTTGCCTGATGGTAGGTTTTCTGATATTATTTTCAACTGCATGAAGATTGCAGACTTTATTAAAGTACTTAAAGATGTGTAGCTGAGCTTTGTATAGATGGCAATGAGGCAATTTCTTATCCAGCCAGTTTTAGATATTTAAAATTCTAATCTATTTTTGGCACAGATCTTTGGATTATGTTTGGACTTGATGATCTTAAGGGTCTTTTCCAACTTAAATGATTCTATGATTCTATAATTAATTGAATTAATTAATTTGAGAGAACAGAAGAATTATAATTACCCAATAATCTGTAATTCGTAAATATAATTTCGTATTTTGTGTACATTTCACACATTCTACAATTAATAACATACTGTAAACATCTGGACAGTATTTTTGCTCTTCAGTAAAGAAAGTATAAAGTCAAAACACTGCCTCTCTGAGGCTCTCATCCTCCAGGAAAATTTGCAGCTGCCTGATACTTTCTGATTCCCTCTTGGTGAGAGTTCTTCGTCTGTATCTGACTTGCTCTCACCGCACATTTCTACCTAGGCTGACTCTTTAGCACGACTCCAGGTTTGCCCCTCTAGCTTTTATCACGCATCCGAGTTCGACATTAGGCAGTTCTCCTGTCCCCTCCTCACTCTGAGGCCTTGCTGCCAGGCCCCTGCAGCTTGAAGCAACCGACTGGACAAAGGTAGTCAGCCGGTCAGAGGCCTCTACTTCATTTGTCCGCAAGTTTTCACTCTGTTTGAGAGAGTCCGAGCGGCTGAGGAACCCGCCGGCTGCGGGGCTGGGCCTGGGGCGGCCCTGCGGGGCCAGGCCGGAGCCATGGCACAGCCGGGCGGTGGGCAAGGCCCTGCAGAGGCCTAATGGCGCCGGGGAAGGGGCAAGCTCTGTGGGGAGCCTGAGAGAGGCGACGGAAAGAGAAACCTGCCGGGAGGGTGAAAGGGGTGATACGGGTTTTTTTCAGTCCCTGAAATAATAACTACAATAGTTGGAGCACAAAGCAGGGCAGGAGGGAAGGCCCTGCTGCGCAGTAACCCTGCAGAGAAGGAGAAGTGACTTCGGCATTCGGATCGGCGTGGGCTCCCTTCATGGGAGTTGTTCGGAGGCACACAGTCGGAAAGGATTTCAGGCGCTTCACCATTAACAGCGTTCCCCATCAGGAGCCCAAATGTGGTAGAAACACAGCACCCCTGTTAGTTTTTTGCCCTTCATTGCAGCAGGCGTGTAACAGCCTCGCTCCCCCACCACAGCAAATGAGGAAAAGAGGCTTCTCCAATCCTGCAAAAACATTTATCTGTACCAAACATCATGCGCTGCCAACATGTAGTTAACTCGCTAAGCTAGATGCACAAATCATCTTTTGCAAGACTGAGAGCTAAACCACAGAAGAGCTGCATCCTTAGCTATACATGTTAGTAGAAACTCTGTGAAAGCTTTATTGTAGGAGATTGCCTCCTGAAAACCAAACTACAAGCTCATTGCCTGGCTGTATTTGAGCAGGACAAAGAAGTATATATTTAGTACAAATACAGTATTTGATTTCTCAGCATGTAGGAACTAATAGTCTTACTTGGTGCTACTATGATATTTAAGGATAGGCTTTGCTTTGTGTTGCCATTTTTATAGCTGTTCACAGAACTGTTTGGAGGCATTATTCACACATGATAGTGATATATCGCAGCAAAATATAAAAGAGGGAATGAGGCAAAACTAGTAGGTCTGTCCTAGTCTTTATAAGTTTTAATTAGTGTTCATCAACTGCTGCTGATCATCAGCACAGCCCAGGTTTCATGAATTAGCACATTCACACCCGTGGAGAGCTGTGCATTGCAGGACACATCCCAGCTGAGTCTGTCAGAAGGAGGGATGTCAATTTGAAGGACAGAGTTCAGAGACTTTTCAAACCATTGGACATGGTTGTATGGCACCTGAAGCTGTCACCGTGCAAACGGGCTCTGCCTACTGGGAACAAGGCAGATTAGAAATGCTGCATGGGCCCTCCCAGGGGGGGCTGTGAGACACAGATTTGAAATGGTTTCAGCCCAAGGATTAAAAAAACATGCTTGGAAAAAAAAAAAGAAATGAAAAAGAAATAGCAGATTCTTTGTTGAAGACTGTTTAAAGTACTCTCTCAGCAGTGTAAAATGATGTAAAGTGGATCAGAGCTGCAATCTCAATTTTTAATGAGATAATCTGAAATGGGAAGATCTCAGGCACCTAGTCCAGGTCAGTGCAAAATTGTCATTACATTATGTTCTCTTTAGCGAGCTTTAAAGTGATTGAAATAGATCATCCATTGCCCTGTAAAAGAGACGGCATTGAAGTAACGTTTTCTATCAATAGGCTAGCTTTCTTTAACTGCAAACTAAACTCTTTTTTTTTTTGTGCAGAGTTGTCCTGTCATTCCTATAAAGAATTCAGTGCTGAATTCTGTAGTGTGATTAAAGCCTTTCCTTACTTTATTTTTTTTTAGCTCAAGGCAGTTTATTTTATTCTTTATTTTCTCTATCTTCCTGATTTTCCTCAAAGCTAGTTTTGATATTTTTTCCTATATTATTTACCTGTAGGATGAATGCACATTTCCCACCTCCAATTTAGCAGAGAAATATGAACACAACTATGTAGAAATTCCTGTTTTGTGTTATGTAATGCACAAAGTTCCATTAATAGCCTAACTAATGTAAATATTTCCATTTTGAGTTTGAGACAGTCTCCTGAATTGCTTGTTTTTAAAGCAAATAAACATAATGTAAGAACTTTTTAAAAAATTCCTTAGTCAGGAAATTATATGGTCCACCAGTAGAGTCATTAAGTTTGGTCCACTCTTTTTCAGTCCTGTCAAAAACCTATTAGGTTTCAGTGGGTTCTCCCCAGCCCATAAATCTTGCCAGACATCTCTTTTTTCTTAATTATGTGGCATGGACTGTCAGTTTGCAGATGTTGTACAGCAATTTAAAATGTCAGGGATACACTGTTTCACGTGATTATTTGTGCTACTGAAGCTGTGCTAAAGACAAAGTCTCAGACTTGCTTTCTTGGCTAGTTTACGGTACAGTCCTCATTACTTACACACAGTTGTGAAAACATTTTTGGTTGGAGAGAAATAAGTTTACCATGTATTCAACAACTATAGACTACATTTTGCTCTGTTTTATCAGCCATAAAAGTAAAGGTAACAAGATGCTTCGCATACTTCCTATTATTTTTAAGTATTTGGGGTAGATTTCAATTTCTCACTTATCTCCTTGTACAAGTACAAGATCAGGTCTGTGAGTTTGTGCAGCTACAGGTAAGAGATAATTCCTAATAAGCAAAAGCAATCTCTCTAAAACATTGGGATTTTTCTGACAAAAATGTCTAAACGTTACAATGATAATATGTACTGGGTATATTTTCAGGATCTTTGATCTAAGGCTCTAGGAACCTCTTCAGAAATCTTTTTTTGATTTCTTAGAAAAGGAATATGGTATTGTCTTTGCTTTACAATATATACATTACCTTTATACGCTCCATGACTCTTCTCTCATTAAAGCAGGGACCAGAGAGCAAATTGCCCAAATAATTAATTTGGCCTCAGCATTGTCCATGTCTGTATATGTGTATCATCCAGGAAGGAAATACTTGGGGACAGATAACATATTGACTATACCAAAAAGTGTCCATGCTCCCAATCCACATTTACATGCCAAAGCCAATCCTTCTCCCTTCTATTTCACTGGATAACCAATACCTAGCAAGGATACACCCCTGAGTAAAAGAAAATCTCAGAAGAAAGTAATGCAATATTTCTGTCTCATCAGTATGGTTTGATCATGGCATTGGGTGGGGTGACTTTAGTGGGAGGTTATTTTGGGCAGAGGATATTTGATTTACTGGAAAATAATGCAATGGATCAGAACAGATTAGTGCAACTGTTAGGCTACTTAAATTTTACTCTTAAGGTACTCAAAGAATTTTACATAGCTTTTCTTTGACTAATGTGTATTTGTCTAATACACTTTTGTATTTCAGAAAAACTTGTTGACAACAAATTTGTCTGGGTAAATATCTCCCCTTATAAAAAACACAGGTTCACTCATTTTCTAGTCAAATGGAAGAATGTCATGCAAGCTTGTCAGGCT
Organism: Astur gentilis; assembly: GCF_929443795.1. Taxonomy (NCBI): domain Eukaryota; kingdom Metazoa; phylum Chordata; class Aves; order Accipitriformes; family Accipitridae; genus Astur; species Astur gentilis. Next base: position 21,344,295 of record NC_064903.1, read on the forward strand.
GTGTATGTGCTTTCATAGGTGGTTGATGGCAATAGGAAACACAATTCTGTAAACACCATGTTTTAAAGTCAGTCTTAGATGTGGGAGAGCAGAAGCCCAGAAGTTTTGTGTGTTTTCATCAACTATTCAAATTATTTAGGTATAACTAACTACATTAAGGACAGCTGTAGTTGTTCTGAGATGTATTTTCCCTGTCTTATGATCAGGACCACAAAAGTAAAGTAGCTATTATTTCATGCTTCTATTAAAAAAAAAAATAATCTACTTTCTTTTTAAACTTGTAACAGAACATCTCCAAAGTTAGAAGATATTTGTTTCCTATGGCTAATGTGCCTTTCTGCAGTACTAATGTACTGTGTATCATTTGTGTATTTCTAAAAAAAAAAATAAAATAAAAAAAAAATCATTGATAAACAATGTCAGTGAGACATTGGCAGCTGGTTGCATCAGTAATGAGAGAATTTTGTAAAACACCACAATTTTAGTTCTGTTCTGGGATAGGATGGAGTTTATTTTTCTTTGAAAAGCTGTGAATGAAACTGCTAAAATTGCTACTGATCAATTTTTAAAATGACACTGCAGGGACTTCTTTGCTTGAACCCCAGAATATCTTCTGGGAAGTTTTAAATCATTTCTTCTCTGATCTGAATCTATAAAGCTCTTGCATGCTCAAAACCTTTCGGGAACCAATGAAACTTGTGGACACCACTATGTCATTAGAATTTGTAAGTACCTAAGATTTTTACTAAAGTATTAAAGCCAGCATAATTTCTTAAAATTACTGCAGAGGAAGTAATGTGAGTCTTAAAAAGTCTTCTTTCATATTGCTTGTGTGTGTGTAACATTATCCTTCAACTTTCCTCTAAAGATTCAAATGTGTTGCCATAATCTGTTAACAATAAACACGTTTGCAGATGTGCAGACATACAATTATACGAAGTACAAATAAGACCCCTGCATAGAGCATAGCACAACAGAGAATCAGGCAGGTTTATGATTTGAGTAGTTTAAAAGATTTTTTTATAGCTGATGAAGGAGATTCACTTTGCTTTAGGAAAATACATACAATAATAATGCATGCACTTAATGCAGAAAGAGAAAAAAACAAAGCAATCTTTCTGCTTTTAGTCAACATTATTTGTATAATAAACCACACAGAATAAGGTATTTCACCAAGGTATTTCTTTAAAAATGTTTTGTGAGGCAATCCGATTTATATTTTATGCATGAATCAGCCAGGCCTGTTGTGCTTTATGGATTTTTGTCCCCATTACATTGCTTTTGCGGCAAACAGATCTCAGTGATCTAAAACTTTCAGAGAAAGCTTTCCATATCACAACATGAAATTATTAAAGGCAACTTCCTCATGCTTTGTAGGATTTCACCATTCATGTTGTGACTAAATTGAATTTATTTGTAGTCCATTACATGACTTTGGTATAGTGATGTTATCTGCAGAGAAACACTCTAGTGATACAGAACTGTCATGTTCTGAAAGAGAAAAACAGGCAAGAGCAAATGCTGCATTCAGAATCTGTATATTTTTGCTTTTGAGAAGCCTTTTGAATGAAGTAGAGCACACTTTTTGCAGACTTGTCATCACATTCATTTTGATTTGTGCTTCTCTTTTCAGAGAACACAAACTGCCTCCTTTACTTATCACAACTAAGACATGATACTGGTCTGTGCTGCAGGATTCTCTAACTGCTCAATGGTGCAAAGGTGTACACAGGCATTTTGTTTCTAGCATGAAAAAGCAAGATGTGCAAGGCAGACCATGGGTATTAAAATTCTGTCTGTTGATGCCTGGCCAGTTGATGTAGGGATTATTGCATTTGCTTGACAGTGAACAGTTTGAGAAAATCCATAGGCATATCTGTCACTGAGAGGGATTTTGAAGATGATGAAGATCTTTCTTATCTGAAGTGCCAGTGATTGTTAAACTGCATCTCTTATTTTTAGCTGATTCCAAGTGTGAGCCCTTTTTGAAAACCAAGTGGAAAAAGATCGACATTCTTAAGAAAAAAAACCCTTACGTACTCTATCTCCTGTCATTTTTTCTCTGTATAGGGTTTTTGTGTTGTTGCAGATTGTTGGGATTTTTTTCATTGCGATGCAGTTTAAATATATATAATCTGTTTGAGAACTTAGAGCTGGGAGATGGAAACCCAAATTCAAATGCTTTAACAGTTGGAATATAATGCTAGAATTGTGCTATCTCTGCAGTTTGTGGATTACATTCAAGCCCTATTATAAATTGAACTTGTTACTGCCTTACCTTCTGTATTAATAAAACCTATTTGATAGGTCTAGAATTATTTCATGCTCCCCTAAATTCCATAAAATTAAGGTAACCATTTCTACTGCTTTTTCAGAACTTCCAGGAAACTGAAAAATTGGTTATTTGGAAATTTCTATTTTGAGTTCTGCTAAGGTTTGCAGGTGACTGAACAGGGCAGTGAATAAAGGTGCTTTGAAAAGCTGCAGTAAAAGAACTGCCTTTTAAAGTTTGCTACTTGCTTAAGTGGTATTCATATCTACTACATGCTTCAGTAGAAGTATATAAATATTGCACGCTTGATTTTAAGTCAGGCAAATTCACAGTGGAAATATAGCATTTTAATTTAAAAGAAGCCAACACTGTGGTCAGAAGAGCTGGAGTAATAGCAGTGGAATTAAATCACCAAGAAAGGACTGCTGCCTTTTATGTGGGATGGATTTTTTTGAGAGGAATATGGTTGTGTGTTTGCTTTTTTTAATAAGAGCTTAGAGATTTTTTGGAAAAGACCTTGGTTTGAGATCAGCTTTTAAACTTGAGCTCCAAAATTTGGCAGCAGGCAGAAATGTTGCCACGGCAACCCATTATCTAACACTGTATTACTGAACCTCCTGCCAGTTCATCCACAGTTGAATGCTGAAGGCAACCTTAGAGGGTATTATATGTTCTGTCCTGCAACAGTTCAGCAGGCCCTTCCAAAAATAGACTCTGACTTGAGAATATGAACTGCTGTCGGGGTGGGGGGGCAGGGAATGGGACCAAAAAAAACCAGGGGAAAAAAAGTTTTCCCTTTATAAAAGTGAATGAATACACTCTATCTTGATAGTGAATTTTCATCACCTCGGTTAAACTATTGGGTGTTTTATAGTGAGTGGAGGCAGTTCACAGACATTTTAAGTTAGAAGGATGATTATGCGTTTTGTTCTAGAATAGCTTCTGAATTTAGGATGCTGTCATCCTTATTTCTCCTGCATCGAGAGTAGTGATCTGGATGAGTCTGGGAAGTGCTGTCCTTAAGGCAGTGCAGTCAAGACTGGAATCCAATTACAATACAGTTGTCCTCAGACCAGGTACTGCAGATCTTCAGCATAAAAGGAGGTGTTTAGGATGGCTTCAAAGAAGACAGGCTACTCTACAGCCTGCCTTCCCAAATATTCCTGTGGCTAAGACCAAAACCACCTTATTAGTCAAATGGAGAGGATAATTTGTTCAGCGTTGAGCCATAATGGCAGAAGTAGTCCCACTGTAGTATAAAACTAGCACAAACTCCAGGGTAAGGCAGAGATATTGGCCTCAGCAGCCTGTGTTAGCTTAATGTCTTCTCACAGCAGGAGATGCAGATTGCCCAGCAGACCAGCCTCAGAGCTGTACCCGTCTCACAGGGTGCCAAGCTGGGATTGAAGATGCTCTGTGAGTTACATGTGCCTTAAGGGTGGCATGTTGGCCACCCCCTTGCTACTGCTTCTGAGTTATGTTTATAAAATCTAGCCAGCTGGTTTCAGTGAAGTATCCTCAGTCCAGGCAATTTGTAACATCTACCGTCCTCAATATCATCTGTTCTTTCTTACTTTTTTTTCACAAATAAGCACAGTGCTGGTCATCAAAAAAACCTAAAAATTATAGAACTAATGAGCACAAGTCATGTAATATCCTCAAGGTTTCCAAATCTCAAGCACTGTTTTCTTTATGTATGTTTGTTATTGCACTGGAAATATTTGTGTCTAGTTTGTCATTCCACATTCCAGACTTCTGTATGAAGGAGTTGTTAGCCCAAATACCTTCCTGCTCTGCATCTCCCTATGACTGCTTCCTAAACTGTTTCTTTGTTTTTAAATCCTTGTACTATGATAAACTTGTCAAAATAAGACCCAACTAGAAATGCATGTCAAATAATGCAAAACTGACAGTTTCATCCAAATTAATGATGACTGACTATTTGCCATAAGCATGGAAACTTCCAGTAATATATTCTTGCTAGCAGGAAGAAAAAACAGGGGTTTTTTAATTTTTTTTATTTTTTTTACCATGGATGGGGTTTTTTTTCCACTCAGCGGTATGAATTGAACAAGGTTCTATTCATATTTACACAAATTTTTTTGTTATTTACCTCATGATCTAGTTAATATTGTCACAATTCAATAGAATACCACACCTCTCATGACATTAAGCTTTTTATGGTTCATCCATAATACAAGATTAAAAGAGGAGTCACTTGGGTTACCAGTAAGATTCTACCTTTTTTCAATTGTTTGATTTTTCTGTTCTACGTCTAACAAGCTGAAATATTTATACATGTATAAGGTATATTATATAATTTACATACATAATAATATATTATATTACATAACATATATGCTTTCATATATCTTTTTATATTTATCTAAATTTCAATATTTTAAAGTAACTTTGTGGGTGATCTGTGTGTGGAGGAGTAGTTTTGAGAACTTATCTTTCAAACCTAGTATAGAATTGCTGTTTTGGGCTGAGAGAGTGCTATGTTATGTATTTGAGATTGAAGCAGAAGAGATACCAAACATGTTGATTACTGGCACAATTTCTGTTTGATTACAAGAAATTGAAAAAAAAAAACCATTGACTTTTGATGCAAAGGTACTGTGGTAGTAGGAAGGATAGGACATTTCATTGGATTTCACACTTTCAAATAAATGAAACATGAATTCCACCTGAATTTCATTCTCAATTTCCTTCTGCTATTTGAAAGGTAAAAACCTTAATGATGAGAACTTGCTGTCAAAACTGGTATATTTCCTCTGAGTTATTGAAGAGTAGATGTGTTTAATCTAGTCTTAGTTTTATATCCTTCATTCTGCAGGAAACACAAAATCTGAAAAAAAAGTTTAATTTTTTTTTTTTTTTTTTTCTGAAATCATGCTCTGGAAGATACTGTGAAAATATAATTTCATATACCTCTAAGGTATAGAGCTATATGTTAGCTCTACTTCAAAAGGGCTAAGCAGAGGAGTTAAGCCACCTTTGTCACTGCAGGATTTTGAGCCTCCTGAAAGCTAAAGTAGCCTGAAAGCTGCTCTGGATTTGGCAAGCGACTAAGGGGTCCCAGTGGTCTGAGGAACACTGCTACCGTGCTGCAGCATTAATGCTGAAATTCAGGGGCTCAACAGCAGCTGATTCAGAGCTGCTTGCCTAATATCAAGGAAATCTCCAGCTGACCCAGTAAGGCTTCTTACACTAAATAAAGCAGCCAAAATAGAAGCCAAGGGCTGGCACGTTATAAATCGCATTGCTTAGGTCAGCCTTCCTTTCAGGTTTTTTCCCCTTTTTTAAAATAATATTTGAAATTGGCTGTTTACTGCATAGCTGAAGTGGCTCACCCACCAACCACAAGCTGCCCTATCATAAATTTTCTTTGTGCTTGTTAGGAAACTGGATGTATGGATCTTCATTGCTCCATTGGGCAGCCGGAGATCTGAAGGAGAGCGACAAACCTTAGTAAGCTTGTCTTCTCTTAGCCTCTCTTAAGAGAGAGGTCTTTTGTATTAGTGAGAATTATCATACAGAATAATACATGGAAAAATAAATGGGCTTAGTGTCCTATGGAAGCCAATGCAAGCCTGCCATATTCAGCAGCCTTTCTTAATAAATCGAATGCATGTAAGGTAAAGTTTAATATAAAACACATCAGCTATTTTATCCTTTAAAATTTACTATTTCAGATTCTATAGCAGTTTCAATAGCTCTTGACCTATACCCAGTGCACAGCACGTGGTGTTTTGTCTGCGAGATTCATAGCTGTACAGCTTGAAAATAAAGGACGTCTCAATAATGGACAAAGAGCAAAGACCTTCCTCTCTGCCTTGGGGCTGAGCAAAACAACTTTCAAATGCTATCTATCTCCTGTGTTAGATGGTGTCCTCCATGCAATAACTCCCCATGTAATCATGAAAGCAGTGCTGAGTTCTGGTGTTCTGTGGCCACAGACAGTTTTAGACACAGGAAAAGTCACCAGCTGCACAGAGGCTGAGGTTGCTTGGGACAGCAAAAGAACCATGGGTAAGATGGCCTGAGAGAGCTCTGTAAAGCCAGGATTGCTATAGCCACTATCTTTGCATGCAGTTATGTTGGTGACTCCAAGAGCTGGGGAAGCTTACTGAAAGAAATTAATTGCTTCTTTACACTGGGACTGAGTCTCATTTTTGGCTTCAAACTCAGCCTGTTCCCATCCCTCGCTATACAGGCCCCTGCTCCTCATCTTTGGAGCAATAAAACTGAATTTTGCTGTTCCACAGCTGAGCCAGCTCTGACACAGTGAGATCTAAGATTTTCAGGTGCAATAGCAGCTGTTGGAGGAGAGCAAGGCTGAGAAAAACCTTCCTCTTGCACACTAAGGCAGATGCAGTGTGTCTTGGTGTAATGTTTACATTTCATTGTTTTAATTAATTCATGTTTTAAACCAAATGCCTAAGAATATTTCAATTATTTTTGTAATTCTTACATTTCTTCAGTACCTATAAGGAAAGCTCCTCCTAAAGACAGGGGGTAGTCTGGGTTTAATGTAGATTATTGCTGGGCTATGTTAGGTCTATATTTGTTGCATTTGTAATAAATTCTAATATTTAGCATTTGATAACTTAGTTTGCCAGATTTTTAATGATGCTACTACTAGTTAAGATGTTTTGCTGTCTTCAAAAATTAAAAACATTTCAATATTTAAAATAACTACACTGTTCATTTTAAGGCATATGTTACTGCATATGTTTGTAGTTCTGTTTTTCTGACTGTGTAAGAGTTTTTTGCATATATTGGTATTTCACTCTGAACCTGGAGGGAATTAATGTTTATAGTCACTGTTCGAATTCATTTTAGCTCTGATTGTTAAGCCTTCTCCTCTGGGAGTAAGTGAAAGAATCCTAAGGAGGCATAAATGGAAACAAATGCATGAGAAGAAAGAAAGGAAGGTGGTGGCAACAATAGCACACCTTTTTTTAGATCATTGATTTAATACAGAGGAGACTGTGTGTTATAAATCCTTTATATACTCCATACTCATTTTAAGTGATAAAAATACCATATTTTCCCATTCTCAAAATGAATTCTGAGCCATGAAATTTAGCCAATAAAAAAACCCTGCATTAACTACTCCAGCTAAAACTTTCTCTCATGTTGTAATAATGTTAAAGGATTGAGTATCTCTCAAATGCCATGAATTTTCAAAGCAAACAGAAAGCTTTTCCACACCAACAGAAAACTGGTGATGCCTTTGAGAGATGTTGGATTTTATTTTATTTTTTTAACTTTCCGTTTCTGTGACTTGTTATTAAAATTGATTCTATTTGTGGTTTTGAAAGGTATGGGGGGGTTCTTCCTAAATGAACGATATTTAACAAGCTCAGAAAGGAAAAAAAAAAAAGCTTCCCTAATGGTAAACTGGTAAACACTGAGTGAACTGGGTTTTTTTCCCCTGGCTCCAGTATTTTGTCAGCTGTTAAATTCTGGTTAGCGGTAGTAAACCATGTTAACTGTGTCATATTTGACAATGATGATGTCTTACAGCCAAATTATGAGTACACTTAGCAATTTGTGTAATAAATATTTCTACCTTATTTTCCAAGGAACCTGGCGTAGGATTACTACTCTAAAGAGAAAGTGCTCTGTATTTAATTCAGTAGGGATTTTTCCCTTCTCACATCCCTCCAGAACGGAATTAAAATTTAAAACATGTACATTTAGCAAAAATATTTTGATGTCAACATGTCACTCAACATTCCCTGCTTGTTAACCATGAAGTATTTTTTCCAAGTCACATCACTAGATAAAAAGGAAAATCTAATAGATAGCCTTTAGCATTCAAAAAGCAGATTTCAGTTTTATTTTTGCAAGCCATGTAAAATGAATAAGTTCCATTTTCAGCAACCACATTTATATTCTGACAGGCAGAAAAGCTGCAGGTTTGTGGGGGTTTTTTTCCAAATGCTGCCTGTTCAATCAAAGGAACTCATTACTGAAGTTGATAAAGAGTGGGTATTAATACTAAGCGTGTCCATTTCATATTAAATGTATTATTCTGGCAGAAGAATATTTTCATCTCCAGATCACAGCAGAAGTCATTAAAATTCAAGGCATTAATTATACTTTAATTAAACCAAACCATATTTCATAGGATTGTTTTGGCAGTATGAGGAAGAAGTCTGTCTCCTCAACAGCTAGTGAGGTGGTTATGACAAATTATAAAATCACTGAAGCCAAGTAGAATTGTTCCAGTCAATTAAGTGCGTCTGTGAAGGAATATATACAGTATGTAAGCAGAAGGAAAAAATACCACAGTATTTAAAAATTTTTCAGACATATGCAGCCATTGTTTAAAATCACAAATAATGAAATTTGTTCTTTTTTCTCTCCATGCAGTCTTAAGAAGTCCAAAGTTTTTGGTTGGACCAGTGATCCTACGTTAGCATGTTAGGCACTAATAACACATCCATTGATCTGTTAATTTAGATTTCTCTAAATGACATGGCTCAAAGCACTGCTTCTCTGTATGAGAAAGAAAATGTGTTTAAAAGCAGAGCACATTCTAAAACTTCTGGCACACAATGCTTTGAAATTTAATGGAAATGTATGTTACTCTTCTTTGTCTTCATTGCTTTCTTTTTTAAGGATTTTTACATCCAAATGTAAACATGATCTATACATTTTTGTGATTAGAATTGAAATACTGTTTGTTTATATCCTCAAAAATATTTTTTTGTTGGTTTGTTTAGGGATTTTTTTTCCAGAATGTAAGCAAGTGTTAACTGCTAAGCTTTCGTTCTGCTATAGGCCAGATTACACAGCAGGCAGACACCAGTTTTCCTAAGTATACTACCATGACATAGAGGATTGGAACAGAGTGACTGGTATGGGCTGCAAATATGTGGCAGATACTGCACCTTAGTGCTTCCTGAGTTGCTTCCCATCTCCGTGTTCTAAAGTCTATGCTTTAGTGAGCAAGAGATATAAATATATGAATCACTATTGGGATTTGTAGTTGCTTTGATTAGTTTTGGTCTTTGTTTAAGGAAAAAAACAACTATAAACAAAAAAAGCCTAGGAAATAAAAGCTTTTTTAGTGGTATCTGAAGCTCTTTCCTTTCACAGTAGTGGTGGTTGGTATGCTTTTCATGGTAAATGGAACTGTGGTACTGCCAAAGGTCTTTCCTAACAGATTGGCATGGGTATTTTGCAGATCTATATAAAATTATTCTAAGGTGTATTGGCCACATATACAGCCTAATATGACTGTATGTAACAGTTTAAGTTACATCTGAACTTCGGTCTTCAGTGCACGAGCAGCATGGTCCAAATTTGATCCGTATTAGGGATCCACCTGTAGTTGCATTTGAATAAATATAGTCAATAAATCATGCTAGGAAAAGGACGTGTGGCTTAGCAGAGTGTTTGTTAGAGCTTACTAAACACTTCCTGTTCTTAAAACTTCCAAGAAATTTCTAATTAACATTTGTATACAAGTTCATTATAACACTTACATAATGTATGACTGCGTAATGCCTGCAGAGGGATTTGAACACTGATGCTCAGTAATACAAAAGATTCCATATTATTTCTTTGTAGTTTTTCATAATAGTCTGTTATTTCCCAAGTTTCTCATAACTGAAGGTACTTAATGAGTAAGTCTTACTCTGTTCAATGAAACTGAGCTTTTTAAGTGGAAATTGCACAAAAGACGCAAATTGAAATTTAAGTTTTGGAATCTGATTTGTTTTTTTCTGTGATATTTGCAGGAACCTACCATGCTGTTAGAACTTTGATTCAGTCTTTTTGTATGATACACTGATTCTTAGTTTTTAAAAAGTCTATTTTTATTTTGGAAAAGGAATTGATTAGCTGAGAAAAGTCAACATATTTTTTGCAAATTGATTAATTATTTGATCTGTTATGTTTTAAGTTTTCTGAAGCTATACAGCATGGAAATATCATTATGTTTGAAAAAAACAAATACCTTCTAACTGCTATTCCATCCCACTTCACTAATTTAGAGTACAGTTAGTAATCATTTCTTGCTGTTCTGTCTCATTTTTCTATGAAGCAGGCAGTTTCTTGGAAGCTGTTATTGCTTCATTTCAGATAAAGTCTATTTCTGTTAAATATTATTTGGACTGCAAGGGCACCTTTCATACAGACGGAGCACTACCTAAGAGAGAGTTTTACCAGACGAACTCTTTCATCATGCTGGTTAATGTGTTAGATGATTTTCTTGGATACATCATATACAATTCTAAGTAATTTGTCACAGCCTTTTGTTGGTAATCAGTTGGAATTCTTAATTTCTCCTCTCCTACAAAAGTACTGTATCCCCATGATTAGATTTGGTCTCAGATACTTTCCAATTAAAACAGTTCCAGTACTGAAAATAATCAATGCTGGGCCAGAGAAAGTGCGTAACTGAAAAGTGTAATTCTCTGATTTAGTAGATAGGACACTTGTCTTGGAAGTGCTACGTAGGTTCCTACCCAATTTCCAAGAATGTGTATTTTATTAAGCATAAGGCAAATGTGGAAAAGGTCCATTTCCTCTCCAAGGTAAGCATCACACTGCTGTAAGCCTTGCTTCTTTCTTTGTCCATTTAATGGACTTGATCTATCTACAGGAAGGTTAGTGATGTTTACCCCAGAGCAGTTTGTAATTTGATGATGATGATATACAGCCCTTTCCCAGGAAGACAGCTTTGCATCAGGCTAAGAACAGCATAGAATAGGTCATCACACCTGGGGGAATACTTTAACCACTTAGTTTTGTATGAAAAGCAGACACAAATACTGCTTTTCCTATTCTGGTTTGGTTTTTAATGAGAATGTTTCTGGGCACTCTACCTACAAACATAGATGTTATGTTTGGTATGTTCCAAGTACCAGATTCTTCCTTCCTGGAGGACAGATTAAAAAACACCCAGTTTGAAAGTCCTGGTCTCTTTAATATGTAATGAAAGCTATTCAGCTGTTCCAAAATATTAACACTGTGTACAAAGCAGTATTTTGAATTTGTAGGGAAATTCAGTTTTAAAACAGTAAATGGACTACATGTAATTTTTACTTGTTCTTCCTAAATAATCACTGCATAAAATGAATTCCCTCCAGTAACAAAATTAAAGGGGGGTGTGGGGGGGTGTAATTTATTTTGATAGCTATACTTTTCTTCCCCCACCCCCACTTTTCTGATGATATTTTTGCAGTAATCACTGTACTGTGTATACAATGACAGCATTACAACTTCAAGAACACCTGCATAGGAATACTTTTTTAAATACAACCTATTGTTATATCTGCACGAAACATTCGGGGAAAATTCTCATAAACTGAAACATTGCTAGAGAGAAAATCAAAATACACAGGCTAATTGAATAGTTAGATTTTAAGAGTTTTGAGCAGAGCTTTTTAATCAGGAAAAGTAATTACAGGGCTGAACATTTAAGTCTAATATTTTGTGGCTTAGTATACTACTTTTTATTGATATTCTTTCATATACTGTTTATCTGATGGAGATAGCTCCATATTTATCCCCTACTTTTAACAATCATTTTCTTTAATACTGCCTCTTGCACAATGGACACAGACCTTTTGGATTAATTTAGCTATGGACTAGTTTTTCTGGGCAAGTCTTTTCTTTTTTCCTTCAAAGTCTTAAATGCCCTGTTTAAGTCATATACAGAATACAAAACGTCCCATGAAAGAAGATGTTCAAGGTTGCTCTTCAAGGCTATATGAAATATTGAACTAAGGGTTAAAGGGGAAATCTCAGAAAAGAAATGCAGACAGAAATGTGAGATGTTTAGCCATGTGAGAATAGATAAAAGGCTATTTTAGAGTGAAAGCCTTTCCAACACGTGCACGTGTGAGAGTGTATTAGCAAGACTGCAATGCCTCTTTGGATATGACTCAGAAAGCTGTTTCTGTTTAATTAGACAGGAAAATTGTGACACAGTCATGGTATGTGCCTTAGAATAACAAGAGTGTTCAGCAAATTGCATTGAATGTTAGGGATGTTGCAGAAGGAAAAGTAGAGCATAAACTTGAAATGATTTATTTTATTTTAGAAAATAGCTTTTTTTCCTTTCTTTTTATAGTGCATGCATTTTTACTATTTCTTATATCATTATTTCAGTCATTTTCTTCCTTCTGGAACTGGTTGACTCCAGTTACATTGCTTTATGGCCAAAGATAAAACTGCCTGTGAAGTTAGCAAAGCCTGTTAAATAAGCTGTCAAGACATGAACTGTTTCATACCTTAGAGCTCAGTAAGAAAGACAATTTTATACAACTTAAAATTAAAGTCTTTCGGTGTCACCTTGTTGGACAGCCTGGAGATAGATTGTATATAGCTACTGTTCATTATGATGCATCTGTAGGCTATTCAATTTCAATAATAAATGGTGAAAGAAACATCACAGTCTTAGTAAATCCGGCATGATAAAAGGGAGGTTTTTTTCTTCAGAAACATGTTTTAAATTACAATGAAAAGATTATAAATGGGGTTCATAGTGTTATAGTAGGATTTGGGTAGATACATGTCAGACATCTTTCTGTGTCGTAGAGGATCCTGGGTTTCAGATATGTGAGAAAATAACACTTTAAGCAAGAACTTCGTGTACTTCAGAGCAAGTATTAGACTTGTTATCTTTGCATTTCTACCAAGGGTTCTCTTCTGAAATTTGACTAAAGGTAATTTTTTGTTTGCTGAGAATTTAATGTTAATTCAATTACATATGTTATCTGTATTTCATTTGCACATGTGATAGAGTGAGAACTGGCTGAAAGGCACAAAAGTTAAATACTGATTGTAACTAGAAGTAGCAGGTTTTACATTTCAGTAGGAATAGTTTCATCTTAATAAAGCTAGCAACTCTGGCCATCAGTTTTTCCTTTAAAATTCAGCTATTAGAACCTAACCCTGTTCACAGGAAAGTCAAAGGACAAACTGAGAATACGGTTGTCCTGGGTTCATATTTACATATTTGCTTCAAGCAAGTATGCTTGAATGCCTCCAAGCCAGAGAGTATCAATGTGAGATGATTTGTAAATGTGTTTCTACATTAGTAGTTCCTATGACCAAAGGAAACTTTTTTCATAATCAAATGCTAGCAAAAACATTGGCGCTTAGGACTGTGATAGTTGTACCAGTCCATATTTGCTGAAACATTGATGAATACTGACATTTTAGAAATTATCTAATTATGGAGCAGTGATTCCTTGTAGAAGTTCTGACATTTTCAAATACAATGCTATTATTTGGAGCAAAAATGTAAATGTTATTGATTTCTTCAAAACAAATGTCTAAATAGAAATTGACATTAACTGATATTTAGGAAAGATGCCTAACAAGGGAAAAAAACTTTTCTGTTGACTGCTTATATAAATGTCAGTAGAGAGCAAGGGATGAAGCTGGAAAAAACATGACTGTTAACCCTGTAGCTAGGGAGCAGAGGGCAACACAGCTTTCTAAAAGACCCCAGAACAAAAACACTTCTAGCTGGATTTGTCTGTTTGGCTAGTCTAAGATGCTCTCAGAATCACTTGGTAGTGAATTAATACAGCCTTTTGTCCCATATGCGGCATCACGGCACTGAAAACAACCCTCTTTCTCTTTGTGGTCCTGGAAAGTATCTACATGCCAGTATTAAGTATCATTAAAACATGTATTCAAATATGGCAGGTTTTTTCCAGAATATTTTTCAAGGAAAGGCCTAGGTAGACCAGCAGAACCTGATTCAAGGTTGAATTTACCATGGAAGTAGGTTTATCTGATGTTGCATCTGAGGTAGCAAGAATTATAGTGTGATGGATGAACAGCATTGAAAATCTTACCTTTCATCTATAAGGGAAAGAAGCCAAGCTAGAACCCTTCATTTCTGCTATGCTCTATCAGGCATCTCAGTTTCTGATTGATTACTCTTTTTGTGCTTACATTAAGCATGCACACAAGCACCAATAATTATTGACTCCATGTATTTACAGCTCCTGCTGTCTGTTTCCAGGTGTCACATCTGGATGTTTCCTGCTCTGCGTATCCTCTTGTATGTAATAACAGAAAAGTCTTACAGAGAATTATTTCATTCTATAACCAGACTACAGGCAACCTGCTTATTAGTCAGTCTGCTGCTTTGCTGCTTATGTCATACTCTCCACTCCCTATTGCACAGTTAGACTTCATTTTTTTCATGCCTTATTGAGATCTTTTAGATTCGGGGAAATACAGGCCTATGTATTTCATGGTTTTGTCAGATGTATTACTTCTAAAAATAGAATTAGTACACACATGAATAAAATTGCTGTATTCGGGAAGAAGGGAAATTATGACCAAAAATACATATGAGGTTTTTGACAGGTTCAGAAAGCATGTTCTTGTTTATGTAGTTTACATAGATTCCTAAAAAGCTTTTGACAAAGATTGTCATCAAATATTCTAAGGAAACTATACAGCCATGGGGTAAGAAGTACATAAATGGATAAAAAATTGGCTAAAGTGGGAAACAAAAGGTAGGAGTAAAAGGTCATTTTTAACCTTGGCGAAAATTATTAGAGTTACATAAGGTTTTGTGCTTGGACCTTGTTGTCCAGCTTCTTTATAACAATTGGGAAAAGGATTTGAATTGTAAGTTGTTAACATTTCCTGATGATGCTGAGTAGCAGGATAGCAAAGTCAGGGCCTGACGGTGAAGCATTGTAGATTTGAATAAAAAGTCAGCAAAGCTCAGTAACTGGGCAATAAAGTGGCACATGAGATAAAATACAGAGATATGTCAAATTATGCACTAATTAAATGATGGGCTCTGAGTTGTGTGTTACTACCCAGGAGCAAGATCCTGGGTTATGATTATAGTCCCACGAAAATGTAAAAATTACCAAAAAAAGATAAAAGCTATAACATTTATTAGTAATAATATTAATTTCTACATAATTAGGAATTGTTCAAAAAGAAATAGAGAAGAAGACATTATGCCAATGCATGAATTCATGATTCCCTTGCTTCTCAAATACTATGTGCTGCTCTGATTCAAGACTGGGGAGTGGGGTTTTTATATTGGAAGGAATTAGGTAGTACTCCTACTAAAGGGTGTTAGGCATGCTAAAAGTTAACACGGGCTTAAAGAAAGTTTGGACAAGTTTACAGAGGGACAATCATTAGGATTACTAAATACAAGAAACCACGTCTGGCTCTGGGGTTGTTAAGCTGTAGGATTGCTCTGCTGTTGCACGCTATCCTGATATCTGCTTTTGGTCACTGTGAGAGGAAACTTTTGGTCTCACCCCCAATGACTATCTTCATGTTCTCGCAGTGGCAGACCCTGCTTTGGAGTTGCTCACTAGTTTGAAGATAGACTTGAATAAAACAAGAACTCTAAAGCAGGCCAAAGACAAACCAAAAGGAGTGTAAGAACAGAAGTAAATGAGAAAGTCTTTCAGTCTCAAATTAGACAGAAATGTAATTTATGGAGAGAAAAGAGAAACTCAAGACAGATTTCGCTGTGCAGAGCTATTGATTTAACAACAACAACAACAAAACAACCCACGTGTTGAATTCTTGTATAAAACAAGGAACTTGTAGTTCTTCCGAGATCCCTGGGTATAAGCCATGTACATTTTATAAATGTATACTCTGGCAAAAAATAATTAGATCAAGAACAAAGATATATGCCCAAGCTGGATAATACATTCAAAAGCAACAAACGTGTTATGTTTCAGTTTAAAAAAAAAAAAAAAAACAACACACAACAAAGCAAAACATAGCAAAGGAAATATCAGGGGGTTCTTTATTTTTTTAGATCCTTCCCTCCTTGACTTCAGAAATATTCTTTATAAATTTTTTTCTAGTAACACTGGCATTGTTCAAACCAACAAAACCAAATGAAATAGAAAGATGGCAAACAAAATAGCTTGGAGTACTAATGCAAGAAGTCATGTTATTTTTTATGACTTTCAGCTAAGTCCAAAGATAAATGCTGTAAACACTGTTAAAATGTGTCAACTGGTAGAAAATTAATTATGAATGTACTTTTAATGGAGAATATTAAACTTAAGCAGTTTTTACTATAGAATAAACAGTATTGAAAATTATTATCATTGTGGATGCCAACAAAAGAAAGATATTTAATGGACCTGAAAACAGTACATGACTGTGAAATGTTCTGTGGGTTTGCCTAACACAATGAGAGAGGCTTTTGTTGCTTTACAGGAGTAGAAAGACATTAATCCTCCATAGACCTTAAAGCAGACAGAATTTTAGAGGCAGTATTCTTACCGTGAGAGATTTTTAAGTTATATTTAGCTTTTCATACTGAACTGTTTTGGTTCTGAGCATCATCTGTAGTTTACCTGCGAGTCGGCCTTGGTCAAACCCCTTAGGGTTAAGATTTTATTGATCTTCCTGAGGGATTTCCTGCACTACAGGGTGAATTGCTGTTTAAACAATCAATACTCTTTAAAATATATTCCCTACAGTGAGGGAAGAGTGATTAAGACTAAAACTCGACAGCTATTGTTGGAATTTGCAAACATTCATTGCTATGGCTGTAATTACAATCCTGAATAATAATCAAGCTTTTAGGCCAACTTGTGCCATCCATAAAAAAAACAAATACCAATTTATTCCAGAAACATTGTCTTCAGCACATTTTTTTGTTTATCAAAACAAATACTGATGTAAATGTTGTGTTGATTTTGTTAATTATATTTCCACCCATATACCAAACAACATTCTTTCAGAATATTAATTGCTTTATGTAAATTAGGGAAGGGGTTTAGAAATAACTTTGCTGCTGCAAACCGTTAATCTGTTCTGTGGTGTAAAGAGACCCAATTTCAGCTGATTTCAGGATGATAATCCTAGTTACTATAATGATTAACAGATCCTTCAGAAGGGAATTAGGTTTGTAGCTCATGGCTTGCAAGACTCGTATTTTGAAATTTTCGTATGGACCTCACTGAAGAAATACTTAACAGTTCCAGTCGTAACCAATTCTCATTCTTGCTTTCAGACTTTTAGCAGTCCTGTACTCACAGGACTCATTCAGTCTTGCTTGTCACACCCTTTCCCATTCACCATACACCAACATCTTTTTTTTTCCGTACCAAGATAGATAGGTGACAAAAACGTAGTCCAGGGAACAGTTCTTTTGCTCTCTGAGAAATAATTTTCATTCAGTCACTGGGGCTTTCTGTAGGCCTTCATCTAGTAGGCTTATGGTCTGGCACTCATTTAGCCCATCAGATTTGTAATGGTGAGTGGAGATTTCGATGGGTCCATTGCCATGCCTGTTCCGAGACCAAAGTATTCCTAAATGGCTTTGTTTAAATTAGACAGCAGCAGAAAATGTCAGATTTTCTGTCCTCGAACAGGTTATTTTCTGGGATTATTTTGGGATATTCCTGGCTGAATAAAATTAATTTTGCCCTCACTACCATTCCTTCAATCCTGAGAGGGCAAAGAAAACCATAAGGAAGCACTGCTAATCCTGATAAGAGCCCTAACAGCACTAATAATCCTGGAAATCCTGAAACCACCTTTCTTTGGTTCTTTGTCAATGAAGGCCTTTCTGTTTAAGGATCTTTTGAACTGGAGGTTCCTGGAGCTCCATTTGCAGCACTGCCCACCTCCTGGCATGGGAGCTGGAATGCTGGAATGTCTTCGAGGTTGAAGCTGACTGAAATAGTGGAAAAAGTCCTCTAGGGGATGCAACGACTGAATGGTCCTGGGTTTTTGGTTGGTTCTCATAAAGGTCATTCTGCAGTATTTGTAGTACTGAAATATTTCATAAAGTCATTACTGTTTAAGGAGAAAGTGTGTCACTATCCCAGCATGTTCCAAAGCAAAAGACCAGAGGTGGACATTCCATTTTCAGATGGATAAAACAGAGAAAAAATGGGGGGGGGGGGGGGGGGGGGGGAGGGGACGGACGACGACGACAACTCTGTACCTATCTGTTAGTATTTGCAACAAGGCAGCAAACTGTAGTCTTGGTTTCATTCCAGTGACATTTAAAACCAAACAGATTTTAGCCATACTGTGCCTTTCAATAGAATAACCTGCAGATGCTTCATCTTAATAACTGTACCCTTGTTTATAAACTCAGTTTCTTGGGGATTATGTGATCCTCTAAATAGGAAACACTGTGAGATCAACTTGGAGTATTTTTTAAAGCACATGAAAATTATAATATACCTGTTAATGTTTGTTTAAACAATACAAATGCCTTTGGAACAAATACAAAAGCTTGTCTAGTTTCTAGAAGTAACTTCATCTAAGTAAAATAGATATATATTGCATTTTGAAAACAATTTTTTCCCCAAACTATTAGAGTTCTATTACAAAAACTCTGTATCTCTGACAAGAAAGAAACAGCAGTCTGCTCTCACTCATTTTAGGTTAATCATTCCAAGTTCAAAGGTGTATAATGCTAGATGGATAATAAGTTGTAGAAAAGTTGTTGCCAGGTTTGTACTTTCCTTCATCACAGTAATAATGTTTGTGGTATAAGATTTGGTGGACAGTAAGTCCTTATAATGAAACTTTTTTTATGAAGTAGCTAGATTACATAGTAATGTAATCAGTTAAGAAATAAATCTACCAAGGCGCTTAGAAAAAATTGGAGGAAGTAGAAAATTCTTCAAAACAAGCTGTCAGGAAGCTGCTGTACAGCCTTCTAGAGACAGTAAGCTTGTGCAACAATGACTTCAAAAAAACCACAAAAAGCATGAGACAGAGATTTCTGTTTGGCCTTTGAAAATAGGCCAGGTTGGAGGAGGTACAGAAACCCTGACAGCTTACAGAAAAGCAGGAGCACATTTTAGGGAAAAAGAACTCCAAGGAGTGGGATGAGGTTTAGAAGTTATTGGTGTGTTGATGCTTAACATCCTTTGCCAGAGCAAGGACAAGGGGACGGTTGGGTTGTGTTTACACTGTAAACACTGGAACAGCTGAAAGGCTGGATTTATTAGCTCAGCCATGAGCTGTTCGCAGAGCTTTGGGCTCAGCATATTGTGTTGTGAGTTCAGCAGAACAGAGCACATTAATCCTGTGTGATGATAATGAACTCTCGGAGCAGGGCACGAATGAGATGAGGGGAACCATGGGACACGTGGTAATGGTTTCATAAGCATGTGGCCATTTCCTGGGTCTGCGTTATGTTTCACAAAGACACTCAGATAGTTTGTTTCCAAACAATGAGTTTTCTAAACCGAACACATCCATTTAAACATAAGCTAGCTCTTTTGCTGTTAGAACATAATAAGAGTAACAACCCTATTGGTCCCTCTTAAATATAGTTGTAACTATAGTTATAAATCTATTGTGACTTAATGCTTCCCACAGCATCAAGAGTACTGACAGTCAATTAAAATGCTGAAGGAGACATTAACTGTAGGAGCAGATGAACCAAACAGATGAAAGACGTGTAATTATTATTTCTTATCTAGGAAATAATGCTTCAAACAAAATATATTTAAAAGAAGCAGCACTGAGATGTTTACATGGAGTGAAAATTTATAGGTTCCTTAAATGACTGACTTTTTATTTCTTAGAATAAGGCCTCCAACTGTTTGATTCCTCTTGGAAGCTAATTGTCTTTCAGCAATTCAGTAGCCGATCCCAGCAAAATAATTTCCAGTATCTATTTAAGCAATACAGGACTTAAATATCTCCTTTCTTTTCTTCCTTTCTCTATTTCCAAACTCTAAATTATAATGAGGAAGCAAATGTCATATAAAATAGATTCCTTCTACTTCTGTCTTTTGGTGAATAAGGAAACTCAGCTACATTTTTATCCTTTTTCAGTTACTATCATTTTTGTCTGACTTCGGATGCATAGTGCCAAATATCTAAGGCTGTTAAAGGACTGGGCACTTTACCTTCCAGAGTAACATACTAAGACAAATTTTCAAAATTCTGAGGTGAGGCATTTTACTGGTAAAATTTCATCAATATAATCACCTGACTTCAATAATATCAGCCAAATTCTCAGTGGGAAGAACCTATAGATAAAGAAGCTTGTGTGTAAAATAATTGCAGACAGTGGAAAGCAGTGGAAGATCACTTTAATTCTGCATCTACTTGCAGTATGAAAAAGTGATAGGACACCATTCTTTCAAACCACAAATTGCCATTTATTAATTGTAGCATCTACTAGGACAACAGTGAAAGTGTAAGCGGAAGTTCATGCAGTAGTTACAGTGAAATCTTTTATTTAATTGATAGGTTATAAACTTGTTTCTTTTCCATACCTTAGGCTTGATTTTTAGGTTTTTACAGTACATACTCATTGAAAGGGAGACAGTATTTACCAAAAGACTGCTTGTAAGAATAACATTATTACTAGAGGCCTAGTTAAATACTTTTTATACTACAAATAACCTTAGTCTTGCTAAAGAGCTCTTAATGGCTTAAAAAAAATGTTAAGGTAAGATATCCAAGAGCCAAGGATAATTGTTCATAACTTGCTATTAAAGCATTTAGTGTCTTCAGTAGGTTACATCATGGCACGTCTTATGTATTTGATCTCACTTCTTGCAGGAGATTTTATGTTAGTAGGAATGGAAATGGAGATAGATAGTAGTTTTAATTCCTATGTTTTCTAGTTCTACCATAATGTCTTTATGTGTAAGTCTTGAAAATGTTTGTGACCAAATAAATGATCTCTTGTGCTATGCATAGAGATGTCAATTTGTTCACAGCTTTTCCAGAGCAGTAAAGTCAGAGTTCAAAAATTAATTATTTAAAGTCAGTACCTTAAAAAATGTCATAAAACTGTCAGCAATACCGTATTCATTTTCATGGCCCTCTTTTCAGACTATCTCAATTAATACTCCATAATGCATTAGGATTTAAAGGAACTCAGTTTTAAGCTTTTTGTGATCACATGCTTAGTATTTTTAGACAAATACTCAAGCTAGATTTCATAACTTATTTGCTGAGATAAGTTATTTGAAGCATGACCCAAGTTTACTTCCATATATGAATTTTATATGAAAGGATTAAGACTGGCCTTTGGAAAGCAGTCCTACTTCTCTTATTAAGACACCATTCCTTTTCACAGGCAGCTTTGATCTGCTATCCTCTAAAACCATTCAGGTTTTTTTTCTTTAATAGAGGTTTTGTACTGGATGTGTACTTAGGAAACTACATGATATATTCAAATTCTTTCTTAGCGTTTAGTGAAAGGCTTTAATCCATACAAGATAAATAAAAAAAACAAATATTAATAACTCAGAATAAATCATCATAATAATAATTCAGAATAACTGAGTAAAAGATAAATATTAAGTGCTGTGCTCCAAACGGTAAAAATATTGCTGTCAGCATAGAACAAAGTTTCTGAAGAAGTACCGAAAACCATGTTTCAAAAAAAGCCTCCAGACATTTTCTAGGGTTATGTAGAATTACTTCTTATGCTTTCTACCTCTGCTCAACTTTACAGTATTTCTTCTTCCCAACACTGTCACATAGTTAGATACTTATTGCCAATCACTCTCATCATCTCTATTCACTTCGGTCATACCAAATGGTTTACCATTGTCAGGAGTCTGTAAAACTGTGAAGTGTGCAGAAAATGTTAGGTTTCTGTCCCAGTTCTCTATGCCTTCTCTACTCCTCTGCATGCTGCTTGTTCCCATTGAGGAGTGGCCAGAAAGGAGGAAAGATTCTGCAGGACCGCTACAGAGAATAAGCCAGGTAAGTGGAGAAAGACAGTAAATGGATAGATGTTACAGTACTACAGCCAGGCGTGTTGAGGGAAGTGTCTGAGTGATTTGGAATGGCAAGGTTTCAAGCCAGTGAGGCAGAGAGGATTTTTGTAAAGTCTGAATGAAAAACAGTTAGTGGAATGCTGAGAAAAAGAACCTAGTTTAACTAAATAGTTAGGGGAAAGGAAATAAATAAATGTATCATCATGATTTTCACTTCACAAAGGATGCAAATGTGCTTAACCTGAAGTCCCACTGAATAGTTCTGAACATAAATTGAAAAAGCACTTTGACTTACTGATGTGTGGGTTCAGTCAACATTCAAAAGTAGCATGTGGACAAATTTCTTATTTTTTTAAAAGATACGTTTCATTATGCCTTCCAAAACAAGAACGGAAGTTAAAATAGGATTTACTCCTTTTTCAAATTAATTGAATAGGATATCCTCACAAATACAAAAGTTCTTAGCCATCATAGATTATTTATCTGCTATGAGTTATCTTGCACGCTCTAAACCATTACCTTTGACTATCACTAGCTCCCTGTTTTGTGAACGATAGCATACAATTTGCTTGCTGTATTACATGAGTAGTTTCAGTATGCTCCTGGTATCTCTAGAGACTTAATGTGTATTATATCAGCTCTCACAAGTTGGTAACGGTGTCACATGTTCTTTTCCATTTTGACGTAGTGTAATGCAAGCTGTTGTACGAGTTTCCATGTCTCAGGCTTTTTGATACAGTACATTTATTTTGTAATTGTAAGGATGCTGATATACCAAAATGAACCAGAGAAATGTTGACAGCATGAACAGTAGGAACGGGGGGGGGGGAGAAAAAATTGGAACTGAAAGAGAGTATTAGATCATAATATACAAGTTTTAGTATCTGATTTTAAAACAAACAAACAACAACAAAAAAAACCACATTTTCATAAAGTTAAGATACATAAATCCCTTAAACTAAAAGCTGAAATATTATTTGCATTGCAGTTTTCTTTTCTCTTTAGATTTTGCTGCGGGGTGGGAGGGGTTGACATTCCTTTGTATCTAACCATACCAGACATTAAAGTCACACCAAATCCTGTTGTACCAGGTTGCCTGTGAGTCATGAGCTGGTTTGCTTTCCCAAACACATGACCTGAGGTAGTTCAAAGAACAGGGAGAACATTTCACTTTAGTATAAACTTTGATCAATCTTTTCAGCCCACATCTAAAATATGATATTGTCTAGCTATTTTCTACAATATTGATAAACCATACTCTGCTGACGCGTCTGAGATAAGTCATAAAGAGATATAAGTTTCAGTAGTACCTCAGTCTGAACCATGTGATTACCACATTGATTTCCTCTGCAAGACTGCAAACCAGGTAGACTACTGGTTCTCTTTTATAACTCTTATGCTCATAAAAGTATGAATAAAAAGAAAAAAAAGTTACTTCAATCTTTTTAGAGAAAACAGTCTCGTCCCCAATTTTGGTAAATGTGTGCCAGCGATTATTAAAGGTTGCTAATTGAAAATCTGATATGCAAGTATCTATTGCAAAGTCATCTTTTTGCTGTTCTTTTAATATGTCTTTCTATACGTTATTTTATTAAAATTTCATTTTGGCTATTATTTCATAGCTGACCCTGCTTTGACAGGAAGTTTGGGTTAGGAGGAGTAGGACCTCCAGAGGACTCTTCTAGCCTAATTATTCCCTGATTCTAAATTGTTACACGTGAAATCGCAAAGATCCATGAAATACACCATGACAATCCAGGGCTGCCCTGAGAAACAGGACCTGCAGGATTGCTGCAGTTAAAGGGGTTTATCCCTTTCTCAGTGACTTTTGAATCCCCTCATTTATGAATATTGTTGTTTAACAGTAAAGTTTACAAAGAGCCTTAAAAATGCTGTAATCTTTCACCATGCTTTATCTGCTTATTTTATTTGTACTGATCCAGCACTGGCCATCTTTAAATTGAGTTACACAGCAAAATTAGCCCACTGCTCAATTCAGAGAATAAGTCATATATTTAAGAACTCCTAGTTTCATCAAAACTAAGCAGACTGCTGCCTTAAGATACTGAAATTTCTTTGGTGCATATTTTTGCAGGTTATTTATAGTACAGAGTTATTTGTAGGATAGACTCCAGAGTGTTTGAGAGAAGGTGCTATGTTGGATTTGCATACAGGGAAAAATGACAGTGTCGGCCAGACTATCTGCTGCTATAACAGATGCACATATAAATTCTTTGGTAAGAGAAAGTGAGAGGGATGCCAATTCTTCCATCCCATTGACCTTGTTCAGTGAGCCTGATCTAGATTATGTTATACCAATCATCATACACTTGGATCTGGTTGTAAATATAATATGACATACAGACTTTGATGGAGCCGATTTCCCCTTCTGGGTATTTACACTTTAGTCTGTGGGCTAAATTTGGGGGCCTTTCTGTCTAAAAATTCTCTACACTTGAATATGCAGTGTAGAGAGAGAGGAAAAAAACCCAAAACTCCTCCAGGGGATGGTGTTACTAGATATTATTATTCCTTGGATATTTTCCATGTAATTTATAGTATCTTCAGCTAGCTAATGGAAAAAACCTGACACTGTCTTATTATTTGACAAGAAAATTATCGGGCATGTAGTAAACAAGGCTTTATGTAAACACTTCATATTTTCTTAAGAGAAACAGAAGCAGACAAGCCTGTTCCTTTTCCGAGCAAAACATTCAAATGTTGTACACTTTAGATTACGCAATTTTATTTCTTGATATTGAAGCCAAATAATTAAATCCTGCCTCATCTTGTTGTTTTGAAGACTCATCGTGTCAAACTTTTGAATACAGCTGCTGAACACACAGCTACCCTATCCTTGTATATTCTGTGGCAAAGTAGGTACGGCTGAACTGTGCAAACCAGGTTGTATATTTTAGATATATCATTATAGAACAAATATAGGATGATATCTTCTAAGGTAGTTTATTTAGTACCAGTATAGGATAGCACCATATTGTAAAAAGAGTTTAATTGGGAGTTTTATAATAGCTATTTATCACATGTGTATTTTATATAGAGATTACTCATGGTTTCTGTGCCCCAGGAGTAACATGTTCCTTGTTCTCTAAAATGAACATCTGTGGATTCAGTTGTTTCACTTATCCTGTCATCACTGCCTATTTTGACCTTCTATAATTGCAGAGAGTATATTTGACTCCATACAGGTTTCAATCAATTACGTCTCATCAGAACAGACAGAGCATTAAGGAACCTTGCTTTGCATGGCTGTAGTTGTGTTAACAGGCCGTTTCCAAATGGAAAATGGTCAATTCCCGAAGAGTTAGACACATAGTTACTCGGTTCTTGTTTTCCTGCCTCAGAGTGTGCTCATATGAATACAGAATACTTATTAGGTATGGTATTTGCAGAAATTGATACTTAAAATGCTGCATTATCTTGCTCTGTGCTGTGTGTTTTCTGAGGGGTATTTTTTGTTGGTTTTTTTTGACACTAAAGCTCAAAGTGTGAGTGAAGGCGGTATGTTCTTGTTGCAGTCTGAAATTGTTCAGATTTTAACAAAAATAGTTAAATCTCTTTCTTAATTGTAGGACTAGAAAGCAATAAATATATTCGCTGGTTTTCAGTAGGTGGCACAATATATCTACAAAAAATTAATAGTAGAAATAATGAACTGTTTAAAAATAAACAACCAGACTGATGGTTCTACAACTGAACCTAAACTTTATAGTTATCCATGCAGTATTTATAGGAAGAGTAAGAGGATTACAAACTTCCTCATGCTCTTGATACTCCCAAAATTATTCTCCAGACCTGATCCAATGGGGGATCAGGTCTACTGCATGAGGGAATTAGGCAAGATTACTGCTTTTTGTTGACACTGCAAGCAAGGTGGTGGATTTTTTTTAAATGAACTCTCCTAGAGAAATTTATCTGAATCTGATCTCCCACTTTACATAGGCATATGAATAGTTAGCTGTCATCACTACCTACATAGCTTTAAGATACCCAGTGTTTAAAAAAAAGATAGAACTATCTAATTATATATGAATGTCATGAAACTTGGAAGTAACTGGAGTATTTTCTTCATGTATTTAGCTTCTCCCTTTTTTAACTCCTTCCTCCCTGCCAAGCCATTTGACTTACCTATTAATAAAAATTCAAAGTGCAGTATAAAGATTACTTCAGCATCCTTTTCATTTACTGATGTGGCGGAACTATGATACATGTTGGCAAAACAGGCTGAGTCCACGTTTTAGAGCAGCTCTTGAGGCACTCCCCATGCTGCTCTCCAGGCATGCTTTGTTGCATCCTGCTTGCGCGTGGGAGGAAACCACGCGGTGCTCTGCTCTATTGTGCACTCAGGATTCCTTTCAAAGGAACAGTTGGAAAATAAGACAGTACTATAATACTCCAGTCGGTCCCCCAGTGTGTGCAATGGGCCCATTCAGGACTGCAGGGCTCTCAGTTCTGGGTTTGAGATGCTGCCAGGACGTGCGTCTTGGAGCCAGGGCTGGCGAGCTCACCGCAGAGCATCCGCGCCCTGCAGAATCGGTGCGTATGCAGAGATCCTGCCATACGACTCGGGGAACTCCTCACGGTCCTCCCAGTATTGCAAAGTGAAGCATAACGAATTACAGAAATAAAAACAAAGCTACTGAGAACATCTTTAATGCTTTCTGATGTGATCATATCTCCCAACTAATTTGTGTAATTTCTTTGTCCTTTTCTCTTTCAACAAAACCAAGCTTAAATTGCTTCTGCAGTTGTGCCCTGCTCTTAAATTCCATTGCATTCTCACTATTTTACTGTCATATTTGTCTCCATCAGCCATGGTCATTTTAGCATTCTTGATGTTATCAAGCTTCATGAATGAGATACTTTTAAACTGTTTTTTCCTCACTGAGGAGAGGCTTTATAAAGATCCACTTCCTCTGTTCGTGTACAATAAATTAAAGCCTACTTCAGAAATGTTGTAAGCCTTTAGGCATGTGAGTACACTACCTAGTTGAATCCTTCTTGATGAAGTCATTTATTTACCTATGTTATAAATTAAGGAAATGGTGAGGAACACATGGTACTGTAGTTTGAACTAGAAAGTAGTCTGAGGGAAAAGATATGAACAGTGAACAATGGAGAGAGGAGAGCAGGTATACAAAGACAAGCACCCAGTTGAGTGCAAGCTTGCAATCATGCTGATTATTTTCCTAGAGTATTGCTTCTTCCTGGCTTGCGATTTTTTTATGTACTTTTGATACCAGACATTGTAGGATGTATTCACTTTGCCTAGCTTTATGAGCTTTTCAAGTGCAATTCAGAACAACGGGCCTAATTTAGTTGCCCTAAATCACCCTCTGGAGGAGACTCTCTTTTCTGATGAGGCACCTAGAGGGTTTTGTTTCATATTACTGGTATCTGGAATTAAACAGTGTGAATATTCCACATAACGTACTTCTCTCTCTTTCCCGCTGTGTTTTCAGATAAGCCTGGAAAGCATCTGTCAAACTAAGGGCATCACTGCGATTCCAGTAATATTTTATTGTATAAAACCTCAAGGATACTGGAGTCCAAAAGATAATGCAATTCTAATTGCAGCAGCTATGATTTCTAACATTCATTTTTACCTTTGAGAAAGTTGGGGGTTTGGAGGGGTGCGGGGGGCGTGTTTTGTTTTGGGGTTTTTTATCATCAAAGTGGAGAATAAAATATATAGCTGAAGGAAGGGTTGTTAGTGTATTTCCCTATCTAACGACTACTGTTCTGTTCATTTGACCAAGAATATCATGATAAAAATATCAATAGTTATATGTTAATGTTACCTGTTATTAAGGCATTTTTGATATTTAGTGCCTACATAGCCAAGTGTTTCAAGGTTAAAAATGCAGAGCTCAAAGCACAATCTTTTTCTCTACCCACAAACAAGTTTAGTGTTGCATATGAGGAGTACGTTTCCTCTTCTCTGCATCGGCTACCAAAAGGACTGCTCCACCCCTTGTCCGAACACTGACGGGCTCAGGGGTGACACCCTTCGCAGAGGTGTATGCTGCCCTTTTATCTAGAGAGACTCCTAAAAGATTTTGGCTGAATCATTAGTGTTTCTCTGCAGGCAGTAAAAAGCAGCAAAGTCAACTGTTACGATGTTTCTAAGATGTATTGTTTCCGTGATAAGCTCAAGGTTTTCCTATGAGTTATTCCAAAGGCTCAAATAATAAACATGCAAATGATATGTCAAGATAGGAACCAAATTAAACTTTTATCCTACCTTTAAGAAGTTTGAATTGGAAGTAGCCAAGTTTCAGATAATGGCACAATGCTGCAAAAGGATCTGGAGTTGTGGAAGGCTTTAAAATAAAAGAATTGCCAGCACACAAGTATGTTTTCTCACATTTCAGTGACAGATTATTTCAGAGAACTCTCTAGCCCATTTCCTATTTCCTTTGCCCTTGGTCTGCTGAGTAATATTTGCATTTTTCCCTAAAACAGTGTATCTCCTCTCTGGACGGAAATTTCTGATAAATGTTTTCCGTTGAACTTCCTTCAGCATCTACATTAAACAACGCCTTTGCCAAGGATCATTTCCTGAGGTCTCTACTTTCTGCTTTCTGAACAACATGTAGCCTCGAGATTGTGTCCTGCCTGCCCACTACCACTGGGTGTTATTTAGGATTGCAGGAAATCTTCCAGTCTCTAAATATAATTATTTCAGAAATCACTCCAGAAGTTGTTACCTTACTATTCTGCAGGGGCTAACTAATTTTAACCTTAATTTAATTTTAATTCAATTTTAGTTTAATCTTTTAACTGATAGTATAATACTGAATGAAAAATCAGGGGCAATTTTGGAACTAACAATGGATATACTTAAACTGGAAAATGCTGAAAAGGGATGATGTCAGAAAGAAAATTGCACTTAATTTTTAATGCATGTTCCATCAGGATACAGTTATGTCAAAATTTCTCCAACTAGTTTTGATCCCTTAAATACTATCTGAGCTGTATAGGTTTTAGCATTAGCACTCATGACTAAATTTCTCCATGAGTATATATGGCACTTTTCCCTTGCTTCCTATGTGAGGGCTGTAATAGTGGTATGCTGTGTAAAGTACAGTGTGGGTTTTTTTCAGAAGCTGAGGTGATTTTGATAGAAATGTGACAGAATACTGTGTGTACTTCTGACTTTTTTGTATCTGTTTACTTATATGTATATTTTGGGGCAATTTTTTAGTATAGTCTTTATGTTTGCTAGAAAAAAAGTGAGTAAGCTTTTGGATTTTGACTTAAGGAATCCTTATCTGGATTGAACACTGTTGAGAGAAAACCTTGAAGAAATGTTAAAATTGTAGAACATGAAGCTTTCTGTCAAAGAAGCATTTGCACATTACATTGCAGTTCAGAACATTATGATGACATATGTGTCTGAGGGAGTTAGTTTGCAGTTAGCTAAAGTGGAAAATTTCATTGCATAGCTACTTACTCCTTTTATGGACACTCTTAGTGTGCACGGGTGAGCCTTGTAAAAGGTCACACAACTCTTCTGAAAGGAGAAAAAGATTCCTCATAGTTGGTGTGTGTCCTGCTTTCAGCTGGGATAGAGTTAATTGTCTTCCTACTAGCCAGTAGAGTGCTATGTTTTTGAGTTCGGTATGTGAGGAATGTTGATAACACGCTGATATTTTCAGTTGTTACTAAGTAGTGTTTATACTAAGTCAAGGATCTTTCAGCTTCTCGTGCCCAGCCAGCGAGAAGGCTGGAGGGGCACAAGGAGTTGGGAGGGGACACAGCCAGGGCAGCTGACCCCAACTGGCCAAAGGGCTATGCCATGCCATGTGATGTCACGTCCAGTATATAAACTGGGGGGAGTGGGGTGGGGGGAATGGCCACTCAGGGACTAACTGGGCGTCGATTGGTGGGTGGTGAGCGATTGCACTGTGCATCATCTGTATATTCCAATCCTTTTATTATTACTGCTGTCATTTTATTAGTGTTATCATTATTAGTTTCTTCTTTTCTGTTCTATTAAACCATACTTATCTCAACCCACGAGTTTTACTACTTTTCCCAATTTTCCCCCCATCCTACTGGGTGGGGGGGAAGTGAGTGAGTGGCTGCGTGGTGCTTAGTTGCTGGCTGGGGTTAAACCACAACAGTGTGTCCATCAAGCTGTGAGAAGGAATCGGTATAAAGTCAGAACTATTGTGCTGAGCTCTGTTGGCTTCCTGCAGATAAGTGTGGAGCCCTGCACCTTGCTGAGAATCTGACCTCCTGAGCCTGACATGCGTCAGAGGCTGTACGCTCAGGTTATGACCACGCCAACCTTGGTGCCATCTAGCATGGTATCTCTCTGACTGCTATCAGTCGCTTGTACCAGTCCTGAGGTCGATGTTAATGATGCCCTTGAATCCAATGATAAAGTGCTCCAAATTATTTGGCAGTGCTAATCTCAGAGAAATTAGCAAGAAAAGTTACCTAACCTCCAAGTTTATAGAGTAATTAGCATGAAAACTGTAGGCCAGGTTTTGCCATCATGACATTAAACAGTAATTTATCCAGGAAAAATTTTATTTAGCCATAGGATTTAGTGCAAAGTACAACACTACCTCGTGTAAATGGAAGAATCCAGTTTTCAAGTAAAATTGCTAAATATCTTAGCAAATTTCTCCAGGAATCTTAAGTCTCCTTGAAATGATAGAAAGATTTCCTACAGGATAGTTGCAAGGCTAAGAAATAAATATTCTTGACAGTTACAGCTGGACTTATTTTTTTGTAAACTAAGAATGTCCTTTGAGAATCAAGATAAAGCACATGGTATAATGTTACATATTTTACGCTGTGGTATTGGTAGGCAATTAGTATTTTAGGAGACCAGTGAACACATTAAGTTGAACTATAGTGAGGTGGTTTGATAATGGCTTTCATTTATTTTACAGAATAATAATCAGCTATATGCCACCACTTCCAGTCTGCTAAAACCATTTTCTGTTTAGGCTCATTGTCCTTTGAGTAAAATTCTTTAATAACTTTGCATTTACAACACTTAAAATTTAGGGGTTTATGTGCACGTTTCAATGGCAGCTAATGATTCATTAGAGTTTTACTGTGAAAATAATCTTGGTAAGTGAGCTACATTCATATTGGCATGAACTTTAAATTTAAAAGTCTGTTAAAGCAACCCTTTCAAGACAACATACAAAAGGTTGCCCTTCAAGCTGACGCATACAAAGTTGTTAGCTTAAATTTATATACTTTATAAATAATACTAAGATAGATCTTGACTGTGCTGTAATATCAACCAAAGGCCTATCTTGAAAAGGTTTTTTTTCTAAAAAAGTAGTAATGCCTTCACAATAACTTTTTTCTTTTCTTAAATTTCTTTTCTGCTAATAACCATGATTTGACTCCAGATGAATTCTAATCTCTGCTGTTAGATATGATTCTCCATATATTGCACAAGAATTGGACTGTCATCAATGAATTTTATCATGAAACTTTCATCATTTTCCCCTACAGAAAAAAATATAAACCATATTTGCTTTTAAGTGTGGTCTAAGAGTACAGTTTTCATTGAAAAGTTTTACAAAGAATTACACCTAGTGTAATGTGTTTTAGCTCATATTCTGCTGCACGTATTACCCTAAACTGTTGTGGCAACTAGTAAAAAAAAACCTGTAGTGCTGGTTTACCAAGAATCATTTTTAAATCTTAGTAATTTATCTTGAAAGACTCCATAATCAATATCATATAGGACTCTGAGCCTGCTGCTTTATTACCCTTTTTATTCAAGTGTAGAAAGGTAATGTATTGATTTTTTTTGTTTGTTTGTGTGCTGTAAAAACAAAGGAGAAATGTCATTTTTTAATATCAAGGGTATATGCCCATTGTTTTATTGATTTTAAATTAAATAAAAGTTATGTAAGGCAATAGTTGAAATTGCTTTGGGGAAAAATAAATGGTCTTGAAATTAAAAAAAAAAAAGTCAAGCAATACCATTGAAAATAATTTATAGCAAGCTCATCTCTCCAGCTAAGCTTTAAAAAAATCTTTTGCCATTAGATTCAAAGTGGTGTAGTGTAGATAACGCTGCACAAACTGTAACATCATTACAGATTAACACCATAAAGAAGAACAGTGCAGTTCTCTGTTTTGGTGGTTCACCATATGGGGAGGGTAATGTTTTTGATGACATATTTCTTTTGGATGTTGTGTTCAGAGATAGCCACGGGTTTACATATTACCAGTAAAAACAAGCAGGATGCTCCTGTGCTCATGTTCCCTCTTCTTCACAGCGTACCAGCTACATGTTCACCACTGTTCATCTTTGGTTCCCTAAATGATTGTCTAATCTTGTGAATTGTCTGTCTTTTTTTTATCTGTGGTACCAGTTGTTAGCTTTTTTGTTGGTGGTGTGTTTTTTTACAGTCTTCAGAAATGCTTTTGATCCTGAAAATAGCAAGCAGCATTGCAATAACGTGATGATGTTGTCACTATCTTCTGGCTTATTTCACTACTAAGAAAGCTTCTAGCAATCACCAGGGCTGCCAGTCCAATCAATAAAAGATCTAATATGCAGACATGAGAGGGTGCTATAAATATATAGGAGCTTGTAGGTACATTGTAATAAAATATAAATATCCACAGCTGAAAAATAGAAGGGGAGAGGAGGAAAAAAAAAAAAAGAAAATCAATATCCTTTCCATAGATAGCTCATCAGACTATTGGATTTCATGATTTTGATTTGAAAGCACAGAATTAAATATTTATCATTTCCTGGCTCTCTTGGGTGAGTTCATGGTCTCCTATTTCCATGTTTCTTTCTTTCTGTTTACTTATTGTAGTCTTTTGGATATGTATTATTAACTAAGGTAAGTTATGACAAAGATTACATCTGGAAAACAAACAAAATTTTTGTTTTGCTGAGGAAACACAACTTTCTATATACTTTTGAATTCTTACTGAGCTGGGGATGCAGTGATGTTTGATTTGTTTACATAAAGGACCTGTTTACTGATTTTAAAAAGTATGATTAAAGGACACCTCGAATGGTTAGCAAGCTTGAACACCAAGTAGGGATCAAATACTGTAATTACTGATGGATGATGTCTGATTTGTTCTAAAAAGCTTCTTCCAGTGGAGACTCCACAGGCTCTCACATGACAATTTTGTCTGTCTTTAACAATAAATTTTTTTCTCAAGGGGTAAATAAACCGTTCTTGTAATTTAAGCCCACTAGTTATTGGTCATCCCCTATGTATTTGTAGATTATTCCCTTTTTACTCATGGAAGTGTTTAGGACTTAAAGATATCTTCTCTTTTTTAGCTTAGAGTAAACCAGATTCTTGCAGTCTTTTTTTGGGTGCTTTTTCCTCACTTATGACATACTGTAGACCTGAATCATTCACTGCTGTCCTCTAGATGTTCTCCATGTTCCTCCTAAAATGCAACATCCAAAAACCATTCCTGCAAAAGCTTTACTGAGTAGGCTGGGGGAATTACTTTGTGTCTTGATTCTGTACTGATGCCTATCTACCTGAATATACTGTTTATCCATCTTACAGCAATATGCTAAATGTGTTTTATATAACCTTCATAAAAGGAGCTGGAACTGCATTTTAGATTCTCAGGTTCTGAGAACACAATGTATTACAACTGACTTCTCTAAGAAACAAACTCAGATTTCATACTTCCTCTACCCCAGATTTTTCCCAGTATTAGTAATTTATTTTAACATTTTTTATTTGCTAGTTAAAGCAAATGTTAGTCATTCATAAAGGCCATTTTTTTAAAAAATTTGGTGTCTTGTAGAACTAAGTTCCTGAACTTTTAACATAGGAGAAAGGAAGCCACCTGCTGATGACAGATAAAAGTAGTGTTCTGGTATAAATGCTTTATAGCAGGGACAGCTTTATAGTAGAGATAATATACAGGAAGAAATTCCATATTTAAGTACATTTGGAAGTAAATTTGTTATACCTGTGCTACAGGACTTACACTGTTTGATATGGTCTTCAAGCACATTGATGTACTGTGAGTTCAGTTTTTAGTAAATGACATGTGGCATATATTTTCTATGCAGTAGAGCTGACTGCTACTGCAAATCTGAAGTGTTCAGCAACGAAGTGCAGTCAGACCATAAACTTTAAAAATGAGAAATATTTTAATAGACCTATAGTTCTGAATTTATGTTTTCTTCCCTTTCTCTTTAACTGTGCACTCCAGAAATGTAGCATTTTTAAACGACTAGTGAGGAGTATCTGTAATCCCAAGATGCTAAGAATTTAGCCCCTATTACTATGTAAGTGCTGTAAAACTTCAAGAATTAGAAAAATGGCTGGAGATTCTAATATATATATAGTTACACATATATAGTTACATAGATATTGATATAGATACTGTTTAGAGTTCCTCAACTTCACATTTACTTACTTACCCATATATATATATAGATATGTATGAGGTAAGAAACCTCTGTAGAAATACTCAGATAGACTCAAATAGACAGGTTTGAGAAGACAGGAAAAGTAATCACATACCTTTTCATTTCTTTCTAGTTTTGCTGACCATATGCTTTCTGCCCAGCAAATTCAGGTCATCTAATGAGGCTTTCAAACTAACTTACAAGTTCTTGTATTCTTTCCCTACGTGGTGATAAAAAACTCACCGTGTGTCAACTGGGTAGAAATTAGCATCTGCTGTCTGTCTTGAGTGTGATAGTTATCATCCATTTGCTTATGTGGGGGAAAAAAAAAAATCCTGTGTATGTATTGGTAGATACAATTGGATTTCACTTCATTCTAGCAATGCCTGGGAAAAGGAGAACCCAAAAAGTATTAGGAATGTGAAAATTAGAGATTAAGATAGCCTCTGAATAGAGAAGAGCATTTATTGTTAATGTTTGAGTTGTCTCTTTTGTTGAAACACTAAATGAAAATTTTATCATGAAAAATTATCAATACTGTCCTGTCATACAGTAATTCTCTGCAAACTGTTTTCTGTTATTTCCCATGTTGCTATTCTGATACATTTATGA
Source organism: Astur gentilis (assembly GCF_929443795.1). Classification (NCBI taxonomy): domain Eukaryota; kingdom Metazoa; phylum Chordata; class Aves; order Accipitriformes; family Accipitridae; genus Astur; species Astur gentilis. The sequence continues at coordinate 21,379,300 of NC_064903.1, forward strand.
ACTTCTCCATCATCTTGGCATACTTAATTAAAAAATTATTTCCCCAAATGATTTTTTTAACTCTAGGTAAATTTTTACATGTCCATCAAAATTGATGAACAATTGAAAAAAAATATGATCACTTCATGTTGACATCCTGACAATCACTTTATTCTGCAAGGCCATGCAAGTACAAGAATGTTTGAAGGAGGACTTGAGTAATTAAGATTACATAAGGGAATGGGTGAGAATTGCAGTGAGAGAAAGAAGGAAGCTTTAAGACAGCCTGATGAGGAAGGAGATTAATTTTTAGACAAAGGGCACAGTGAAAGTATTATGTTGTGTGCAGGGAAATGGCTTCCTTGTGTCTTGCTATTATTACAATATCACTGTTAGATTCAGAAAAATGGGTCTTTTTGTATCATCATTAATAAATAGGTTCAAAGATAAGTCTGCGATCAGTTTCGTGTCTAATCACAGTAAGCTGCTGGATTGTGAATTTTGTCTATTAATGAAGGAAGCATACACTTAAAGGTAAGGGGTTTACAGATTCCAGACTACATTTTTATGTGTAAATAGCCTAATTTATGAAATGGTAATAGTGATTATAAAACTAAATGCTTTTCCCCACGGCTATTTTGTGGCTGAAAACCATATCTGAGTGTTATTAGTACATATCAAAGAAGTGCAACCTGGTTAAATTCATAGTGGGTGGAACCTGATTTACTATTCATTATTGGTGTAATACCATAGCCATGTTATGGCCCATGCTGTAAAGTAGCATTTTAGATGTAAGAAATACCTTAGAACATTGTAAAGCACTGTGAAAGGTACAGCACAATAAACTATCTTTCCTGAATTTGCACTAGCAAAATTTCATGGCTTACAAATTTTTTTTTTTAGAATAAATGTTCTAGAAGCATGGGGGGTTGTCAGATTGCAGTGTGAATAAGCATTGGTTACAAGGGGTTTACTACTTATGAATAGACAGAAATAATGTTCTGGGAGTTCATGGAATCTAAGAATAAAAATTAGAAAGTTATAAAATACCAAGTTCCTGTAATGTGAAAAATTAAGCTTTTCTATAATGGTATGACTGGGTAAGCTGCCATGGCAACTATTGCAAAAGACACGTTCCCTGATAAAATTTCCCCTCAAATTAAAGATATATTTAGGAAGTGTTTGCTTCAGAAATGTACTTTCTAAATATATGTATTTCAGTACCAGTCATCAACATGCTTCAATTCCAACATTACAGGATGCTTTATGAATTCAGATGTTTCTGCTGTGCTACTTCATTTTGAGATTGCTTTCATGTGGTCAAATTCCAATGGACATCCTGTTTAGTTCTAATGAAGGCAATAGATTAAATAAGGAAGAGACATTTTTTGATGTTAATTTCTGTTCCGACCGTAGCACTGTTTCCTCTTTTACTGTCAGGTAACAACATAAAATTTGTCTAGCTAATTTTCTTACCTCTAATACTGACAGAGTGTTATTTAGCAACTTGGGGACAGTGGTACCAGTCAGCCCAAATAACGTGTAATTTGGGTAATAAGTGTGTTCTTAAAATATCACATAGCAAAGTAACCTTGTACATCTTTTTCTTGGAAATGTATGAACACAAAGAGAGAATTTATTATTATGTTTTAAACCCCTCTGTCTTGTATCAGAAATATTGGTACACTTTGTGTGAGCTTACTAATTTAGGCACTATCTGGGACTGTGTGTCTAAATAAAACCCTTGTGGGTTCTGATTCAAGGGCTGATTCATGGATGATTTTTAATTTTTAACTGAAGGGGTCCCTCTGCTGGATCATTTCATAATTCACTGCACAGGTTGGGGGGGGGGTGGTGTTTGAAATGTAAGTGCACCATTAGTAATAAAGAGCATTTTCATAATGATGCAGACAAATATGCATTACATAGTGAATGCAGCTATCTTCACATGATTTTAGAAATTAGTTTTACACAGACATTGCAAGAAAAAGATTGTTTTTTCTCATGATATTTTAATGATAATTAAAATACAATATAATATAGCTATATTTGAAGAAAATTATAAGAAGGATAATGTCCCTCTTTTAAGTACTTATGCTTTTTTGGCCATTTTTAAAAAAAAAACCTCTATGGGAAGCAAAATGCTAAGATAAAAAAAATTTACCTGATTGAAGTAATGGCCCTGACATTATTTAGAGACTAATTCCATTTATGAGTTAGATTGCCTGTAAAACTGTCAAAGAGATTTAGAAAAGTAACATGTGAAAATTTAATGTTTATCAACATTATTTATATTTTTAATGAATATGAGAGGACTGTTCTAAATATGAATATCAGCACTGGGCTGGGATTTTGAAGATGTAGGTTCAGTTTTAGGTGGGTTTGATCAGAATTTCTGTAAAAAGCACTGAAATGCCTATAACAATGCTTAAAAAGCATAGATAATTAGATAGATAATACTTCAATAATGTAAGAATTTCTGTTGACTTCTCCGTTTTGTAGTTTCCCACTACTATTAAGAATTTGAGTGCAACTCCTTTTAATGGAAGCTCTTGCCTTTCAAGAAATACTTTTATTGAAAAACAGGATTATGGAATTTTGAATGAATCACATAGCAATTTCATATTGCATATGATAAGTATTCAAGTTAAAAAAAAGATATTTTTTTTTCATTTAGCTCAGCAAATTAAGCCTTAATTGCTGCTACTGATACATTTTCAGCCAGTAATAAAAGCGCTACAGTTCTAAAAAAATTATATCCTGTTCTGGCTCAGTCCACAGAGTTGATTGGGACAATCATACACTAGACTTCTGTAAAGACTTATCTTCCTCTAAATAGGTCCTCTAATCACCTTCCATTCAACATGACAGCCCATTATGTTGTAAACCTGCCAGTCTCTGATGGAGCATATGGAGCTGTGTGTATTCATGACACCTAATGCCTGGCTTCATCTCTAGGTCCTGCAGCTGTGGCTTTATACAGTTTACTGTCAGAATGACTGCCACTTTCTCAGCAAATGATCAGTCCCCAACTATCACTCTTTTCTTTGGAGATTTGATGAAGAGTATCAGGAGTGTGTCAGATATATACAATTATAACCTCCCGCACTGATGAGAATACTCACAGTGAACACATTCGTCAGAGCTTGGGAGTCTCTTCAGACAAGCAATTGGCTCAGGTCAGAGGTTTTTTGAGTAAGCGGTTCCTTCACACCAGGATGTTCAGACTTTGTTATATCCACAGTGTATGCTGAGATTCTCCTGAGTAACCACGTAGAGATGATCACAGACTTTTCCACCATCATGTATTACTAAACTAATAAGGGAAAGCAAGTTCATTCTAGCCTGCTGAGAAGCAACAAGGCTGTGAGTGTAGAACGTCACCAGTGAAGCCCACTTCTAATAAAATCACATACTCTTCTCTTCCAACTCTTGTGAGCAGTTTCAACAAGAATCCTTGTCCATGTGAGCAGACAGCTCCCACAGGTCCCACAAATAGAGCCAGTTGACAATAAGCTTGTTTGTTCCCAGGGCCAAATGAAAGTGCCACAGATCTTGCTAAAAAACAGGGTCAGGAATCTCTATCAGATGTCATTCTGGTTGAAAGTTTTGAAAGATTTCTATATGCTTTTCCCTTGATTCTCTCTCTTTTGCAGATTGACTGAAATATGTAGAAAGCAAGAGTGCATATGACTATTGATAGGTTTTCTTTCTCATTGTCATTTTTGTTTTCCAGATCTGTGAGGATCCTGACCCAAGGATCAAAGTGCGCAGTCACTTTACACAACTCTGGTGCAGTCATTTTTCTTCCCATCCTAGGTGACTGTTGTCCAAACCCCTACTCATAAGAAGATTCTTTTATCAAAAGGGGATTTTTTTTTAGATATAGCATACAGTATTGTAGGTTTGTCCTTTATTCTTCTGGACGTTATTGTCCCAATTATTATTGACTCCAATCCAGATTAGCATGTACAAAGCCAAGAACTTGAAACAGGCTATAAAATATCTCAGCATCTGTGCTATTTACCAGACTGTTTTGTGTGCTTACAGGTAGCACCACAGTTGTTTTATGCTGTCGGATGTTTTCCCATTCTATTTCTATAAAAGTGCTGGCTGTGGAGCACCAAATTTAAATCAGCTTGTTAGCTCTTCACGTTGCAAGAAGAGTGAAAGCAAAAACAGATTAACACAACAGTAGATCACAGGAGCTCTTTGAGTTGTTTGGATGATTCTGTTATCTAGATATTATTGCATAGGGTAAACAACCTGCCAGAGTGCATGAAGATCCAGAACCCCACCTTCCACCCCGCCCTGAACTCCAGCAGTTTTCTGCTGAGTGAAACCCATCACTTCTATATGTTTCTGTTCTATCTTTCCTATAAAACCAAAGGTCAAAAGGAGGTTCAGGTTGGATGGAATTACCATTATACTCATCAGTATGTGCCATTACCTCAGCTGTTTAGATCACTGGTCAGTTTTTTGTTATTTCCAGACTTTTTACCTTGATGGCAAAAGAGGATTCTTCATCCCAGCCTAGAAATACTTCACAATAGCATGGCAAATAATCTGCTGGTTACTGTAGACCATATGTTTCAAGATATCATTTTGCATGGATAATGTCCACTTATTACTCATTACATTTGGTATCATAAATATGTAATAGGAACCAAAACATAGCATTTTTACTGCTCACTGTTTGGTTGGTTACGATTTCAATCAGGATAGATGCTTTGAAGTCAGTTGTAAATCTAATCATCAAAAATCAGAGTAGACATCTAGTGTAAACTTTAATTACTACTTGTAGACTATAATTTTCTTCCTGATTGGAAAAGAAAACCAAAACACCATAGCATTTGGGAAACAAAACCTACTTTGCCTCAGAACTTCCAGAAGGAAAATGCCGATCTCTCTTTGTTCAATCTCCATCATAAGTATTTGGTTCCTGCTGTTTGAAGTGTTTGTACTTGAATTTAGTAGGAGGGCAGGAACATATCAGAAGGAAGCAGCAATTGATTGCGCAGCAGAAGAAGCTGAATGCCATTCTGTTAAGTCTCCTATGAGTTTACATTTAGAGCTGGATCATTGAAAGTGGTTTACACTCATTAAAATGTTCCTTTGAGACATTCAGCAAGGCAGTGTGTGTGTAGATTCCTCAGCGCTGTTCAGTTATACTGGGTAGTGCTGCCCTTTGGGGGAAAAGTTAGCTAAACTAAAATACCTGGAATGTTAGAGTACTTCTCCAAATATATGTTGCTTTCCTCATCATTTGGTGTTTCTAGCAAAAAGGAGAACAAAGACTAGTGAAAATAGGTAAATACAGTAGATTTTGCCAGACACCTGCCTGACAAAAAATCTCCTCCAGCATGTGGTAGCAAGTGCTACAGGGATGAAAATGAATTTCTCATCCCTCTTTGCCAAGGGTATTTATAAGGGAATAGGAAGCAGGCAAGGTAGGGGAAAAATAGCAGCCCTCTGTTTTATGCTTTTTATCATCTACCCCTTCCCTTATAAATGGGTTCCTCTAGGGATGAAAGCATGAATCTTAGGCTTGATATGAAGTAGGAAACTGAGTATTACCACTTGCTATTGAAGAAGGTCAGCATTTTGGAGCATCCGAAGAATGCAGATGGAGATATGCATCAGCAAATGAGTTCTCTGGTGACACCCATGTGCAGAAGGGCTAGAGGGAGAGCAATGTTTACAAGGGTTACACTGAAGTCTTGGAGTGAAGCGTAGCTGAGTGTGGTGGGTTGACTTGACTGGCTGCCAGACACAACCCAGCTCCTCTCTCATTTCCCCTTCTCAACAGGACACAGGGAGAAAATATGATGAAAAAGCTTGTGGATCAAGTTAAAGACAGGGAGATTGCTTACCAACAGGCCATCATGGGCAAACCAGACTTGACCTGGGGAAAATGAATTTAATTTATCACCAATTAAAATAGAATTGCTTAGTGTGAAACAAAGACAATGTAGAACAACACCTTCCTCTCGCACATACACACCATTTTTCCTAGGCTCAGCTCCACTCCTTCATTTCCAAACCTTCTACCTTCCCCTCACCCTCCAAGCAGTGCAGCAGGAATGGTGGGACGGGTGCATTCAGTCCATAATGGTTCCTCTCTGCTGCTCCTTTCTCCTCACACCTTTACCCTGCACCAGAGATCCTGTGAGGAAATATCCCTCTGCTCTGACATGGGGTCCTCTCTGGGCTACAGCGTAGGTATCTGCTGCCCCGTGCTCTCTCCACAGGCTGCAGAGGAATCTCGGCTCCGGGCCCGGAGCACCTCCTTCCCTCCCGCTCTCCCGGCCTCACTGTTCACAGGGCCGTTCCTCACAGCGTTCCCCTCGTTCCCGGCCACCTTTCGCCCTTCCTCAGGGAACGCTTTCCCCAAGGCAGCGCCGACTCCGCTGACTGGCTCGGCTAGAACCGGCTGGAACCGGCACCAGCCGGCTTGGGGCAGCCTCGACCTCCCCTCACAGAGGCCGCACCTGTACCCAATATTACCCTGATAAAGGCTCCTCAAGCTTTCCTGCCGGCAGCTGTGAAGGGTGTTATCTGTAATCCCACAAGCAGCTGTGAGGGCGCCTCTCCTTCAGCTCTGGCAGGTGTTAGGGCAGCTCAGAGCCGCCGTTGGGCTGAGGCGCAGGCGTGGGCTCTGCGCTTCAGCTGGGGGCTGGCCTGGATCCGCTTGTGCTCCAGAGCATGGCGGGGTTCTCTTGGGTACAGACAGCTCCGGGAAGGAGGCTTGCTGTGAGTATCAGTCTTACTTAGAAGATATTCGTTAATTGTTGGTTTCCTCAAGTTTATTCTCTTATCCTTCTGCCTGCTGCTAAAGTTTTTATTGTTTAAAATTTTGCTAGTGTTGGTTTTTAGTAATGAGCTTTGTCTGTGGGCTTTCAGGGAAGTAATTTAGTTTTCCTGGGTTTCTGAGAAAAATCTCTGATATTTTAAAGGAATCGTTAGACCCTTTGCCATCATCATTTCTGTAGCCAAGATTATTTAGCAGGGGCATCAGAAGGGGGAGGGGAGATAGCAAATCTCTTTTTAAAGACTTATGTTTCTCATTAGAATTTGCAAAAAAAGGTAATTACATAAGGAATGGCAAAGAGTCACTAAGAAATGTGAACTCCATTGTGTGCGTTTGCCTTTGATGCAATGACTCTTGTCCAATTAACTGAATTTAGAGAGGGCCTCTCTGAAGCCCCAATACAATAAAGAACTTGTTTAGCTTCAAGTGTATTCTTAAGTCCCTTTACTGTTTGTATATGTTGAAGTGCTGTTTTGAATTGGAGTTTCAGCATCTAATTTCAGACTCGAGCATTATGTAGAATATGAAAATGGCCTGGTATGCATTGAAGTGCCATATGCATTGCATGCCACAAAAACTGAAAAAAAACCAGGCTTTTGTCACCTACTAATGAAGCTGGATGCTTGAGGCAAACTCCTTCTATTATCCAGTTACTTAAAAAAGAAATGCAAACTCTGACCCAGAAAGGTAAATAGGTTTATATGTTTAAATCAATAAACCTAAGTATAATATTGGCATTTAGATTTAGAAAGTAATTCTTAGTAAGTTTAGACTCAAGCTTTAAGTAATCTATAATGAGTTGACGTTTATCTTCTGCTCTTGTAATTGAAAGTAGTGACATTTTTGTTTTCCTCAAGCACATCTATATTAGCCAGGTGGAATTGATAGTTGTCACTTCCACAAGGACAAATAGATCAGAAAAAATGTGGCAGAAAAATTGTTTGTCGAGAATCAAAGTTGTATCTGCTGTATACATTACAGTAAGAATAAGATTCCTAAGGCTCAATAACTTTTGAGATCCGAAGCTTACTGCGGTCTCTCATTTCTGTTAGTAGCTGCATTTTACAAATAGCTGAAGATGTAAAAGAAGTATCTGAAAACATATAGATATTTGCTTGTATTGGAATACTGTGTGTGATATTATCAGATTACAGTAATGCATGGGATTTCATAAAGGAACTTCAGCAATTGCTGCTCCTTAGTTAATGTTTTATAGAAGGTGGGATCCCCCAGAAAGTAAATTTCAATTTAAAAGTTCAGACCAATTCATATATATAGTTGGTTCAGAAACTGCTCAAAAAGACAAACTTTCTGTTAACACTGCATATAATATGAACAATGGGAAATTTTTAGGGACTTGAACAAATTAAAGACTGCAGGTAATCACTGACTGCAGGTAGCTAATTCGTATGATGTTCTGTAGCTGTATTGGCAGTTGATTCAAGGTACACACTCTTTACGTTCCCTAATATCTTTTTGCTGAGGCATGTATTATACCTGTTTTGAATTTCCTTGAAAGGAAATTTTTTGTTAAAGACAGAAATTTACAAAAACAGAGGGTGGAAGCACAGTAACAAGGTAAGGAAGTATGACATAAATCTATCATTAGAGAAGTCTTCTATTTTTGCAGCAGAAATGACAGAGGTGGTACCACTGTAAGTGATTAGAGTGGTGATGAAGTGAATCAGTTGTCAACAGTTTGTAAGTGAGGACACGTAGTGGTCAGGAATGACAGAAGGATACTTGTGAGCAAGCAGTGGCCCAGCCACAGAAGCTCAGGAGTTGTTGGAGGAAGAGCAGAGCATAACAAAGATGCAAAATGAGAAATTGTCCTTTGTTTTCCAGAGCGGCCAAGTCCAGAGAGCTTTAGAGATGATTTCGGGCTCAGAAGAACTGACTTTGTCAACTATTTACAGGTATGCCCTCATAGCTGATGCGCTCCCCAGTACAGATATTCAGCTATTTGTAAAATGCAGCTACTAATGGAAACAAGAGACTATAGTAATCAAATAGCTCAGTGGTTTTCCTTGGGTTTTCCAGTGGCTTGTTTTCTTTGGGGTTTTTTCCACTTTAAATAGGCAAGAAAATTTCATGCAAAAATACAATTCAATACAAAATATACAATGAATTACTGTGAGGAAAAGAGCAGCTGACAGACATAGTTTACTGTGATTGAGAGGAAACATTTATCTGCTTGTGAGAAGAGCAGGTTTGTAGTCATATGTCTCAACAGAAGGAGAGTGATAGTGGAATATCCCCTGAAGCAGGGGCATTGGAGCATTTTGAGGAAAGGAAGTATGGTTTTTCCCAGAGAAGTGAAGACTTGTTTTCTTGGCCATTTCACAGCCCGGGTTGAAAGTGATATAGATGTTTTTGCACAGCTGAATGACAAATTAATAAACTCTGCAGGGCAAACAGGTTCTATGCAAGACTATCTCAAATATCCATGTGTCATCTGTATTTCTGGATGCCAGTAGCACCAATGCAGCTCAGTTCTAGCCAGACTTTTTCTGTCAGGCCCTATACTAAGCTGCAATAGCATCACAAAGACCATTCAGTCTGTACTGTGCTATTTAGCACTATAGAGATCTTCACTGGCTTCACCTGTTGATTTTTCAGACATCTGACCTGGTTCTGCAGGAGTCAAGCTTTTGAGATTTAGGTCACCTTCCAGCAAAGCCACGCAGATGTTTGTGCAGCACACTACCGTGTTTTTTGAGATCCGCACTGCTGGGTGTTTTCCTCATGTTTCACAGTATCTCAGCATCCACTATTCTAGTGAAGAATTAGTGGATTTAGAAATGCTGGGAGGGATGTAATGTTGTTTTATATTGCTTCTACTTGATTAGGCATTTAAAGATATCTCTAACTTTCAGACAAGACCCAAAACAATCTGATGCAAATTCACTATCTGAATGGCTACCTACCAGTGACCTAGATCTGTTGCAGAATTAGTATGGATGAATTTTAATTGTTGGAGGGGCCACATACAAAATTGTAAACGGTCAGCTAAAAATTAGTGTGGTATCAGTGATTTATGGAAAGTATTTGCCAAGGTCAGCCTGTATTTCAATTACTAACAATTTAAAAGACCTTTCCCTGGAACCTTCTGACTGAGAATTGGCATGAGGATACAAAGTTGGTGCAGATGGAGATGCTTTGGTGTTGGGTGTACTGGTTCAGTTAATTTACATCAGCATAGTCCACTGTTTTCAGCCTTTTATGCTAGATCAAACAAAATTTTTGAGGCTCCCATTCATCCACCTGTTAAAAAAAACCCAACCAACCAAACAAAAAAATAACCACCATACCAAAAAAACCCTGATTAAATATCTCAAGATCATGCTAAAATTTGATATCCTAGTGGACATGCTAGGATTCCATCGCCTGAACTAGGGATGGGAAAGAAAGATTTGCAGTGAGGTTCATATGTCTCTGTACTTGTTCTGTGTTTTGACATACATATATATATGTATTTTCTAATCTTAAACATAATTTCATTTTCTAAGCTCTGAAATATTTTAGGGAGATTTGAAATTAGTGGAACGCATAAAACTGATACAAAATGATCTTGACTGAACTTTGTGTTGCTCCTTAAGCAAGATATAAAGATTGTGTTCAGTTAAGTATAAAATGGGACTTAAAAATTTGGGTTGGTTTCATTGATTAATATTAAATGAAATATTTGAAATATCTTCAATAACCCCATTGTTTAATGACATCTCAAACAAATTTTCTTAAGAAGATCAAGCTCAAGGTAAGGAGCATTCTACACTAGTAGTTGTAAGAATTAAATCAGTGAGTTTTGTCTTCATAACGTGTCTTATACTACCTAGTATAATTCAGCAAGATACAAAATAAAGGCTTTTTAAAAAATTCTTTTGGATAGCTGAAGAAATACATGTACACACCTTATATTTTTCTGTTCTTGTCCATCTCGCATTCAGCCACTAGAGGGTAGTAAAATATTTTCAAGTTTTCCCTTTCTTTTTCCCTTTTATTTTATTTTTTTCTTTTTTTTCTATTCTTCTTAATGTTTGAACTCCTGTTAAAACATATACCGATTTCTAAAAAGGTGATTTACACAGTACCATGCTCTCCACCCCCAGATTTTATAAGTCATAAGGACTTTTCTACTTTTGCTAATAGATCTCTCCTTCCTGCTCTTGTGTATATGAAATTGTTTATGTCAGGTATTTTGAAAGATTTTGATTGGGGGGTTGTTAGTGTGAGCACCTCAGGCTCTGTTATACTTCCGTGACTTGTCGGGTTTGCACTGACTCATATTTCTGCTGCAAAAGGTGGGGGAGAGTTCTTCAGGCTTAAATATAGATCAGCACTGTCATCAGTTTTCATTCCCCTCTTGAAAGGTAAACTGTATTTCAGAGCAGTAAAGACATATGCTGAAATAATGGTGAGGGTTTTCCCGAGTGTTGAATGCATGGTGAACTGGCAGCAGATCATGTTCCACAAGAGAGACTGCTGTCCAGGAACTGCTGCTGGTCCTGTCCACAGGCAGAAAGAAGGCACTGTCCTGCCTCGAGACAAAGCCTCCCATTCCCTGAAAAAAGAGGTTTCATACTGTATTAGGTCTTGTCTGCATTATGAAGTTCAGAATTCTCCCTGGTAGTCCACACAAATTGGAGCAGCATAGTTCCCATTGCTGTTTATTTTGGCAGAATGTGTAAGTACCTCTACACGAGACCTGCAAAGGGGAGAGAGGTATTTTCGGCTTCTTTGCAGCCAGACAAGCAGCACTCTGCAAACACACAGGTAAGAAATGCCTGCCATGATCATGGTAGAGGGAAGGAAAGAGGCCATATCTGATGGTCAAATGTTTATTAAGATTTCCATGATGGAAAGTCTTTGGTGCTGGTATAAGGGCATTGAAAATCATGCGTTGGCATGGATAGATGTCAGCTCCCAGTACATGATTTTAAAAATAAAATAAAGCTTTTTACATACCACATATCTATTGATGGTATTGGTTCTAAATACAGTCTCTCTTCCTTAAATACACTGTTCCTTGGACAGTAAAGAGGGCCATGACCTGACCATGACCCAATCTCCTAAAGACTGGATGAAGTAGTGGGTCCCCTTCAGATAGGAATGTGGTGCTCCTATCATATCTGTATGCCACCAAAACCAGAAAGGACAGTAGCCTTCAATGATGGTTGCTTAGCAATTCAGAATTTCTATGAAACCAAGCCTAATGAAGATATCTCAGGGTGGCCATACAAAAAGAGATGCTGAAAAATTACATCAGCAGTCTCTTCAAAAAATCTACGTTGCACCTAAATTTAGGTTCCTGCATGTGTCTTTGCATATTGATTTTCATTAAGTGTCAGAGGATTGATTTGGGAGTGTATCTTTAGATAGTGATGTTCACTTTTTCTGGCTATTACTGCAACATTACCCAAGATGCCTGTAGCTGAGCTTAATGTCTTGCTTTTACCTATCTTATAAAGGTAAATAATAATACTAAATGAGAATGGAAAGGGAAAGAAGTGTATGGATATCAATGCAGTTTCTGTTATTTCTTGTTTTCTATAATTATTACTATATTGGACATGCATATATGTTACTATTGGAGTAAATATATCATTGACGCATTCTGTGGAAATGTGACTCTACATCATGTGATTCTACATGTTACAGATCATCCAGTGTTACTACATTACTGCATACTTCATAGTATACATGATATACAAGACTTAGCTACATTTTTGAGAACATACTGCTGTTTGATGTACAACATGTACATCTTACGTGTATACACACACATAAAGGTGCCTCATGCTGTGTATACATAAAACTACAATTTCACAGATATCAGACTTCATGTATAATTTGTTACTGGAGGTAAATATCTACCTATTGACTTACAATAGTATATTGTTGAAACAAAATTCAACAATACACAATGTATATTGTTTCCCTGCCTTTAGGATTTTTTTAACTTTTCTTTCCCCCCCCCCCCCCCCTAGCTTAAGCAACTATTCAGATAAGTAAAGGAATTACAATTCTTGATCATAGTGTCTTAAAAATACTCTTTCTCACCGGGGAGTGTTCCCCAATATAAGGCTGGGGATACACTTTATAATTGAAATATGACATTCGGTGAGAATGTCAGCTCTGACATCTATTTTAGTGGTGATGTTCTTTCCCCTAAACATTGTGTTGGGAGTGCTTTGGTCACCCTCTTATTTACTGGGTTCTCAGTAACTCAAAGTAAAATTCAATAATAGTGTCATTAAAGCATATATCGCAAACTATATAGTATTAATATTTTACTTATACTTCAGTTGAAAAAAAAAAAGTATGAATTAATAGTTTTACCTCCAGTAATTGCAAGCTGTAAGGTACTATCTGATTTTTCATTCTTCTTGGATCTTCTGTATTTGCATTTAATACCAATTATTCAAATACGAGAACATGTCCACATCTACAAAGATTAGGTTTCTTAAATTGCATATAAAATCTTGTAGACTGCTGAACAATATTTTGACTGTTGTAATAAGTTTACACTGAAGCAGTCTTGGATGAGAATGTTAATTGTAGGAAAGGAATATGAAAGGGACTCGCATCTAAGAAAAAGCATTTTAGCATACAGGTGTAATTAGTCTGCCTTACAGTACGTAGGAAGAAACACCCTCTGGTTCTTGGGTGTTATTTTATTGCCATTTCTGTGGGGTTTAGTAGCTGGGCACAGAAGCAGAATATTCTTCTATTGTAAATTAACTTACCCTTCTTTAACCTTCAGCTGCCAGAATTAGTTGTTTGGCTTTGCCTTTTCGTTTGTTGACTGACCAAATTCTCTTTTCTCAATGACTTCTGAATTATTTTGCAAAGCTTTTTTGACTGCTTTATCTCCCATTTCATTTCCTTTAATATCTACACAGGCTGGAATCCATACAAAAATGACATTGTTGCTGTGACATATTACCTTATTATAGACATCAATAATTTCCAAAGCTATTCCTACTCTAGTGATTGAAATTTCTAGGATGATATCAACGGCACTTAAAAGATCTGGAAAAGTGACAGATTGTAAAGGTTGTACTTTAGCAATCTAATTCAGTGCCATCAGGATAGCAAATAACTCAGCAGTATAACCAGATAACTAATCTAACTGGCTTCTTCAACCGAAATTCACACATATGAAGCTACTAAATCCTATCCCACTATGATCTCTAGAATGAACATGGAAAACAAAATAATGAAGATTAATAAAAAAATAAAGCATTTATTACAATGGAATTATTGCAATGAAGTTTTTAGCCAAGCAAGGTTTTGCAGAGAAGGCAAAACAGTGCAACAGAACTTCAAAGTAAAATTAAACTCAAATGTTTGGAGGCCTGGTGGTGCTGCCATGGTACTCTCACATCACCAGTTCTAAAGAACCCTTAGAAGTTGGGCTGAATGATGTCTTCACTTTTTGTTTCAGCTAGGAAAAAATTACTGTAGGAATGTCTACTCTATATTCTTCAGAAATTAACACCTTAGGTGCTGTTAAAAGTAGTTCACATTCTCATCAGTTCAAAAACTTGGGTCTTGCTTAGTAATTGCTAAGGATTCAAGGAATTACTTATCTTAGGCAAGCAAATTTAAAGTCTTTAACCCTTTCCCCCCATATTAATTGCAGCACACCAGATTAAATGTGATATGGCTGCTTTCTCCATAACTGTTCCAAATCCAACCAAATTGTTAAAGTTCATTATATCTTCCTTTTTTATTTTTTTTTTTACTGCAGTCTCTTAAGCTATGAGCTACCAACAATGAAATTGCTTCCTTACGAGTATAAAAACCACAGTTCCTCAGATTGCTTTATTTGCCCACTTCACTGTTTCTACAAATATTTTTTTGAATCCTTTAAGTATCTGATTTTCCACCACATGAGGTTTAATATTCACTTTTTGTACTACTACAAGGAGCTTCCTAACAAGGTCACTTCTTTAACTGTGCTTTATCCATCTCTCCTTGTGGTGTCAGTCTGTCTAGCTCTGGATTTTTTACTCCTACAGGGAAAGTCTCTGTTCAATAAGGAAAATATGTCTATGCCTTCATTGCACAATCTATAAAGCTCTACCCAATATCCATACCACTGCAAATATTAAACAGATATGATCATGACAGCCACTTAGGAAGTTCTGATGAATCATTTGTTTTAATACTTGCAGCTATTCCTTAGTAGCCAACCTCTACTCAAGAACTGATAATAGAATGTCATGTCCAAACCATTAAGATCAACAGAGATCAGCTTGCACAGCTAAATATTGGACACATACATGCAAATAATTTATGTCAAAATTTTAGGGTTTAGAAAGTGAATTTTTTCTCTATTTCCCAGAAGCCTCTTGACGTAGTTATTATTCTTTTGTTGTTCAATTACAAAACTGAATTTGATGGCCACACAAGTCATTATTCAGTCATTCTTCTAAATATTTAAATTCTGCAGTAAATGTCATTTTTCCTTATTATTTGAGATATGGGGGTAATGAATTTTCAGTAACTTGAAAGAATTCATAGATAATTTAAATTACCCACTTCTGTGAATACCTGACCTGAAAATTACCCTATGCTTGTGCTGAAGTTAGAATAGGTAATGTTGTGTGTTCTTCAGTTCTGACATTTCATTATGTTGTCACATTATGATATATACAACGGAAGAAGAAGCAGTTTTAAAGCAAGGCTTAACTATATATGCTGTTCCACATTAATACCTCTCTGGTTTTTCCTTATAATCTAAAAGGTGGTCTTTCAGTTACGTAGGAATATTAGGATATACAGGACTGCTACTTTTCAAAGTGAAATACCTTTATTTACACAATGTCCATTACTCACACAGTCTGCACCTTAAGTTCACTATTGTCATCTTAACTTGATCCCTTTATCTGAGAAAGCGTTTTAGCAAACTGTTGCTCTCCTATGCTCGGTGTATGTTGGAGAATTAAGAAATTTATAGCTCTGTGTGTGTGTGTGTGTGAAACCTTATTTTAAAACAATATCAAAGGCAAGATTGTCCCTTTTTAAACAGGATATTATAGTATTTCTGTGTCTATAAATACAACACATAAAGCTCCTTATTACCAAATGCTTTATTAACATCAGAAGACAGTCTTATGACATGATCTATGGTTGATTGATTTGCCCGAAAGCCACTTTAATACTGAAGAAGAAGATTATTCATCTCCAGAAAGAATGACAGTCAACAATAAATCATTTCCTCCATCTTCTTACATAGCAATGAAGTTAAGGCTATCATGATAAGAACCTAAATCAAAGCATGATCCCTTTTTTTTCCTATTTCTTTTTCTACTTTTTTGAATAGGAAATGCGTAAGATTACTTTCCTGGTTTTTTGATCAACCTAATGCCACAAATGTAATCACTGCAGATATGATGAGCTATCAGAAATTTAAACCCAGTAGGAATGTGGGCTTTTTCTATCCTAAGTTTAATTTTTACTTGATATTTAAGATCATTTTAACTTGTTTTATTACCTAATATATTTATGAAATTAACCAAATTTAAGATGTTTTCTAGAATATCAAGGTTGAAGGTGTGGTTTACTAGGGTGGGGGGGGGGGGGGGGGGGGTTGAGCTCCTTCACTAAAATATTCTGGTGTTCCAATAGTTGGAATATTTATGGAATGGTTTTATTCCTTTGTGCTTACATTGCTTTTGAATTTCTAAATGTGTATATTTCCCTTCCTATACTAGTAACACTTAGTTGTGATATCCCATAGAATTGCTAAGGCAGGAAAGCTGCAGCAGCAAGGTGTTTTCCAAGAACATCAAACATTAGGGCTAAGTCAGCAGAGTCCCCTACTTTGCCTGTCCTCAGGAAAAAAGTGTTCAAGTATGAATGAAATCCTGAATTTCAAATGGTGTCAGGATTTTTAAGTCTCATATGAAAGCAGAAATACTTAGTTTTGAACACTTTGATATCTGGCTGGCCATGACTGTGCACAAACAGTAAAGGAACAAGATCCAAGAGCAGAGAGCAAGTTTACTAATTGAATGGTGAGTTGCTAGACCATAAGCATCCCCTGGGTAAATCTGTTCACACACTGCTGAGATTTAGGGAAGCACAATGTGGATTATAAAAGATACAAATAGTAATACTGTTATTAATTATTTTTTTTAGTATTCTCACATTCGTTTCCCAAAATGCATATTAACAGTAGTTTATTCTTACTGTTACCTATTATTAAGTAGAGTAAAAGCTAGACTTCCTGGTACACATAGTAGTCTACTCAATTAAGCTAAGGCATGAAAGTCAATAGACTTAGGTTTTATAGCTGCTTTAGGATGCTGTGCTGTATGACTTTTATACAAGAAGCTTTTGGCACTTCCTTAGATTTGTGAGTGCAAATCTGTGCAAGCTTATATTACATCTGTAGCTTTTTCTATGTGTTCTATTAACTCTATTCAAGGTTTAGTGTATAAATGGAGAAGAAACAAGAAAAGGACAGAAATTCATCCTAACAAGGAATTGACCAAAGAAACATGCTAGGTACCAATATCATTAACCAAATGCAAAATTTTAGGCTTAATATGCACTGGCTTTTTTAATGTCAGGTAATCTCCATTATTATTTCTAGTTGCATGAATGTTTCCCATATATGCCAATGAATTTGTGATATTTCAAAAATATTTCAGAATATTAAGTAGGTAATTGAAGTAGAGGCTGAAATGGCATTCAGTGTGTCAAAGCTAGCATGTGGTTCCAGCCAGTCATTTATAGCAGTATTAACTACTTGTGTTTTCCTTGCATTCTGGGTGTGCGGTTTCATATGTGAAGGTAAGTGGGGTTTTTTAGTACTTGCAACTGAAATCACTGGGAGCTGTGTCTGAACAGACAGCATCTTATAGTACAATTTACTGAAAAATTTGAACTCGTGCCAAGCAGAAAATCAAGATTAGCTGATATTTTTGCTCCCAATCCTTTTTAATCTCTTATTATTTAGTAGTGGCAATAACACCACCTCTTAACTAACAAGGTTTTTGAAAAATAATAACACAGCATTTGTGAAGCACACAGGTACCATAGTAATGACTATGATCAAATAAATTAATAGCACTATGTGCAGAGAAAAGTTTGAATAGTGTGCAACAAGCATGATGTCTCAATTTGAATTGGAAGGAGAGAATAATACATCGTATGGTTACTTATAAGTTTGGCATCATTCAGTCTGTGTTCCTACTGCAAGAGTCCTGGGGCAGGTGGAAAGAAAGGGATATTCACTCACACAATAAAAAAAACCCATAGATTTTTTGGCAGTACCAAGACAATCAAGAAAGCAGAGTCTCACCATCTCCTATTTTTTTCAGAAAATATACTTAACATAAATTTTTATATATGACTATACTGAGTCAAAGTTGAAAAAGTGAAAGTTTTAAAAGTGCCTATATTTTATTGATATATGTATTGCTTCTCATTTGCCTGTGCAACTGCATAATACTTTTCCTAGAATGTAAAGAAAAACCAAATATATAAACTAAATGTAACAAAGTGATTTTCAACAAAAATTCTGCCATTTCATATCAACTTGGAAGTCTTAATTTGCAAATTTTGAGTTTGGGGGTGGGCTTTTTTTTTTGTTTGGGTGTTTTGTTTTGTTTTATCTAGGCAGAATTTTAAATACTTGCTAACCATGACAGTAAGAACAGCACCATTTTCCAAACTGCTTCCTGTGGGTCTCTGTAAAATCATTTTGCGTGAATGCCTGTATTTCTCCATTTCATGAAAGACGGAGCAAAATGTGATAGTAATTTCTATTTCTGAGAAATGTGTAAAAGAAATTCTCAAATGTGGCTGACAAACACAATTAAGTCCCCCTGTTTAGCTGTACAGCTTTCCACAAGTCCTTCAATCCACCAGTGAAGAGTTTTTACTCTAATGCAGAAGAGTTTGCTGGGTGGAGGAGAGGAATCAATGCTACTCCTTACCCAATTTGTGCATTTTTCTTATGTAATAAGAAAGATATGCTCAGTTGGGAGAAGCAGATCTAAAAATCTTGACACAAACTAAGAAAAAGTGCATTAATTTTGCCTTTTTAATATTGCTAATCTCTAGTCATGAGTACATACATCTATATTTTGTGTAAAATTTATCTAATTTGTCTTGCATTTACTGTTGACTCCATCGTTTGAATTTAGAGCCAACAAATTTGTTCTTTGCTGCCTTACAGGTTGTGTTATGGTGTTTGTTGTTTGGGTTTGGGGGGTTATTTTTTGATTGGTTTTTTTTGTCTTTAAAATGCATCCACATTTCTGGAAAAATTGTACCTCCATTATTTCTGTTTCTGCTTTTCTCTTAGTATGGAGTTTAGATAATCCAATGAATTAGGGACTTCTTGTTAGTATTATTGTTTTGGTTTTTTTCTTTTTTTAAAAAAATCCTTATTGGTTTTAGCAATCTGAAAGCTTTATTGACACTTTGATTTTTCTCACTTGACTATTGTAAACCCACTTAGCATTGCCTTATCAAGTGCAACTAATTAACATCAAAGGGATATCGTTATTCATTATCGTTCTATGATCAGTCATGTATACCATATATGCTGAATTGGCTCTTTTGAATCTCATTCAGTATGCTTACTTTAAGTTTCTTATAGATTGCCTTCTTCATTTGCACAGTACTACAGAAGTTAATATGCATATGCATTTAAGTGGAAAATTACCTCTTCCTGACAAACCATCAGACCTGTCTATTTTCTATAAAATATATATATACAAATATTTCACT
The DNA here is from genome assembly GCF_929443795.1 of Astur gentilis. Taxonomy (NCBI): domain Eukaryota; kingdom Metazoa; phylum Chordata; class Aves; order Accipitriformes; family Accipitridae; genus Astur; species Astur gentilis. The sequence continues at coordinate 21,398,843 of NC_064903.1, forward strand.
GCTAACAGGCAAAGCTTGCCTATGCTTCTTTATTTCCCTGCTCCCTCTTGACTTACTAGGTTCATGATCAAAACCCAACCTGCAGATTTCTGCTAGATTTAATTTAGTCTCATAGGGATCTGGTTTCCTTATGTGTGTTGCTTGGCTATCTATGGGTTCTCAATAAGCAAAGTGCTACATAGATACCTTGGCCATTTCCTATTACCCTGCCATCACAGACACTCTTCTACTTCTATTCTGTCTGTGCAGAATATGCTTTCCAGTTCCTGAAAAGAGGAGGGAATTCCATCAACGTTGCAGAAAATGCCTTGCCTCTGAAACAAAACCCTGAAACTGCAACTCGGTAGGTTTTGAGTTTTGTTTCTGTCAGCATATCAGAATAGGTCTGTTCCCAATATTCTAGAGGTTTAGAGAGAATTTTGATTCTCATATTTGAGAAGGGAGTATAAATTGCACAGAAATGCAATGTAATAATTCTCAAAAGTGAATGTATCATTTTACATTGGAAATAGCTTTCCTGCCATTTAGTAGAATCACACACATGCATGTATCATGACGTATACAACTACCAACTACAACCATAGAAGTCAGGCTAGTTTTTAGTGAGACATGATGTGAATATATATGCACCTTTTCACTGGATCTCCAGCATATTTATATAAAAGCTTTATATTTGTATGTCTCTTTAATGTCTTAATAGTTTCTTAAAAGTGTATTTACATGTTGTAGATATGTTTATGGCTATATAGAAGGTGTTCTCTGTGGTGGTGTTTTGGGGTGGTTTTTTTTAATTCCAAGTATCTGAAATACAGTGAGGTCTATGTTGCAGCACATAAAAATGGCACTTTTATATTATAAAACTGAGATTGTGTTATATGCCTTGGAGTGTTCTGAACTTCATGGGCATTGTTCACTGTTGCAAAAACTGACAAGAATGTTGTTTGTACTAAGAAGTTGTAGATTTGGGGGAGTATCTGCTTCCTGTGAAAAACTGGATTTTTTGACAGTTAATTTGGTATCAAGTCATGCAGAAACCACACAATTTAAAATAAAATAAAAAAAAATTAAACGGCTAAAAAGGACTGTGCTGTACACATATTAATGTGGACTTCCTAATTTAGCCCACAAAAATTAAAAACTGTTAAAAATTGTAATTTGGGTACATCAATAAGGCTATCTAGAGTTCCAGAAGCTTCTGTGTTCTGGAGATCTGCTGTTTTGTTGAAAAAAATTGAGAACTTGTAAATATGGATCAAAAATAAATAGCCATGTGTTTATTTTTAAAATGTTTAGAATCAGTTTATGAAAAAAAAAATAATCAGTGTTATATCAGTAGTGAGTTTCTTGATTCTAAATAATTTCCAAAGAGAATGAAAACAAATCAGAATTTTATAAACTTCTGATCTAAACTTTTGAAAAAGCCAGATGTATTCATGCATTATGTCTAACACTGAAACTATGTGTGCAGTTATTGAAGGTAGACTCATAAATTGTGAAAAGTTGCAGGTAAAATACTACATGCATAAATACATGAGAACTTTTGTAATTCTGTGAACAAATGAATCTATTTAGTATTGCTCAGTTAGTTATGGGGGTTTTTTAATGTCATTAACTCCAGGATCCTTTTTTACTTACCCTGCTTCTCACTTTTTTTTTCATGTGGTCTTGCGATATTTTGTCACATTATAATGAAGTGACTGTTCTTGCTGTTTGCCACCTCCTCCTCTCATTCAGTCTCTGTTTGGATTTCTGTGACTTAACCTGACTTTACTAATGTCTGTTAATCATATGAAAAATAGCAGAGCGTGGGTATCTTGATCCTCCCCTTTCCCGTTTGGAAATCTTTTCTGTAGTTTCCCTTTGCTATCTGATGTGGGCTTCTGGCATCATGGTGTTAAGTCTCTCTGGCAGTTACAGCTTGCCTTAGGCATTTCTTCCATGTCATCCACTACATCCCTTTGAAACTGAATTTTTCATCTTCACCAAGGATGCACTTCACCCAGCTCAGAGTTAGGGAAGAGCATAGGGTGTTTTTCTAGTGCGTTGCGTTTTAATCCCAGTAGGCAGCTGAGAACCACACAGACCCTCTCTCACTACCCACCCCGGTGGGATGGGAAGAGAATCAGAAGGGTAAAAAGTGAGAAAACTTGTGGGTTGAGGTAAAGGCAGTTTAATAGGTAAAGCAAAAGCTGCGTGCACAAGCAGATCAAACCAAGGAATTCATTCCCCACTTCCCATGGGCAGGCGGGTGTTCAGCCATCCCCAGGAAAGCGGGGCTCCGTCACATGTAACGGTTACTTGGAAGACAAACACCGTCGCTCTGAACGTCCCCCCCCTTCCTTATTCCCCCAGTTTTATATGCTGAGCATGACATCATATGGTCTGGAATATCCCTTGGATCAGTTGGGGTCAGCTGTCCTGGCTGTGTCCCCTCCCAACTTCTTGTGCACCCCCAGCCTACTCACTGGTGGGGTGGTATGAGTAACCTTTTTTTTTCCAGTTCTAGATACTGGATCAACTTGAGTTTTCAGATCTTTTTCTTCTGCTTGTTATAACATACATCACACCACAGTAACATGTCATTAACACCTACGTAAAGTAGTCTCTGAATATTCCCGGTTGAGAAGGCTACATCATTGATATCTCGTTACCTCTGGGTGTATGTTCCTCTCTGTAGGAGGTATATTGACAGCCCAACTGATTTTAAATTCCATGGATTCAATATGCTATCAATTTTAGATTTGGGGAGAGCAGTGATGTCTATTCGTGCAGCTCACTACCTAAAACATATGTACTTCTCCATTTTGGATGACAGTGACTTCTTTTGTAGTCTCTTATTTTTTTTATAGAAAGAAAAAAAATCACTTACAAACTAAATCATTCACGCATTCTAGGCAGTTTTAACATAACTTGAATATGCAGCAAAAAGTAAGATTTATTGTGTAATTTACCTAGCAGTACCTCCCTTTAAGACATCTTTTCTTCATCAAGTATTGTTTAAGTGGGCTTCAGTATATGATGTCAATCTACATGGTCGGTATGTTGTGTAAATAATCTTTTTTTTTAACACCCTGTATGTGTGTAGAGTAAACCAGGATATTCTCTGAAGTGAAATGCTATGGAACAAGTTTAGAATTAATGCCAAGTAATGATTAATATTAAATTAATATTCTTATCAAATATCATATCATATCAAATCATCTTCTTGCAAGTTGGTCATACACGCAAGCATAATCACACATGCTCTGGAAAAGCAGATGAACTAGAAACAATTTATGACTTTGATGCACATATGCCTGTTCCTTAGCCAAGCTGCATTCATGAGCCAAGAATAAATAGAGAAGAGGAAATGGATAAGGAAAACAAATTCATAGCAAATCTAACACACTTAGGTTTAGAACCAGCATGAAGCTTGGATGATCAGCTGTATTTGGATCTATAAAGTTATATAAAAGTCTGCAGGTAACTTTTGTGACATTATTGTAGCTCTTCAGGACCAGATTATCTATGACAAGTTTTAATGTTTGTGTGATTGCTACATCATTATACCTTGAAATGTTCCCTCTTGAAGGAATACGTAAAGGTCAGGATGTAAAAGAGACATTTCCCTGAAGAGGAATAGAGGCTGGTGTGATGTCAGAAGGGCTCACAGAATGATCAAGTGCATCCCTGACTGAATGTTTAGCCACCATTTCAGTTACACTGATCAGTTTGTACCAATTTAGATGATAAAAATGAATGAGTTGCATGCTTACCTGACAGTGGGGGGGAAGAGGCGCGATGGCTACAGATGTGCACTGAGTACTGAAGGAATCAGATTTTGCTGCTAAAGTCATATGAAGATTGGTTTTACTGGACTTCTGGTAGTAAAACCTGAAGAAACTCAATAGACAGTAGCTCCTATTCAGATATTTATATATATAGCCAAACTTTCGATGGACTAAGTTTCTACTCAGACATCTAAACACAATGGCTAATTTTTCTATTATCTCCCTATTTTCTCATCTTTTAAACAGCCTTAATCAAAGGCCTGGGCTTTGGATACATACAAAACTTTTGAATGCAGTGGGCTTTTTCAGTTGGATGAGGGTGTTTTATAAAAGTCAATGGTTGATTAAAAATACATGTTTTCAGTGGCTGGGGGCAAAGCATAATTTGAATTTTGTATTTCCTGTAATACTATAATTTCAAAATTAATGGGCTAGATAAGGCCTGAAAGAATAACATAGAGCTAAGCATTACTAGCATTATGGGGATTTGCAGTCTAAGACCATTTCTTGTTAGATCTGTCCACCTTTGCCAAACTTCATCCTTATAGAGATTGAGAGTTAATACAGCTTAGTTTAAAACTAACAGAAATGCTTATTAACAGGAATATAACATCTTTCTCTGGCTAATATATACTTTTTCATAAAGGTAGCATCCCCTACTAGAATTGAAAGATAGTGGAAAACTTGTCTATCTTGGAAAGTGTTTTAAAAAAACCCAAACAAAACCAAACAAACCACCCAAAACCATTGTGAATAATAAGTATTACTGATTTCCTGTAAGTCAGGCCACACAATAGCATCTGGGGGTGGAAATAAAGATGCATAAAGGGGAAAGAAATTGTTCTTACTATTTTCTTATTACTCAGTACAAATTTTACTTAATTTTTCATCTATTTAAATGTGGCTTATTGGAACCTGCATTTGTATTTTAATAGTTTACAAAAGTTGACATGAAACAAGCATGTCTGATGGCTTTTATGTAGTTATGTACCCTGTTGCATGTCATGTAGACCTTTTCACATTTAAGACCAAAATGCTATCATTGCTACTAATTTCATAACAGTTTCACTTCCACCATGTAGAGTTTGCCAGTATTTTTGTTGAAATTGACAAGTTTAAATAATTTTTAAAAGATCACAAAAACACATACATGCCAACAATATAAACACAAGTACTTTTGTATTTGGTCAACTTACTGTCTATACAAGGAGTACTGCTTCTTAATGTGGAAAAAATAAAGTGAATCAGTTTTCATAAATGTTTTAATTGTCAAAAATCCCCTATTAAACAATGGTGCCTATTTAGTCTTTTTTGGTTTTCTGTAAGTTTGGAATAAGTCATCTTGTATTTTGCACTGACTGAAAAATGTAATTTGACATTTTTAAAATTAAAATCGTCATGGTATTTAAAGATGAACTTAAGCTCTACTAATTCTATTAAACTGCAGACTGCCAATGAGTTATAAAGTCTAATTAATCATTTTGTCAGCTTTGCCTTCTGAAGCTAGTCAATATAAATTTGAATAAATAGGAAGCTGTTGACCCAGGCACCTCTGGATGTTCTGAATAAAGATGTGCCAGTCGTAAAATACTCTAAGTACTACCTATTTTGACTGCACACAGTGTGCACAACTTACAGGCTAACATACAGGCATGGTGGTAAAGTCTTAATTTAAACTTTTTATTTGTGGTGATAAATAATGGAATATGTGTAGTAATTTCTTATGTGTTTCATCTAGACACTGTGGTTTTGAGGATAAAAACTTTTTAGTCAAAGTTTGTCGCTGACACTGCAGTGTGACATGTCACATCAGGTTGCATCAATAGAGCCGTGTTATGTAAAAGTAATGAAATGTGACTGATAGAACCCAAGATACTGTAACATACTGTAACATAATGTGTCAGCATTTCTTTAATGGAGCCTTTCAGGAATGCTTTTTGGTAAAATACCTTAAAAAATTTGTTACAAAAAAGTGATGAGGAGATATAAAATATCCGCACTCAGTTGCAGCAAGGAACACATGAAATAATCTAAATAAAAATTATTTCCAGTGATTTCATAATGTATATCTGATCTGTAAAGTTACACCAATGAAGTATGCACATCCTCCCTGATAATTCTGTAAGTGTATTTTATGAAATTGATTTCCTGATCCTTCACAAGAATAAAAATTTCCCTGTGCTTGATAGAAGATTAAGTTGTCATGCCCATGTTATTGGAAGTTACCTCTAGTAGAAAAACTTGTATTTCCCTAATATATTGTAACGATCTGGGAAACCTCGTTTTCATTAAAAATAATAAAGAAAATAAAAAAAAAAATAAAAAAAAAATATACAGAAACCCAAACCTATGTTCCTAGAAACAAAATGATTATTTACTTTTGTAGAGGTCAGATTGCATCTTTTTCTTAATATCTCACTAAGCTTTTGAACCTGAAAGCAGAATAGCGTTGTGTGAAGGATGTGACATATAAAACACCATTGCCACTGACATCCTTCTTCTGAGGATGAAAGACAGTGAACTGTTTGTCTTCAGCAGATTAACAGGGAAGGTTGTTTTTGTTTGTCTGACTGGTCAAGGACAATTTACAGTTCAGTTACTCTGAAGGAAAGACTTGTTGATTTGAGAGCACTCCTATTATAGCTCCAGGTAGAGGATGATAGATTTAGCCGTCATTGTGATAAACCGCAGCCTATACGCTTGCAATACACAAAATAAATAAAACACTAGTAGATCTGTTTGGTTCAGCTACTTAACAGCAAGTGCTGGCATGTAGGTGTAGGCTTCTTTAGTGAAGGTACCAAGGACTTAAATGTTCCCCTTAGTCCAAACATATCTTGGGCTTTCTGAGGATATATATACTTGCTGGGGGGGACAAAAAAACCAAAAAAAACCAAAAACCTTTTCTCTGTAAAAATGACTTTTGAATCCCAGTGATTCAAAAGTAAATTTTATATTTCCTACAAAATATTCCTACTTTTCTTTACATAGTTAAACACTTGTTTTCTCAATTTTTTTCTTCTCTTTGAATTTCTGAGTCAAGAGATTTTTAAAAATCTAGTTCATCCCCTGCCTGTGGAAGACTGTTCTCTGTAGAATATCCTCTCTTGGAACAACCACTGTGACAAAGAGTGCACAAATTTTCTTATAGGTTTAATTGATCTGTTGGTTCAGTTGCTTACTATCTGGTTGGATATTACCCTTAACAGCCATTATCATTCCATTAGAGCAGTCTTGTCAATTTTTAATTGCTTATCATTTCTTTTAAGATATATTCAATATATAGCAACTCCTGATTTATTTAGTAATGGGAATTGTTTGCTATGCCACTAAGCTTTAACTAACAGGAATTTTCTGCTGTGTATGTTAATTTTAATTTTTTTTCTTTTGGTGACATGAGATAAATCACTGTTAACAGTACTGATTCCACCATATTCTAGTCAGTTATACCACTCTACAAATTTACATTTTAAATTAAAATTCATACACTTAAGAGCAACTATTAAAACTCCAGAAATAAATCAATAAAAAAACTATAGTTACCCTGCACTTTCCTGCACATCTAATTCCATGCTTTCCTGTGCAGGGAGGCTGTATAGGCTGATCTTGAATTTTCCAATATGTTGTAGTGCAAATAACGCTAATACTAGCATGTATATTGTACCTATATACCTGCTGATTTTTAATTCAGTGACATCAAGAATGGAAAATGGGGAAAAATTTATGTCCATGGTATTTAAAAAACAAACTATCCAAGCAAGAACAAAGCAATTAAAGCAAGTGTTGGTTGTATGTAAGACTTGAATAATATGTGTTATAGAAAATGCTATCTGGAGAGAAAAGAACGAAACCAATTGACAGTTCTGAATCCATAGTTTGCCCTGCTGAGTGCTGCCCACAACAACTGAGCACGTCTCTTTGTTCCGTCTGGTGGTTATATCAAGAATTTTGATATTCACATTTCATATTATTTTCATCTTGCAGTTCAAGCAGCAAAGATGAGATCTAGTTGGAGAGATCATATGTTCAGCTTCAGTACACTTTACTTTCAAAAGCAGCTACATGGTTTTGTGTTTTTCAAGATAGGTGTGGGGGTTTTTAAACATTCAGATTTGCAAAAATAGTTGGAGTTAATGATAGCACCTAGAACATTAGGTGAGTTTCCCTCTGTATAAAGACTGCACAGATCTTTTGTTGGTTTGCGTCCTTCCCATAGCGTGATTGTTATCCTTGAGATGCATTTTTATCTATTTAAATACTGTGAAATCACCTACTGATTCAGGAAACAATGTCTTTCTGAATAAGCCCTTTGAAATATAGGGAGCTGGCAATTCTACATGAAGTACTTTGACACACAAAAGGCATGTGGAAGTCACCTCTTCTGTCCTCCAGAAAAGGGGTAAGAGCAGAAAATGAACTTTCTGCTTTATTCATATCTGAGCTTTGAATGGAACAGTTAACGTTATTAAAGGAAATACTACGGAGTGATGTTGGATAGCTCTTTCAGCAAGGATGGACTGTTTGTTGTTTCTCTGATATCATTCTGGGCTTAATATTGATATTTCATTAGCAGTCGTGGAATCCTATTTTATGAGTATTTTTCATTGCTATCATGTGGACCCATACAGAAAAACACCCATCACATGTAATAAAAGTACCTATTCTAAGGAAAAGGAGGAAGGGATGATATTGCAAGTAAAATTCAGTTTGACAGTGAAGAGTAAAACCAGTGTTACTGTTGGTTTGTTGGTTGTTTGGGGGGGGGGGGTTTCGTTTTTTAAAAAAGCATTTATATATTAAAAAGGTCAAATTAAGAAAGCACTAAGTCTATGTGGCAAAGTAGTAATTAATAATCTGATAAAAATATAACAGTAGTGGGTAATATCAGAGGAGATGTAAATGTTATCAATAGAAATTCAGTGCAGATAAGTTTGGTTCGGGGAGACAGAAGTGTGGCATGGCTATGGTTTCTGCAGACAATTTTGATGCCCTATGTTGTTTATTTAGTAGATTACTTGGAGGGAAATTAGGACCTCACACTGCAACATTCTTTATCATCTAATCACTACTCTTTCAAATCAAAATTCTGTGTGGAGAACACTTAGAAAGTTTTAATACTGGCAAATTTAATCTCCTCTTGGCTTTAAGTTTTACACAGCTCTGTTCTTCCTATGGTACAGGTTGAATTTTTTTTTAACCTCTTCCCTATTTTTTACTGAATTTCTTTTATTCAATTGAGTTCTTGAATAAGTTCTACTTATCTATGTTTACAGTAAACTAATTTGTTGCCCATGCATTTGCTCTGCACAACAGTATAGTAATTACTGAAATAGCCAATGAAAAAAACAAACTAGAAAACAATGAATAAAATGCATGCTATATTAAATAAGGTATTGAATTCTATATGACTGCACAAGGTAACAAACTCTAAAAATTGCTGAAGAGTCCAATAAACAAGGTAGATAGTCTTACATGAAGGTATTGTGTCTGCACAGATCTGTGGAGAAACAGACACAAGTTGCTTTGTATGCATGTGAAATGAGATAAAGTTTTAAGCTTGCAGGTACTTAATAAACACACTATTACTTGTTCTAAGAGTAATACAAGGGAAAAATAATGGAGAATCCAAAATGGGCTTATTCTTGTCCACTCACTTGCTCCTTATAGTGAGAATGCATGTAGAGGTATTCTTAACTAAGTTATACAGTTCACACTTCAACCATTGCCTATCAGATATTCTTAATGACTTTCTTAATCAGTACAGCAAGCTTTAAAAACAGCTTTGAAGAATGGAAATAGTGAATACATTTGAGGTAACTGTGAATTGTGAGTAGGATGAGCAGAGGACTAAGCCCCCCAGTCTCTCAGTAGTTCAGCTGCCAAACATGTATTTAAGTGTCTGACTCTTAAAATAAGTGTTCTGTGCAGTCTTGAGTGTCAATTCCAAAATTTTCAGGTCAGTTTTTCCACTGTGGGTTTCTTTCACTTAATTTAGAAGTCATCTGAAAATCAGGTGGTCCCAATACCACTTAAAATGGGGGAATTTCTATATGCTTGAGAGTCATCCCTTAAAGTGTAACTCAATAGCAAATCAGTGTGTAGTTAGTGACAACCCAAAAGGTTTCTTGCAGTTCAGCTGACGTTTAGAGAATTGCCATTGTACAGTGAGACATTTTGGTTGCCCTTCCAAAAGCAAAACCTGTGTGAGTGATATGATTTGAGAATAAGGTGACTTGGCAACACCGATGTGATTTTAATGGAAGAATTAGCTAGAAATGCACATGCTGTACCAACTGCATGAAGAGATTGCAAATGCATTTTGGTCATATATAATTTATCGCTTTTTCCTTGCAAACAAGTCCATCTCTGCATTCAAGGAAATTAGGGAATTAATTTCATGGAGGGAACAATAACAAACAAACAGAAAACCTCCATGCTAGCACAGGAATATTCACATTTACAAAGTTGTGCAGGTTAAGCAAAAAAGTTTCTTCTTTTCGTACTGTGATTTTTCATTTTGCACTACAGGCTTTTAGGGTTATTAAATGTCTAGATTTTAAAGTGTATTTCATCAACTGAAGCAGTATATAGGAGCCAAATTCTGGTTTTTGATACGCAAGCATCACTCTCACTGATTTCATTATGAACTTTTCATTTATATTCAAGAAAGCAATGTTTGACCCTGCAGTGGTCTGTTGTATAAGATGGAATTGGAATTCTAAATGTTTCAAAATAATTTTAATGCACAGAGTCACTGAAAAACTCTTCCTTTCTAAGGAAAAAAAAAATCAGATATTGGCTTACCAAGACAATCTATACACTTCAAAAAAGGGATCCAAAAGCCTCCATAGGGCACAACATGTTCCAAATGAAATCTGCGAATTGTAGAGTGAACGTGGAACTCGAAGCAAACCTCTCAAGTCTGTGAAACATATTTCTGCCATCCCTGGATCAGCCATGAATAACTTGTTGTGCATGTGCTGAAGTGTGCCCTCCACAACTATGGAGTTCCAATCACCTTCATAGAACAGCAGGGAAAATAGTCTGTAAACAAATGGTTGAATGAAATTAAGTTGTTGGTCTGAAGGAAAGGAAGCAGAAGAAACCAGTCGTGAATGATGGGGCATCATCCAACATCTCCCTTAATTATTCCAACCCCTTCCCACCCTTTTGGTGATGCCAATCCCTAAATTATATTGCTCTCCTTTACTTTGTCAACATCTTGAAATACAGTGCTTAAACTGGATTTAGTATTTCAGCTCAAGCCTTATCAATACTAACAAAGAAACCTTCATGCTTTCTCAGGGCATGTTATTGTTTATACAACACAGCAAGAGATGCAGCAATTGGCCTTTTTCAGAAGAGTGGCACTTTGCTGATGCATGGCTTGTAATCTCCTATAACCTGTGGATGTTTTCCTCTGAGGAACGCTTATCAGTTTGTTCCCAGATTGGTATTTGTCCACATAACCGTTTCTACTTAGGTATAAAATCTTAGTCATTTACTGAACTGGGGGGGGAGGACTCAGATAATTTTCCTAGTTTTTCAGGATTTTAAATGCCAAGCCTCTCTTTCTATATACTTGTGGGCACCTCCCACCTTTTTGTCATTTGCAGATGAAGTAAGCTTTTTCAGTGCTCCATCGTAGTGTTGTGTTATTTGTGCTTGGTTTTTCTCAGACTAGAGGAAAAAATATTAGCATATTTTGAAGAAAAATTGTAATAAAACATCTTTTTTTTTTCATACTTGAGGTTTTCAAACGGACAGTTTAAAAAATGAATAGATGATACAAGCAGTCTGCGGTCATGTCTTTAAATCTCCTTTATTGTTACAATTTCCTCCATGGTGACTGACTGTCACAGGTTTGATAATATTTATTTGAAATTCTAATTATCTTACAGCATAGCTATCAAGAGTGCAAAAAGAAGTAATTGCATTTGGGTCTGTGAGCCTGTCAGTTTAAAGTTCTTCGTTAAAAACAAACAAACAAAACAACAACAAAGAGGAACTGGAGGACTTACAAAATAAATTGGCAGAAGGGCATCAGCTGATAGCTGGATACAGATCTTGCTTCATCTGGTTTCATGCAAACGATGCTGTGCCACTGTATTTATTCAGTTCTAATGTAATTCCTGAGTTATCCAAAGCAAATAAGGTTGTACCATCAGCCAGCTTGGAATCAGATGACAGACAACAAAAATGAAATACAAGGAAAATAGTCTTACTGCTTATCTATTTTCAGTTGCAAATACAGAAAGAGAACAAAAAGTGTATTTTTACAAATAGATTTCTTATTTTGCAATAGAAATAACAGGTATTTTTAAGTCATTGTCACACAACATCAGTTTATTAAGCATTGGTCTCTACTCCTCTGAAGGCAAATAATGCTACCTGTAAATTTTCAACAAAGAGTTTTGATCCATTATGTAGAAGAGTGGTTTTCCAGATGAAATCATAACTTTAAATGTCTAAGTACCCTAAACTGTTGTTGCAAATAGTTATAAGTAAATATATGTTCACGTATTTATTTAAATTTTAAATTTTGTTCCTCAGAAATGAGGACCATATGACACTGGAATGAAAACTGTCTTCTCAGTACCTGAGTTTTCCTTATAGCCCAAAATTTACAGATAATTGTTCTTCGACTTCCCCCCCCCCCCCCCCCCCAACATTGAAATTATGTTTTATGTCCACTAGGGAGCAGCAAATGACATTAAAAAGTTCTCATTACTTGGTCTCTAATCCAATTGAAAGTGTAGAAGCTGGATGAAGATTTTTTTTATTCAGTGAACTGGCAGGTTTCAAATGTATTCACTTTCTGTTTGAACAGTTGTGATTTTTTTAAAACTTCAGAGTAGCCTTATCTCTTTTTCCCTTTTTAGCTATGTTCCTTTTAATTCCCCCTGTATAAGGTGAATTTCAGTGGTTAAAATGGGTTTTCTTTCATGTTCAACCTGCTGTACAAGGGTTAACAGTGGGTCTGAATGCTTAAATTTGCCTAATATGATTTCTCTTTTGCTATATTTTTAATTTTTAAATAGTATCTTCATTATAAAAGCATCTTGAATTAAGGAATATATTAATGTATTGTGAATATTTTAGATTTTATTTTACGCATCATTCAATTGCTTATCCCCCTACTTGTCTGTGCACTGTGAAGAAGAAAATGAAGATTTGTTAGAGTGCACTAAAAACAAATATATCACATTCATGATTTTTGGTCTGCTTAAAGACTAAAACACATGCAGATAATATAAGGAGAGCGTATATACACCAAGAAAACCAGCAAGCATCTGGGATTGCACGGTGTTTCTTCTGGACTAATGGGCTAAAACTTAAGAAAAAATTAAACTTTTTTTTGTGGCTGGCAGCTGCTAAACTATGGAATCATTTTCCAATAAAAGTGATGGATGCCCTTTTTTTGGAGTCATTTAAGAGTGGACAGAGAAAAGCTCTAAACAATATACAGCAGAAAATAATCTTGCATTGACAGCAAGAGAGGCTCAATCACCATATTTCTTGTTCTGATCTCGTCCTTCTTCTGTCACTTAACTGAAATATGTAAATGATAGGTATTAAAAATAGGAAATTAATTTCTGGCCTGTGAGAAAGATGAGTGTGTGATGGTCTTTGGTTTTGTTTGGGACTGTCAGCAGGTTTTGTGAATGCTTGAAAGAGACACTTGCTACTGTATTGAGCAGTGTTCGTTGCTTTAGTCCAGATGTAGTGAATGCAGGATACTAAGGTACCAGTGGTGGTTTAAGGACAGCAGTACCCTGCACACAACCACCATCACACTAGTGCAGCGTCCTACAGAAATGAGAGGATAAGATGGTTGAATTTAGTGAAAAGACATTGTACTCTTTGCTATCTGGTGGTTCTTCTTTCTGAGTGTGTTTCTGAATAATGCTGTTAATACTGGTATGTTCTGAAACATAGGTATTTGGCTTATGTTAAGTCTTCAGGTGATTTCTTGGGTTGAGAGGCACAACTTTGTAGAAATAACAATAACATGTTTATATAACTAGTGCTCTTTTATGCATTTACTTTTGCAGTGGATATTGCTGGATGTTAAAATATATCTCTAAAAACTAACTACCTTCCCAGAAACACATGAAATGGTATTTTTGAAAGATAGATTTTTTTTTTCTGTTTTTTATCAAATACATAAGAAAAAAAGAAAGAAAGAAAGAAAAAAAAAACAAAAACACATCACAATAACTTTGGAAGCTGGTTCTTTTTAATTCTTTGTGGACTGGAAAAACACTGTGGAAGTCATGTTTTGAATATCAGCACTTCAAAGGTGATGTACCTAGTCCATGAGGCAGCACTGATGGCATATTTTGTCCTGTCTCCCTGGTACATTAGGCAGCCCTAAGGCAATTGAAAGGCCTGTTAGGATCTCACCCACCTAACCTTCCTGTTTCTGCTTCTTTCTCATGTCTGTCATACATATAGGAAATTCAGATCATTTAAATGTTTCCAAAGCAATTTAAAATCTCCCTCTGTTCTACCCTTTTCTACCTAGCTTATATGCTTAACTACTTCAACTTAACTAGAGGCAATGTGTTTAAAATTGTTGAACATATGGCAAGAGATATATGTAGATATACATTTTGTCTCTGAGTAAGATGCTGCCCACCAAAATGAAATCAATGGAGTAGCGAATATGCACCCAGTTTTACAACGAGTGCAGAAAAGGTTCATGGCCTGGAGATGATCAGCTGAAGTCCACGGGGAAAAATCTTAATTGGCCAGATCGAATCCAGCCCATAGCATCATCTCCCTTAATGGCATAGTTCCTTTCAGCTTCAGCCTTAACAGCTGTGCACTTTGCTTGCTTCTTCAGAAGAGCTGTATACAGCAGACGTGAACCCACACGTGGTAACTTCACACGTTTGGCTCTATGTGATAAGTGTCGTGCAATGTGCGTTTCCTCAGTTATCTCCACCTTGGAGTTTAGATGGCTCTTAATGGGGAAAAAGAGAACGTGTTGCAGAGTTACTGCTTTGTCTGTTGTGACTGTTTATTTCTATATAGACTGGGGAAAGGGATAGCTTAATAGAAAATGAGAGTATTTTGGATCAACAAATAAGTAATGAGAAGTTACTGAACGTATTATCAGTTGATTCTTTGCTCTACGAAAAGGAAAAAGAGACACTGAAATGTATCGGTTTTCATATGCCATGCATGAAAGTGATTGGGATAATTTACATTCACACTTATTTTGATAGACAGTGAATAGATAGATAGTGAATTCAACTCTTTATTGCTAGCCATCTGTATCTAAAAGCAGGAGTATTAGGAGCATGGCAAATGACTTTGTTTTGGGATGCAATTATAATTCAATAGAAAGGTAAATACATGGAAAATACCTGAAAGCTGACCATAAGTTTGTGCATGTCTTAGGATTGCAATGAATATAAACTATTGAATTCCATTGAATTATTTATGGAGTTCCAGGACATAAGATTTCTGTCATTCTGTTGACTGTGTTATAATTAGAATAACTCTGGCATCAACTTCAAGTTGCACACAAACCAAAAATAAATAAGATCAATCATAAGATCATGATATTGAGTGAAAGAGCTAAAGTATGATGAGTTCCTAATATATGAAGAAAAAAAAAAAAGCTTCAGCTGCTCTGTTAAGACAGAATGTTGAAGGTGTTGGAATTTTTCACTGACACAATGGTACAGATTTCATAAAATATTTAAATATTTTATGCTTCATCCTTGTAAATCTAACATGGAATCATCAGTGACTATTCTGGACAAATTCGCACATTTGTCAGTGCCTCTGAGTAGCCTTAACAACTCAGCTGCAAACTCTGATGAACGTTAAAAGCAGTCTGTGTTCTCTGATGCATCTTCATAAACAGTAGTAATCTCTGTAGTCTATTGGAGCATACTCTGTAACTAAGGGTAGGATTTTGCCCAAGCACTTCTAGTAAAAATATTCTCCCGGTATCTTTTTTATTTTAATGAAGATTCTTTAAGTGTAGAAAATAATCTTGTAGTAATTTTTGTTAATGCATACCTCTGGCCTTGAGAATTTGAATAGATTTTTCATCCTTCTTAAGTAGTCATCAGTTTTCCTACAACTGTTCTCTGTGTTTTTCAGGATTACTTAAGTGTCAGCAGACTTCCATTCTTTTGATTTGCTTTCCTAAGTAGAACTTCTAGTAGAAATAAATTACTCTATAACTAATCCAGCTTGCATATTTTATCAGCATTCTTTCCAACATTTGTTTTCTCTGCATTTATTTTAATCTTGCCTGTTAGAAATAATATAGTGATTTAACGATCTATCATGTCCAGCATCGTTTGTGCCACTGAAAGGTAATGTCTGTCCGAATATGGAAGCAGGATGAGACTCTTGTTTGGAGCAGTAGCCTTATGCTTCATTTTTATCTAAGGTTATTCCCTAATAAATAAATAAATAAATAAAAGTGACACACACCAGTGAACCAAAGAAAGCATTGAGACCTTAAATGGAGATTTGTTTGGTTTTTAAGAAGTGCTTTATTTTGCACCAGTTCCATTTAGAGACCCCAGTGACATGCATGCAGTATGGTATGACCATGCTGTGCGTACTTACTTATATGAAGTCAGTATTTTTGTACACATAATGAACATCTGGTGACAAGACGCTCAGAGCAACAACAACAAAAAAGAAAGGGGGGAAAAGAAGAGGAGAAGGAAAAGCAAAAGCCAGTAAAATCTTTTGCATGCCTGCTACTTTTATGGCTTAAAATATTTTTCCTTCAATCAGTGCATCTAGGGAAACTTTTTTTGATGTAACAATCAATTTTTAACAAGGAAAAAAGTCTGAACTCATAAATATTGTATGTATTAATTGTGAAGCTTAATGGAACATTTTGTGTTTCTGAACAACTCGTTTACATAATTAAAATCTCCTTTGATCTGTGAGTAAATGATTTAATCTTAATGCTCATTAGGCTAAATGGGTCTTCTATTCAATTGTATCAAGATGGTATGGAAAATTTTCAGACCTTTAGAAAATATTTGTTAGTTATTAGGTAAACACAGAGACCTATTTGCGAACAGATATCTTTTATCTCTACAAAAGAATTTGAGTCTAAAACTAATTCAAATTAAAGTGGGTTTTGTTCTTTTATCTGACATTTTGCTTTCAAGAGCAGTTCACTGAAATATGTTCGGGGGGGAGGGTGGGTGTTCAATTTCTATTCATTAACTACTTCACTACAAAACCAATCTAGTCCTTGAAAATAAAACATGAAAAAAAAGGTAGGATAGGTGCACCTCCAACTGAAATATGAATTTCTATAACTATAGATCACTCAAGGGAGACTGGTATTTTCTTGTGGGTCTCGCTCAGAATTCCCTCCGGATATGGCAAAGCCCAGTAATATCTGAGAAATATGCAACAAGATTTCATCTTTTTCAGGATTCATATAACAACAGTAATACCATGACAATATTTATCTGCCAAAGGTTATCACCTTTAGGTGTTCAAGATGGACAAGATCCTTTCTTCCATTTTTTTCTCTTAAATGCTAAGTAAGAAAGCTCTTACTCAATAGAAGGTGCTGCAAGCTAGCATGTAACTTCAGGCAAAGTTGATAAGCTTGTCTAGCAAACCCGTTTCCTCATGTTCTAATCCAAACAAAGCAAGCTTACAAATTGGACATCAGTGTCACAATATTCATTTTTTTTCTCAAATTCTAAACCAAATAATTTATTTTGAAAATAATCTTTTTTTCTTTATCCCATCTGTAATCTTTTTTAAAGCCACTTTTCATTCCCATGGGGAGCTTTTTTCTTTTTTAAAAAAAGTAAGAATTTTAATTAGCTCAGGTGGTGCAATAAACACAAACATCTGTGTCCCTTTATTAAAGGCTGTTCTCAGTCCCTTCCCTCTCTCAAGAACAAATGTATAGCACACATACTCCGGAGTCACCTTGCTGAGAATTTAAGTGACTGGTGTCCATAGCCACCGCCACACTGTGTCAGACCAGCCTTTCTCTACGGCACTGGACCGTAGAGGATGTCTCAGAATATTGTAAAAAGCAAAGCAAGCACACAGACACTCCTGCCTTTTCCCTAGAGACACTTCTAGCAATCTGCAGTTTAGGGACATCTTGAGCCAGAAGGTTGTATCCATATTTAATTTCTCTTGAAAGTGTTATCTTCCATGAAGTAATCCATGGAAGACATATTAATTGTGCTATTACACAGATGCAAAAGCAGTTAGGATGAAATACACTTTTTTTGCACACTATATTTAAATATTGAAAATGAATGTTTGTTTAATATTTTCTATGCGTAATTTGTTTTATTTTCTTCTAGTATGGTTTGAGCTGCTGTGTTTGTTTCATTTATTTAAAAAAAAATTGTCAGAGCTTGACTTGGAAGTTACATTTACAACACTGTAGTCTTAAATTACAATTGCCTGTTTCTGAAGGTCACCTTATATCAAGGTGAAATTTTGTTTTTGTGATGCTAACCCTCAGACTGTAGGAAAAGAGTAAAAACTGTCTTGGTTATAACATTCAGTTAATTGAACTATTACTGAGCTGAATTCCACTTAACGGTATTCAATTTGGATTATTTTATGCTGAAATTTCATAAGATTTACTGTATTTTAATGCTAGAAAGTGTGATATAACATTTTAAGCATTATTATCTCATTAGAATTCTTTTGTATTTGTAAAAATATTGGCTACAATTCAGTCTAAATACAAGCAAAATACCCATTACTTCAGTGGATCTACTTATGTAAATAATGAAGGCTCGGATTTAAAGGCTGAAGTTGTTTGGGGTTTTTTTAATGAAAAGAAAAATTATCCCTCTGATATCAGTTTCAGCTGAAGGAAACAGTTTTTTGGCTGTGCTGAGTGTTGAGAATTTACATAGCAAAATGCAAACATCCAAGAAAACACATCTCTGTCCTCAGAAGGATTGGTCTAATGTATGTGCAAACAGAGTATGAAACGTAGGTTTGGCATGGTTTGGTTTGGCATTGCGATGATGATATGTAACATTTTCAGAATGACCCAAGGGATTTGGGCTCCCAAGTACTCAAGTTTAGAAGAGAGTACCAGTAATCTGTATTGATGGTCTGCTATAGTACTGCTTTGTATCTGACAGAACTTAATGCATATTTTAGCTATTACCTGGTTTTAAATTTGAAACAGACAAAGCTATTTAATGTGGAAAATAGACGTGAAAGAATTTTTTTCCTCTTTCATGTTTCTGTAGTTTGAATGAGCATTTCCTCTCTTGCTCATTTTAACTACTGATAATAATGTCAAAAAACCCTGTATGAACATCCCTTAAATCATTGTGTGAGCTATGGGGTAGATTTCTCATTTCAGCAATATAAATACAGAAGTAACCACAAAATAGAGATTAACTACACTTACCCAAGTTACTGCCTGTGATTTACATGCATGGGTTCATAATAAGATAACATGATAAGCATTTAACTTTGGGAACAAAACTAAAGAATTTGAACTCTATTAGGCTGATAAACTTTGAAAAAAGTTTGGAAAAGGCTTTTTGGCAATATTGTGATCAGTTCTTAATTTCTGTGTAAATAAGCAGTGTACAGTGGGGGATTTGGAGTTATTTTTTGTTGGTTAGAGGATTTTGTAATAAGATATCTGGGATGATGACATTTTTGTGATACGACATTGGAGTTTAGATTTCATGTGTGTGTGTATTGTGCAGTCTGTATTTCAGATGCCAAGTTACAGCATATCTTCCATAAAACAAGCCTAATGTTATTGCTATAAAAATATTACAGAAGTAACACACAAACATTTGCAATCAGCTTATTGAAACATTATCTTCATGCACTTTGATCATGGAGAGATGATTCTTGAGTGTACGTATGAAATCTTATGGCCAAATTGAAATATGCTTAAGACCTTAAATGCATAATAAGTTGTGAATTTTAGTAATGCTGTATTAATACAAGGTTAGCGAGTTTTCACTTCTATCAAATATTTTTTCAAATCATATTCCTTTCTTTGGTCTCAATGAAAAGTTCTCCATGGCTTAAAATTGAAGGCAAATTTGTAAAAATATTCTGAGTGCAGTTGCAGTTAATGCACATTGTATAGACGGAACATCCATGGAACATAGATTAAAGAAAGGTGTGTTTCAGAAATATTTTAATGTATTTTCAGTCTAAATATATCTGCCTGAACTGAAGTCAGTAAGTATATTTCTAAATAATTTTAAGTATTTTCACTATTTTATTAGGTTTTAGTTACCTAAATTCCTTGAACAGCCTGACTACATGATGGAAGATTGTCAGAAAAATAGCTTGCTTTATTGAAAATCATATGAAAGAAATGCATGCATGTTATTTCGGTACACCAGATGTTGGATTTGATTCCTTACATAGACAAAGAGCAAATCAGAAATTTTCATTTCTGAACCACTGTCTGTTGACCAACTTACAGAGACATCAGTAGTTTAAAACAAGCAAACAAACAAAAGTATGTGCAAATTAGTACAGTTCCAGCAGTAAAAGAAAAGACAAACGGAGAAAATCAGCCAGTCTTGCAAAACAGCTGAGTATTTCTGCATCTAAAAAAAGGAATATGTAAGAATGGTCAAGTATGACTTGATATAAAAGAATTGGTAGAAGCTAAGAAACTGAGCTGCTTCAAAGGATATAGTCAGAGTGCCTTGTATGTAAGGTTCAGGATCAAAGATGTTCTTTGCCAAATTAGAGGACTTCATGCAATGAAATGCTTACTTTCTGAAACATTGGAGCTAAACCGTTTTGCACAGGGAAAATATTTTTATAGGACAATATAAACAAATTTAATTTTTGTGCTATTTTATAAGCAGTCACGTGAATGCTTGATCTTTGGCGATCCAAGGCCAGGGTTTTTACCTAAGACCAGAAAAACAGAGTGGCCCTTTATGTAAGAGCACCGGTTCCCTCCAGGAAGAAACTAAATACCACAGGGAAGAGTGTCAGCAAGTTGGATAGTAGTCATAGTAAAAGTAGTAAAAGTAGCAGTGAAATATCTTTTATTTGCCTTCACAATTAGTATTCAGAGAGGTTGAGACACATTTTTCTTAGTTAAAAATAATTTGGTTATCACTACTTATCACTAAAATTTCTGATTTCCCTCAAGATTTTCTTATTTCAGAACAGGTTTGTTGTTGGCAACTGAACATCATGTTATGATAGGGTACTTTTCAAGATTAGGCCAATGTTCATAATGAGACTAGAGCAAGCCCAGACTGATACTTCTCCAGAATATTTTCCTACCTCTCAGCAGTTTGCCCTCCAAAGGGTACTTGGAGATTTGCCTTTTTTGATAACCTTTGATGGATTTCTCCTCTGTAAACTCACTCAGGTTCTTTAACAGACCATGTGAAGTTGTTTCACTCCAGTCATGAGATTTCAGCATACAACAGTACAGTGTAATTTACAACTTGGTTATGCCCACTGTACTGAGCAAGTGGATATCTCAGCAGCCCGACCATTCCCATACGGAAAGCAAAACTTGACACCAGTGTCTCTGACTGCTTCGCTTCTGCATAGACTCACTCCAACAGATAACCGATTGACCTGCATGCATACCAGAGCTTGACTGTGTCAGATCTAGATTGTACCGAGAGCAAATTTTCAGAGTGTGGCACATGCCCAGATCCCTGATCTGTATTATTCTGAAAAATGCAATGCCAGCCGCCTTTTTCTAACATAGCATCAGAATTTTTCATCATATTACATACTGCTATTTATATTAAAGTGCAAATTCTGATTAATGATATAGATATTCTAATTGCTAAAATTTAATCTAATGTTCATTGAAAGAGTTAAGCACAATGAATTTGCTCAGTTTCAAGCTGCTACCAGAAGAACACTGTAATTTAGTATTAGGAAATACTACTTTTCAGTCCTTATTTACGTTATTTGTTTATGTAACTTTTTAATGGTAAATTTTGGACTGAAGTTATGGAGCAGGTGATCAGTAGAGCACCTGGTAAATATTACAGAAGGAATGTTTTAACTTGCTACTCATCATTCCTCAAGTATGTTGGAGGTCTAACAAGATACTCTGGATGCCTTCACCTCAATAGACCTGTGTAAGGTACCTGCTATACTGATGTCCCGCTAGGCCATCTGGTATCCAGAGAAAACCTTTAAATTGGCTCCTGAAGACATGCAAATTGTTAAATATTCCTACGCTATATGCTTTCCTGCTTGCATCCTACAACATCTGTGCTTTCATCAGTCCGTTCGTCCCTCATTTTCCTTTAATCACTTTCAGAAGCGTATTTTGGCAAGATAGAAAAGGGTCTTTTGAATAGTATTTTAAGGTTTCTAACTCTTATTTCAGAATTTAAAAATTATAATAGCATTCTGAAGTAATTTGATGTCTCCTAATATATTACAATTAGGGATCAAACTGTGCTGGAACACTGCATGTTCAACAAGCTTTTTGTTTCTGGTAAACAGCTCAGTAATTAGGATTTCATGGTTCACAATAAGTTCCAGGTTTTACTTACACATTTTGAGGCTGATATTTCTTCCTTTGGTTATAAACTTATGTGAAAGGGAAGTGTGGTGTTTCAGGTAGAAAATTGAAACAGAAGATGAAATCAAATTTCCTAAGACTGCAGAGTCAGGTGTCAAGCTTTGACTCAAATACAGGAGATGTTGGCTCCCAACTTTGTGGTGAAACCACAGGCTGCCTCATAATCCAATTTTTCATTATAAACTATGTTTAGAAGTTGTTGGAAGAGCAGATTACGATTTTACAACCGTTGAAATTTTCTCTATCCACTTATATTTCAAAGCTGATCAAATATATACCTAAACTTTTTTTTTATTATTTCATGAGCTGCATTTTAGTCTAGAGACTGTAGTATTCCTATAGTGTTTTTATGGAAAAGAGTTTTTCTTTGCATTTGTTTTTCATATTGCTATAGCAAAATGTCATTTCTGAAGCTCTTTAAACACCCTTGTATTAGAATTTCAAAATCTCTTGTCTTTTTCAAAATACTAAGGACACCAAGAAAAATTTGAAAATATCATTTTCCTGAAATGGAGCTGCATATTTTTCTAAAGCATAGCACCCTATTAAATGAACTTGCAATATTTGGGGGATATGATGATAAAATACGGACTATTTCAGATAAATTACTGACACATCAACAACTGATACACTGAATTTCAGATTACTTTTGAATATACAACTATTTTTAATCCATAAAGGCAGGGATTATGATGGATAAATAGCTTCAGTTGACACTGTATCATCATAGGTTGCTCCCATTACCTCTTCTAATAATTCATTCTTTTACAAATGACACCTCAGACTACATGTATGTATACATGCGTATCATTCAACTTGACCAGCAAGGTTCATTTCTCACGTATGGATGAAAAGACAGGAATTAGATTACAAAACGGTAGTATCTAGGAAACATTTTACTAATATGAGTCTTGTAAAAGTAGCAGTGACAATTCACAAAATAGATAATGCGAGATAATCTTCCATAAAAGAATGGGAATATGCTAAGAAACTTCAGGAACTCACCGAAAGAAAACTAGATATTTTGCAGGATTTGTAGCAAAATTAAATTAACTTAGCATTTTTAGGTAATAGTGGATGTTGTTTTAAAATGTGACAGATGAAGGGTATAATGATCAAGTGTTTGGTTTGGTTTGGTTTTTTATGAAACCAATATATTTGTAATCACTTTTCTTTTTTTAAAATTTAGTCATGGCAGCACTATTTCTTTCTCAAGCAAGTTTACAAGGGGGATAGTCTGCTGTTGGTCCCTGGAACAGGGCAAGAATCCTGGAAACATATTCAGAATATGCAACATAATGTTCATGCAGGCTATATCTGTTACACCGGTCAAAAGCCAGTGCTATGTTTGTAATGACAAAGAAAGCCTTTCCCTTTGATATTGGAATACCTACTTCTTTAGCCCAATCAATGCGTTCCACACAGGCACTTTGTGTAACACAGCTGTCAGTGGTGGCAGACAGATGAATCACCTTGACACTTCCACTTTACTACAGCACCTAAATCAAATGCATCTGTAAGGGTAGGCTATAAACTATGCGTCACCTCCTTGGGAGAGATGGAGAGTGAGTGATGCAGATGACACTGACATTTCCCTCATAAGAAAAAGTAACCCAGGTAGACAATGTTTAAACCAACACGTGGATGAGACTTTACTGAAGTTTTATTTTGGACTGCTCCCAGGATTCCTGACTGCTGAATAGCTGTACTTCTCCAGGAACTATCAGCCAGATTTGTTTCCCCTCTTTGGACTCGTCCTAATGATTAAATAAGACTTTGTTATAATGGCTAATCTGTAAATTAATTCAGTTCAATACCTACCATTTTACTTAAATCAGAAAAAGGAGCAAAGGGGAAGAACATCAATATTTTAACAGGCGTAGAGCACAGAAATTTCATAAATAAATGACCCGTCGGTACGTAACAAATCCCCACAGACTATATTGTGTTGTACAGCTTTACAATTTAAATAATTGACTAAAAGAGCATTCCTGAAACAAAAAAAACTTGCTTAGAGGATTCCAGAAGCCGAGATGGAATAAAAATAAAATTTACCTACAAGCCACTTCATTTAAAAAGCAGATTTCTATTCAGTCAGACTTCACAGACACACTGAATCCTAGTCTAGGTTTATAGACTAAGATTAAGTTTGTGCAAATTATTATGTTACAGGACATATTTCTTTTAGCTGTGAAGTATTTTAATGTTAGGATCTGTATGGGAGAACATTTCTATTAAATATGTGTTTCACTGTTTCTAAAGAATTGCTTTAAAGCTGAGAAAGTTGACTCATCTAAAGCAAAAAATACTTTGTCACTTGAAGCTCTACTGATTCAGTTCAGGAAAATCTTTTTAAAAGGAAACCAGATAGACTACAATTTTCTTTTTAATTCATATTAGCCAGCGGAGAGT
Source organism: Astur gentilis (assembly GCF_929443795.1). Lineage (NCBI taxonomy): Eukaryota > Metazoa > Chordata > Aves > Accipitriformes > Accipitridae > Astur > Astur gentilis. Next base: position 21,423,578 of record NC_064903.1, read on the forward strand.
CGCTTCTTTTGTATTTGTCAAATGATTGAAAGAAACTCATTAGTATTTACCTAGATTCACGGGAGCCTTTACAAAATAAAAAATGAAAGACTTTTCAAAACAGAAACTTTGAAGCACTTGTGACAAGGGTATCTATAGAAATTCCATAGGAAATTTTGAATTTTTAAAGAAATTAAGTTTTATAATTTTGTTTCATTAGAATTCTACAGATCAGGCTATAACTCTTTTTTCTTGTGTTTTATTTCTGGAACAACTGAACCAAATCAGAACTACCTATGCAAAACAAGAAAATAAACTGTTCCCTAAGAATCTTTAACAAAGTAGACCTAGGAGATTTTGACAGTCTGTATCAGAAAATTTTAAAAGCCCGCAGTTCATCCCTTAGGGGGAACAACGCTGTCTGATAGCTCATGAGGAAAAACCTATGCAGTATGTTCATGGTAAATATGTTTGATTGAAATCCGAAGATGATTGGAACTACTATGATTTTTCCTAGACTTTACAATTTGATAGTCTGTTTCCATTATCAAAGGCATTTAGCCACAAGGAATAATACACTGGAAAATCAGTATAGCACTCAAAATATTGAGCAGATTATTATAAATTCTTATTATACGCTGTGGTGTTTCTCACCTCCTAGTAAGGGTCTGTTAGAAAGAAGGAATTATTGGCCGTCAGAGTAGTTTATGTAAAGAGAGCATACTTCCTTTGAAAACTGATAGATGTACAGTTTAAAGGGCTTGTATCAATTTGAAGGTTTTGCACTTGTCACTAATGGCTGCTACTGAGGTGTGCTCGCTTCAGGGCTGTGCCTTGGCGTGCTCATCGCAGCGCAGTGTCTGTGGGCCCAGGTTTGTACTTGGCCGGCTCGCCACGACAAGCAGGCGAGAAAATTTCTGAAAATAAGCCCATAGCCAAGGTGAGGGACAGCGAGTGGGGTGGGGGTTAGAAGGCCTTATTTCATCTTTGCATTGATTAAGTCTTTTCATCAATGTTATTGACCTAGCAGTAGGTATAGTCTCTTTTTACTGTACAGTCTCTTCTTAGTTCTTTGAGGTCACATGAAGAAGAAAAATCAGCTTCACAGGTGCATGTTATTAGATACACAAAGCACTTGTTAACAGAAAATATGAGATAGCTCACATTTATCAAAATTATCCCTGACATTTCCTTTTGCTCAGCTGAAAACAATATCTCAGCTCCCAGAGCAACATGTAATGTGTGAAGGGGAAGAGAAAAAAACAACCATGCTTTTTTTTTTTTTTTTTTTTTTTTTTTTTTTTTCAATGAAGGACACCCAAAGGAATATGTGGTAAATAAGCAGTGTTTCTGGTAAACACCAGAGATGTCCAATGAGCCATATTTTATATGTGTTTATTATAATGAAGTGGATTTTTAAATTTTCTATCTACGTTTCTAATATATTGATAGCTAGGGATTCTCATACATCTGAGAACGTGAAAATCATAATCCTGGACAATCCTGAAAAATACCCTTGTATTATTCACAGAGTAGACATCATGCTATAGGCAAGGGAAATACCCACAGATGGGATAATAATGGCCAAGTTCGTATCAGCCTTGTGGCAAAAGAGACTGCTTTTTAGGTATAAATAATCCAGCTTCAGTCAATTAGTGGTCCATGTACTAAGACTGCAAAGAAAGGTGCGGTTTAGTGATGGTTACGGTGATTGTTTTGTCTGTTAGTTACTGAAAACTCGGTCTGAAAGAGACTTTTTTCCTCCCTTGAGACTGCTATTGTGATGCTAATAGGTATCTGTATGTTCTTTGCTTGTATGTAATTATATGCCGTCACTAAAAAATTTATCTTGGATAGCTCATTCTCAAAATGATGTGTATCAATAAATAAAATATAGTACCTAAAATAAAAGAAGTTTTGATTGCAGAGAAAAAGAGAAGACGAGCTTTAAAAAGAAGTCCTTTAGTAATTGCATGATGTATTAAGGCTAATAAATCTGCTTAATTGTCACATTTGCCTTAAATTAATAATTTATATCAACATTTGGTGTGTGCAGATATGATGAATATTTTTATGTTGTGATAATCCTCGAAAGTGGCACTTTGAACTTTTTAAAAAACAATTCATTGCAAGCCTTGTCCTCTTTTCCACATTTCTGGTAGTAACTGAATAAACACAGGTGAGAAAATTTCACAGAAACCAATAGGCAGCACAGAGCTTAAACCCAGTAAAACTATTCCAGTACATTTATTGCAGTAATAAGGAAGATGAGTTAATAATATGACAGGTTGTGTCTGTTGCTATGGTGAAGTAACTCAAACATCTGAACATGCCGTCAACACAAACTGTTAATCTGGAGAACTTTACCACCTGTAGGCTTCATGCTTCCTGGCGCCCCAGGTCCACGGTGCTGGAGGAAAGCTGCTCCACCTGACACCAACGTATCTTCCTGAGCGGGTTGAATTCACTACTCTCCTTCCGCTGTAGTGATGCCCCCTGTTATGCCTACATCTCTTTGCATTCTCTTTCCATCTCATGCTCTCACCATAAACACAGTGCAGATACTTTTTTTTTTTTTAATGTTTACATATCATTTAACATAAAGTAAATGCAATACTTTAAAAATAGTAATTTGTTTATCACAGGTTTCCTTGAAACCTGTTTTGAATGATTTGTACATTACTGCGCTTCCTTCGTGCTGGCCTACTGAAATTCATGGCTCTTCTGCTAAATGGCCTGACTCTTCTCCTGCTGTTCCCCTCCTCCTCCACCTCACTTTACATCTTAATGGTGTACATCTGTTACTGGACAGATTGCACAAGATGAACATAAGGCACTCTTTTCCAGGGTCAACTAAATTGCCAAGCTAGGTCCACTTAGGCTATTGAAATGTATGTTCAAAATTCCAGAAATTCTACTAATGACAGATATCTCTGTCATATTATGCTGCATAATAATTATACTTATGCAGGCCTGTGTGAGGTCAGAATAAAAACATTGTTTCAGTGTCAGCTTATATATTTGTGTGCGTTAGCAATATGTGTAATAATATCAAAGGTTTTTTTCTTGTGATCTGAAAAATTGAGTTTTTAAAATTTTCATATTCAAATTTATTTTGCTTTAGAATAACAAATGTGAAGTTCGGGAAGTTTGGAAACAGTAGTTTTGTTTGGGTGATATATGTTCTAAAGTGGTATTCTAAAATGTTCTGGCCGTGTTTAAAAAGTCAATAGATACTAACAATTAGGAAAAGATACAAAAAAACCTGGGGTACCTGTTGGCCCATGTTACTGTTCTTTGTATTTGCATACATGTCGTTTCTATGATTTTTTTATTATTATTTCATTTTTTACTATGGGATTAGTGTATAGTAACAAGGCACTGATTCGTCTCAATTCTGTACAACTTGGAGCCGGACAAGGAACTGTCGCAACACATGGCTTTCAAATGAGTTGATTGTAGACATATTGTCTGTCAGTCAAAACTACAATATTGTAATTAGAGCAGGCCCTGTCTCTCCATACGTGCCTCAGATGGCAATGAAATAACCTCAGCAGTGAGTTATGTGGCTGCTACAGTTCACTACATAATAGTATGCTACAGTGTTGTTCAAAGCTTATATCCCACTGTACTGTAAATTTTAACAAATTCACAATTGGAATTACTGAAAAAAAAAATCATATTTTATTCCTGGAAAGTCTTCATATTTCTGAAAGCTAAAAAACCGTCACAAGTATAATATTTCTCAGTAAAAATGTACCAAATTCATGTCCATGTGCCGGAAAAGCCTGAGATGCTGAAGGAAAGCAAAGCCCTCTCTATTTATCTCTAGATCCTGCAACTGACTTAGTAGGTCACTCGACGTTAGATGGGGTTTATTAATGGTGCTGCTGAAAAACTGATTTTTGTATTATAGTTGCTAGAAGTCCATAGGCGTAAAGCTTATACAGATCTATTTCAAACATGACCCAACGGGGAGGGATATTCAGAATCATCGATGGAGTACAATAAATACGTGAGAGAAAAGTATTGTCTGGATGTCCCAGAAAAGAAGCAATCTTTTGGGGGAAGAGAGGAACCTGATATAATGAAATGAAGCTCCCTGAGGCTTGATTATAGATGTTACCTGTTTTATGCACTGGTAGCTGATTTGTTACGAATGTCCAACCGGTCCCATATGTCCTCTAGAGAGGCACAGGCACTGAGGAGGTGTTTGCCGTGCGCCGGCTGCTGCAGCCCGGACTGGGTGGGATGTTCTGCCTGGGTGGAGGAGGGCACCTTCCCTGAGCTGCTGTAGGCTTGCCAAGAGCAACAAAGCTGTGCCCAGTACAGAGTGAGCGCAGTACAGCTGGGAAGAGTGCGAATATACAGCCGGTCTTCAGTGGTGACGGAGACGTTTCATGGGCATTGCCGCAAGGTGAAAGCGGATTCATGTCCGCATTCTGCCTGGCTGGGTCCTGTGACAAGGGTGATGGAAGGAAGATGTTTAGTTTAAATAAGGGTAGCTTACTTAAATAATTGGTACTTGACCAATAGAAAGTGAGATTAAAACAGTAGCGTTACACTAGTACAGCTGACGCTGGTGATGTCCTTGTTCGTTTGCATAAAACTTACAGAAAAATGCTTAGGTTGAATATTTACTGGGTCTTGTATTCACCTGGTAAAAAGCCAGTGGGGAGCCAAGGAGTGCCAAAAAAAGGCAGGCAGAATAAAAGCACAAGCTTGAGAAATTGCAATGGATTTAAAAAAAAAAAAAAAAAAAAAAATCAAAAAAAAAAAAGAAGAGGGACACAGAAGGAGACTTGAATTACAGTTCACACTGGGCACTTACTGGGTCATGTTAACTTCTTTAGTTCTTTGAGGAGCCTTAATCCACGTCATGGACACAGTAAAAGGCATTGCTAAGGAATCAGTCTTTTGGGTTTTGTGATTTAAAGGAAAGTTATTTGAAAAGTAACGCCATATGGAATGAAGCTCTATTTGTAATTCTAAAAGTTAACAATTCGGTCTCCTGTAAATACTGAGTCTGTCAGGGATTTCTCAAGTGGTGTGCAGCATAGAAAATATCGACTTTTATTTTTCTGCTCTGAGTTATTTCATACAAATCAGCCCTGGATTTACTGGTAGAGGACATAAGAGAGCAGGGGGGTACCAAGAAGAGAAAAGCTGTCTCATTCATTGTCAACACAGCTAGCCGTTTACAGGGTGTTCCCCCAACACAACTCCACCCCGTCTGACCAGGGCTGCACCTACCCCTGCAAGTCAAACCATTATTAATACATTTTTTTTAAATCCCTATATGATGCTTATGCTTCAATTGTACCAAGTTCTGCATCTCTACATTCATTATTAAGGACTGAAATCTTAATTTAATACCTCTGTAATAAAATCCTTTTTTCTCTGTCTTTCCTATGGTAGGGCAGAGCTAGGGCAAGGCCTCCATCAAACACTGCAAGGGAAAGCAAATTCTCTTTTCTTCATAAATGACAGCAATAGTTTCAAAGCAGTCTTTAGGCAGTCAACAAGGGGTTTTTTCTTTCTGATATATTTGAAAACAGAAAAGCACTTAAGGACTTTTAGGTTTTATTTTAATATATTTATTAAAGTTGAGATTTTAAGTTTTTCTTGGCCTGATAATTGACTTGGAAATCTGGCTTCTAATAACTATCTTTTTCTTAGTGAAAAAGAATCCACAGCCATTTTTAGTCATTAGTAATGCATGAACAGGGGTTCTTTAGCCCTGCACTTAAAAAATAGATGTCATCTCTGGTACTCTAAAAGTATATTTGAAATCCAAAAATAATACTTTGTACTCTACAAGTATGTTGTGGTGGTGAAGCAGGTGGTGAACAGTAACAGGAAAATCTCCATCCCAGCGAAAGCCCAAGCTTCCGTATTTGTTTTGTATAGATATCTACCTCTACACTTTAATGTATTTAGCTATCTAAAAATGTGATTTTGCGCTAAAGAATGAAACACTGTCTCCCAAGCCTAGCTCAGTGTGTCTATGTCCACAGCAAAAAGCATCTGCTGCCGAATTGCCTGTTAACTTCCGATCCCTGTGGTAAATTACTCTTGAAGTGATAAGAACCCGGTTTGGCCGTTATCAGTTGTCCTAATTGTTCCAGGCTCGTGGAGGACTAAGTTTCAGTGCCTGTTCAAGCTGCCTCTTTTGCTGCTTTGCCAGGATTAACCCTTGGTAATTCCCTACTAGCGCAGTCAGAGGAGGTCAGAAATAGAGCAGACACTGCCACTGACACTTGAACAGACGCTGCTCTTCGCAAAGGCATTTTCCTATTCTTTTCAGTGTTGCTAAATAACCATTTGTAATTCTCTCCCTCTGTAATACACTTCAGAAGGCTTCCCACTAACTCTGCTTTTTTTATTTTTTCTTAATTTTTTTTTTTTCCATTTGATAAACATTGATTTCTTGTCTTGTTTCTCATGGAACTTGAAATTACCACTGGTAGTACCATCGCAGTGCTGGAAATGCTCATATATACACCTTGGTAGTATGACTTCATTACCACCCAGGGACAGCATTCATTATTTTATTAGTAATGTTGAGGTTAGAAATTGAGATGGGGTGGGGAGGAGGGGAAATCCTTGTGAACATCTTAGAAGTAAGGTTTCTGTCACGAATTATTTAATTAAAATAGGATATTTATACTTTTCTCTCCTAAATTCATAGTTGGCTTAAGAGTTTCTGGCATACCTGAAATCACTTCTTTCATTGTATCTTAATCTATCCATTAGTTCTTGTTCATGATTGAAATGCAAGGGTGTGTTTCAATCTCCGCATAGAAATTAGCGTAACCTTGCTTTAATTTTGAAGTTGACAAGAATTTAACAATTTTTTAAAGTATCTTTTTTTCTTGCGCAGCTATTTTTTCAGCTCTCTCCAATTGGGCTTTATGTGATGGTTTTAGACATAACAGCTTAAGTTAGCGTTGCCTTTCTTCAAAGATTTGAAAATGTGCACAGATCCTTATCAACATAAATTAGCATGGCTATGCCTTCTGTTATCAGTTATTTCAACTATATGAAACAATCTGTTTCTGTTTTAATATAAAATAAGATGGTGTACACGTTTACAATACATATCACTACCAGACATAAGCAGGAATACCTGTTGAAGGGCCCTGTGAGTAAAGACAGCCTGTTAAGGATCTTTTTATGCATGAGAGGAACATCCATATAGTCACTGTGTTTGCAGGAATGTGTGCTACTGGTTTGGAATACAAAACAATATTTCTGCATTGTGACATAGCCTTTTTTTTTTTTTTTTTTTTTTTTTTTTTTCCTGAGGGAGAAAGGTTGAAGTGGTGATATCATGTCATTATAATCCACAGGAATTTTGACAATAATGCAAAGGATTCATGATAAGGCTTACGCTGGAATCAACACAAATGAGAAGAGGTAGCAGCCAAGAAGTGTGTATGTGGCTACATTGGTATTCTCCGTCTCTTTTCTTTATAGAAGTCTTGGGAAAGGAGGTTGCTGACACTATTATTAATCTTTATCTTGTGTTGGCACTTAGCTATCAGAACGCCTCTGACATTTGATGGGGTCTGGAACAAATTCTTTTGTTGTAATAGAATTTTTATGTCTCTGACTAGTCAAGGAAAGAAAGAAGGAATTTTGTGAGCACAGAGTAAATATAAAACAGAACTTTTATTTTTCTCCAAACTTTATTTTCCTTTATAGCTAAAGGATGTCAGCAGCTCAGAGTGCACCTTTCCATCAATATTCTTCATTCATTTTTTGAAATCTTTACTTCTACCCGTGATTCACAGTTTTTACTCCGTGAGGTGGTGTGTCCCTGCTCACTGACTGCTTAACAACTTAAGTGTTAAGAAGTGAAGTATAGAAGAAGCTGAAATTTCTTCAGATATCCCGAGATGTAAAATATACAAATTATGAAACTATTGAATGCTTATGCATAATGTCTGCACTTAATATATGTAATCTTGCCTGGTTACTGCCGAAAGAACTATGCCAGGTCACAGATGGTCACAGATGTGGGAAATAATGTTGCTAAAATGCAAGGTAGGTGGAGCAGAACGCACGTGTGTTTTGATCATTGATGTGCTTTTATAATTCATAATATTGGCTGGGGAATCCCTTCCAAATGTGCTCTGTCTCTTGCCCCGTCCTCTGCTGCAGTGAAGCCAAGGTGGCCACAGAAAGTACACACAAGGCTTTCTGCTTTTCTTGAGACACTGCTACCACATGGATGGAAAATGAGGATGTGGGAGCAGAGGGAGTACTTTCATTTGCTCCTCCTTTTTCAAACCCACATGTCGTTAAACACAAGCAAAAGCACCCTGAGGGCTTCACGATAACTGAACGCAAGTCCGGGAGAATGATGGACAAATACACATAGCTATACGCTGAAGCGGAAAACGTAGGTCCTGTGTTTTGTTGGAGTACCTTAAGCCTTGTATGGGAAAAGAGGTATGGGTATGGTGGGCACAAGCTTCTGAAAATTAGACCTTGTGTATGGAAGGAAAACAGACAGGTTCTCTCTCCTGGATCGTCTGCTTTATACTCATCAGAAACAGCACATCTCTCTTTGCTAAATAGGTTGTTTTACAACAATAGCCTTAACAGTCTATGTTACAAGGTCTTCTGAGGCTGACGTGTATAATGATTTAAGGAATGAGTTAAGGCCCTGCAGAATGGGCAGGAATAGTGGAGGGAGGCAAGAACCCACCTAACGCTGCTCCACCAGCCTGCGCTAATGATGGGGAGAACCCCGTTCAGCTCCCTCCCCTAGACCAGTCTGTAAATGGGCCTGGTTCTGACACGTGTTGGGGAAATGCAGCGTGGAAAGCATCGGGTAAGTGCAAGGGAGTAACAGTTTATGGGGAAAATAGCTGGGTACGTAGGACTGAAAAACTGCTGAAGTTACTAGTAGGATAAGGAAAATAAGAGGAGTAGAAGCAAAGGTAGACCATAACTGTATTGTGAGTAGAACAGAATCCTTTCTAGAGTAATAAAGATACATATTGTTACTATAATTTGTCTCAGGGCATGGATTCCTAAACAAAAAAGAGTATGCATAGATTTGTATGCCTAGATATTTCAGTCTACATGTAAGAGATGATGTTGATGGTTTGTTGAGTTGTTTGGTTTTTTTAATTTTCTGTATAGGAGAAATGTTGTGACATGATACTACCTAAGCTCTGATGGTAAATGTGTGCACAGAATGGTCTTCATGTTTAATTTTTTTTTTTTTCCCTTCTCCATTTATTTTTATACAAGGCCCCAGTGGAGGCACCTGGAATATTACAGTTAAAGGCAGCCACAAAAATTTGATTATGTTTAACAAATCATTGCTATGCAGTAACAAGGTAAATTGGGTCCATAGACATATTTTTCCTAGCGTTTAGGAAATCTGTTGATAAAGCAAAACATAAAAGAATAACCTGCAAGGTCTGTAATTTTGATACTTTATGGTAGCTGAGGTATGTGAATAGATAAATTATCTTCTGAGACATCAAAGACAGAGGTATTTGTGAGTGGGTAGTGGCTTGGGAAGGAGGAAAGTGATTAGTGGAGTGCTACAGGAGATCAGTATTAGGACCAATTTTGTTCATTTTATAAACCAATGGTCTGGAAAAAAGGAAAGACTGCAGTCAAGGGGTAGCACACACTTGGGTTTCTGTGTTGGAGGGGAGTGGCAGGCCATGAAAAGCAAGAGGTCATACAACCAAATTCAGATATATTTATACAAGATGTACAGACAGATAAGCAGCTATCATTTTAGTTAAGAGCGTGTAAGTCGTGTTGAAAGAGACTAAGGAAAAGCAAGGAAGTAAGGGTGCACAAAAAGGCTGACAGAAGGCTGTTGTATCACTAGGCAGTGTGGGTTAAGGAAAATATTTAAAATAATATTAGTAACTTGTAGTGTATATGATTTCTTTTGTTTTAATTTCACTTGTTCAGTGAAGAAGTCAGCTATTTAAAATTCCATGGGTTTAAAAGCATATGTAAAATTAGATTGAAATATTTTCCTAAAATAAAGTGTCTTCAACTTCTAAGGTGATTTCCATAGACAGAGCCTGGGAAAATGGGTAAGGAATCCATAAACAGAGTCAGGCCTTGTGCCTCATGGGCTTGTGATATCGCTTGGAGCCACCAGCCAGAACTAATACAATACCCGAGCTCCGTTCTGTTGAACTAACTGTTTGAGCAACTAGATAGTCTGGATTTGTCGAGTCGTTGAGAAGCGTGTATTTTCTTGTAATTGCCCAAACAATGGTGAAATTGTTTCCCTGCCCAAGTCTATTTGACTGCGGTAAGCTCCGGGGTGCAGAAGTTCTTTTCCCTGCAGTACAATAAAGGTAAATTCAACCAGTGTGTTATTTTGTAAGGCTTTGCGCAAGCAGGAGAAAGTTAAGGATCCATTAATGCTTGTAGGCAAAAAAAGGAAAAAGCAGCTTGTTCTGCTCACTTCAGAAGCATGAAGACACTTCAACTGGACCTTGCAACGTTACTCCCAAAGAGTACTTGCCAAACGTTTGCAGAATGGGAATTGCTTTACAGGTTGCTTCATAATGAATATCGCATTTTTGTTTTAAGCTAGGACTAAGAACTTTCGGTTCTTACACTGTTGAACAATTTACAGTGTGTATATATATATGAATTATACGTAGTCACACGTAAGAGACTTGTGTCCTCACAGGTATAGATGCATTGTCTGTAGATTATTATTGGTAAATGATTGTGTAAGGAAATGTTATGGTATTGTAGCTGTCACATCCAAAGGCAATATACCCCATTTGTGCTCTGTGTATTCACTAAGCAGCATATTTCGATGTTCTGGAGCTATCCTACTCCTGCAGATTTTATTTAAAAGATTAAACAAGTGGCACGTAACATCTTAGAAATAATTGGAGGGCAGATCCTTGGCAGATCCTTAGCAGTTCGTCAGCTGTCGCCTCGTACCCGATGAGGGGACTGTGAAGGTGAGACGAAAGAAGGGCTGGCCCTAAGGGCCACGCGGGATGCGAAATACCGCAACGTGGACCCCTGCACTGGAAAAGAAGCGGGCGTAGGGATTACAGAGCGAGCCAAACCCGAAGCGAGGTCTACGACGAAGCAGAAGAAGCGGCAGGGTCAGCACGAAGCCTCAGGACCTCCCCATGTCCAGACTCCGAAGCGCCCCCGCGCCGGGGCCGGCGGCTCCCGCCCACCCCCCCCCCCCCCGCGGAGCTCCCCCCGCGCCGCCAGGTGGCGCCGCGGGTCCGGCGCGGCCGCGCGGGGCAGAGCGGGCCGCTCCCCGCCCCGCCCGCCCCGCTTCCGGCCCCGCTGAGGGGGAATGGCGCCCGGCCCGGCCCGGCCCGGCCCCGCCGGGCTGAGAGCGGCGGCAGCGGGGACGGTGCGGCCGCTCGGCGCTCCGGGCGCCCGCTTGCTTTTTCCCCTTTCAAATCTCACCGGCGAGCAGGTGCCCGGAGCGGCTGCGGGGGTGGGGGGGGGGCTGCGGAAGACCTCCGGCACGAAGGCTGATTTCGGCTAACGGGCTTTCAAACCGCTGTGCTCTCTCAGGTTCTCGGTGATAACGGGACCGGTACGGAGGTGCAGCAGGGTTTCTGGGGCCTGCCCGGGGCTCCCCGTGAGCAAGGTGTGCCTGTGCCTGGCACCGAGGTTTCCCAACTGCGCTTCGGCTACGCTCTTCGGGTTTTTTTATTAAGTAAGAGATAAACTACAAACTGAAAACTAATTCAGTTTATTATTCGTTTTGAAATATCAGTACTCAGTTTACAAAAGGGCTTAAGGAGGTTCCAGTACCCAACGCGTGTTTACTTTTTACTTGAACGTTAGTAAAAATGGCAATTGCCAAAAGAGGAAAAACGTCTCTACAGTACTTGTTTCTGTTAGCTAACGGAGCCATCGTTAGAGAAACGTTAAACTGTAAACTTACAGCGCTGCTTCACTGAAACAACATCATCTACAAGCTGCCGCTATAATATTTTGCTTTAATCGGTGCAAGAGTTTATTATAACTGAAATTTAATTTGAGGGGAAAAAAAAAAGCTCTAAGCTAAGGACCCTAATAAGAAACTATCATAGTCCTTGATGAGATAAAACTAATGCTGTCTGAAATAGGGACAATTTATACAGAAATCTCTTTCTGACAATTAAGTAGTCTGAGCAATTACTCCATGGTTTACATTTTTACAATTTTTTTCCCCAAAAAGCTTTACTTTTGGTTTAGAAAGAAGTATTTATCTTTGGTAACTAATGGGGGATGGGCAATTTGCTCTTACTAAGCTACTACTAGCACAGAGTCACTTTCTCTCATTTATTCTGCCTTTAATTTTTTCTGATATATATAACATTTGCATAATTTGTTCAAAACACTTACTTCAACACAGGCATTTTTGTTACTTATAAGCGTGAGGTATATATTGAAGCCTGGAAAGATCGCAGTCTGATACTCATCATAAGAAAATTCAAACACAAAAATTAATCTCCTGCTTTAGAGAATATTGGAAATTTGATCATGAGAATTACTGCTTAGTCAGTTGTGTTAATTTCTTTTTAAATGAGTATGAAGGAAAAAATGCATTAATTATTAACGTAGTTAAGGTTTTTAGGAAATGAGAAAATTATTAGCTCAGACTTACTTTCCATGGCATGTCTCTTATACTGAATAAACAAGAATCCACAGAACTAAATAGGAATAAATGAAGTTGCCATAGTCTGTGAGTTCCAGTACCAATGGTCAAAGCCTCCACAATTTACTTCTCTTAATGAGTGTTATTGAATATTGACTGGTAGTGAAGAGTGCATCTTCTTGCAGGTTAGAATGTCATGACGATTCATTTCATCTTTGTCCAAATAACGGTGCGTTTTAGTTTTGGTGATATCTGGCTTCCGAGACCAATAAATGCCTTTCCTAGTGGATGGATGTTTTATGTGAGACTGTGTATTCTCCTTGTGTTGTAGAAATCTGGAGTTATGTCGTATTATCAAAGAAAAACAGAAAAGTGTATATTTCCCAAAGAGGCATGTAAAGGTTTGTAATTGTTTTCATCTTTTTTTATATTTCTTCTTCACCTTTTCAGCGCTATAAACTGTGATGGCCTTCTTTCAGCAAAGGTTGAAGGGATCTGATTCATTTTTAAAGTGTTTTATTTCTTATTTCCTATCAGAGCAGGGAATCAAATAGGGCTGTTTTAGGAATATTTTTCCTGGTGGCATTCATTGCCTTTTGACTCCCCCTGAGATGAGTGGGCTTGATGAACTGAAGAATGGGGTCCTAGTCCTGTATGACTGAAGGCAGTGAGAATCCTGGTTACTCCAATTATGTGTACAAGGGGATTCAGCTATAGTGTCTGTAGCTGAAAAATACGGTGTCTTCAAAATATAATTTTGTACCGGTATTTCTCAACTTGACCAACATACAGCATCTTTAATACCTGTTTTAAAAAAAATAATGCACTGTAAGCTCACTCCTGTGAGTAGGCCTTTGGGAGTGTGAAACAACTTCCTGCAAGTTTCAGAGAGGTGCATATCCATGTCAGTCGTTGCATAGTTTGTGCAATGCTAGGTAAGGAAGTATGAAATTCCTTTTGTTTTCTTTAGGTTTTTTTTTAAATGAGAGCCCATTTTACTAGGCTAAGGCAAACTTTGTTGTAGAAGATTATTCTGAATATTTTACAACACACAGTGAAACTTCTGTGAAGAAAAGGTATCATCCCCGAGTGATGGCTGTTGTTTAAGTCATGGTCCGCTAATGCAAGTGTTTTGGTTCAGTTATGCTGAACTCACATTTGCCTTTTTTATTGCTTTCACTGTTGTCACCTTTTCTCTGCTGGCTTTGAGGATGTGCTGTGTACACTGTTGTGATTTTTATACTCCAGGCCTTCTCTTTTCTCCAGTCACCTTTCCCACTGCTGTCATGCCCAGTCTTGCTGTAGGCCAGAGTCTGCCCATCAGCTTGGCTCAGCACTAGGGACTGCTTGGGACATGGACCAGGATCCTGTTGCTAGTCTTCTTGATCCAAAGTTACATTCTTCACCCTTTCTTGAAAATGTTTAGTAGCTAAAGGTTGCTGTAAATTACAACAGTGGAAGATAGTTGTACTAGATCTCATCTGTCATGCCTGTCCTCTGTTCCCACTATTCTTCTCCCTCTCTCCCTAAATATGAGACCGCCAGTAATGTCAGTGTTGTACCAACAGGTAGTAGTACCCTTACAACAAGGGAACACCTTTCTGGCCATTTTAGGTCCCCACTGAGATTCACAGCACTTGTACCAGCTTGGAGAGGCAAAGAATCCGTGGCCAATTTGAGAAGGTGACCTTGGTTTTCCTTTTCATATATTGCTCTTACTTTTTCTCATACATTTCCTTTTTAAGACAGGGAACAAAAAAAACCCAACCTGTCTACTTGTATGTTCAAATTCTTTTAAGAGTGTCACTTTGGGGTACAATTACTAAAATACAGAAATTTTTTGAGAGATAAATGTTGCGGGGTTAATAAATACCTGAATAGATATCTTCATAATGGATTATTCATGAATGTGTATGAGATATGAAAGTGGCAGGATTTCACTGCAATTCTTTTGAATTAGATATGTTTGCATTTATTATTTGAGTAACTTGAGGTGTTACGTATGTGAGTGACAAGACAAATGTAATTTGACCCACTTGTTCCAGTCATTATTGTGTTTGTCTGCCAATTTACCTAGCTCAACTTCTGCACAGTTTTAACATCTACGATGTGTTTTGTTTTAATTTGCTATAATCTATAACTTGCAAATGAATTATTTTGTTTGTCCTTGTGAAATAAAGCAGGAAAGTGAATGTTGACAAATAAAACCTGTGAGCTAAAGCCATACAGTACCGATGCACATGTGTTATCTGGCAAGGTACATGTGCTTTCTTTCACTGGTATCTTATGAAATGTTGGGCAAAACACAATAGTTAGCGATTTAAAAAAAAAAAAAAAAAAATCCCACCAATCTGCATGCTCCTGCTTTCATATCCAGCTTGAGATATCTGGAGCTATGTCTTTAGTTTATCCTATATTCACAGCCCCCCACATACAAACTTAAAATAGGATTTTAGGATGTGGAAATCAAGTTTGGTTTAAAATCAATTAGCAGCCGTTTTCTCTGTTGTCTTTGCTACTTCCTTTTTCCCTATTCTAAATCATAATCTATGTACAATGAGGCCAACACTGTAAAGAGTACTGGTTTAGACGTCTTTATTAGCTAGGAAATGCTATTGATTTTTTCTTTAAAATGTCTAGCTCTCTGCATTCAGGTTTCTCATTGACAATGAGATCTATATGCTCTGCAGTGTTGCAACATAAGAGCTTGGCAAAACAATTGTTTTGCAACTGTTGCAAGAACTGTGGAAAATTAAATGTTTATTACAGTGTGAGGCAATACTATTATTCATATTGTAGTCATATGAGGCAATGCAATCTTCTGATTTTGATGAAGACTTATGGAGTCTAAAAATAACTCATCCCCAGTACAGAAAAATATGTGAAAATATACAGTCTATCCCTTAAATCCACAGCATTAACTTAAATTAATAGAAGAACTTGTACAGTACGTGATTGAATCCATGAGGGATATAGTGTGATATTGTATATTTGCCTAAAAGCTCACTCTGACAGCAAAAACAATGTACCACAGTATGTTTCTTTCTTATCTAATGGAAAGAATAACACACAGAGGCTCAATTCTTGTAATGAAAACCCCCACATTAATTTTATTTTTTGATGTGTCATTGTAATTCAAGAGATGTTTTTAATCTCAGGATTGCTAGGGCACAATAAACCATTTAAAAAGTATTTGGCAAAGATCCCTGTGCTTAGCAACAGCTCTTTTCATTTAAACTGTTTTTTGAACCAAGCTATTCAAAGCTTTGTTCCACTTATTAAAATAAAGTATCTTACTTCAAACAAGTATTTCAGAGAATATAATCAAGAGGACAGCATTCAAATACAATGCACAGAAAACATAAAAGGTAGCAGCAAGAAAAACTCAAATACATTGTGAATGTTTCCTTGTTTTTCATTTAAAAAACTATATAAAAATATACTCATGGTTTTATTTTTCTTTGTGCCATTATAGGGTATTTAATACTCCATTTCTTACCATGTTCTGAAATTCATTACTAGATTTAAAGTAAAATTAGCTGTGAAGTATTTTAGTGAATGAGATATTGCATTAAAGGGGTGTATTTTCTAGTCATCTAGGTGATATAAAACAGCACCAGAGAAGCTAAATATAGAGTAATGTCTATTCATTTTGCGGCTGGCTTTGTACTCTTATGTGAACTACAGTGTTAATACGTTGCACAGTATAACTGTGAAAGCTCTGCTTTCCAATGAGGTATACTTGTTCAGCTTCAGCTTCATTATGTAAGTTTACATTGACAATTTAGTTCAGATTTTCCTGAATATAATTTTCACTTTGGTTTAGTTCTGCCTTAATTATGTTTGCTTTTTGTATCAAAAGCACTGCCAAGATAATAACGGCTCCAGTAACAATGCAAATGCAGTTTCCCTCCATAAGTGAATGGATATGGTTCATTCGTCAATGGTTCCTATTTCACCTACATACCTCAGAAAATAGGGAAGGATGCATCGTGCACGCATCCTTGTCTGTGAAGAGGATCCAAAGTACAATGTTATAGGATGCCAGGTGCATTTTAGAGAGTCCTAAGCCTCCTTGGTTCTCTCTGAAGTGAAGAGAGGTTGAGGTGAGCGTTAGAGAGGGCTGAGCATAAAGAATAATTCTGTTTTGCAGAAGATTTCACAATTTTAAAATTTTGTTTTGTTTAGAAATGAGAACCCCAGACTTGAAAATTCCCAGTCAAGAGAAAGCCCTGGATCTGTAGATCTGGCACTAGCTCTGACCTGCTTCCTCAGGCTGTGGTTCCTGGGGTTACAAACACAGACAACAAACCTTATACCCTGCCACATGGGTTCACAGGAAACTATCTTGACCATCCTAGATGTAACTGATAAAATTTTCATGGCCCACCAGAGATTTGGGGATCAATACCTGGAAAGAAGCTTTGAATAATGGTAAGTCCATATAGATAATGCCGTATAACTTTTTCAGGATGGCCATGACTGTAACATCACTGCAATTTTTAATCTCATGTTGTGTGGGCAGAAAAATGGTTATTTCCAAGATGTTAAAAAGCTAATCTATTCTGTTAAGTTTTTGTATCTTGCATAGATATAGCTTCTTTCTTTTTTTTTTTCTTTTAATTTTACAAACCAAGTTGGGAGCCTTGACATTTATTGGGCCCCCATATTTTTCATTTATATTCTCTCTAGTCTTCACCATCTGTTATGACAGTAAATAAGTTTCAAATAAGCCATATCTTCCTCAGCATGAGTTGCTTTTTCTGCAAAAAAAAAAAAAAATTAAAGTTGCAGTTGGATGTGATATTTGAAGTCACAGCTTGTCTTCAAATATTTAGTAGCGTATTCCTGTGCCAAGGGATATCAATCTGCCATTTGCCTTGCTTACAGTATAATAAAGATTATCCATTCCCTTCTTTCATAGATATGTCAAGGCTTTTAATTACTATAGTTCAGGAAGTAGCTCTTTCCACAGGCTTTTTCCATTTTGCTTTGACTTAATATGGTTCCTTCTTATCTTTTTGCACATTAAATTCCAAAAGGAGGATATAGTGTCTGACTTTGGTGGATGAACTGTGATCTTTCCTCACAAGTAAATTCCTTGGCTATAACAACAGCCACTTTTGTTGTTGTAAACTTCATTAGTGGTTGGGTGGGTATTTCAGATGTTGGTTCCCAACCTTAAGAAGTTCAGCAGAGAACTTCCCCCCCCCCCCCCCCCCCCCAGTATTGTATGCAGGCATGGGGGCAAATCTGAGGAGCCACATACAGTTTATTTTTTGTCGTTATGTTATGGAAGTATACTCCAGCAAGAAGGGATGTGACTTGGAAGTGAACTTTGTACAGGCATGCCACTTTGCTTTCAGATCTTTCTAAATTTGTCTGTCTCCTTGATTATGAATATTGCATCACATAGAGGCATTTTCTTTGTCCTTTGAGGGTAGTGGTGTAAAATCACAGGTGGTTTTACTGATTGTCTAGTGAACTACAACAAATGTTTCCTTGAAACTTTCCCAAAGTACCTCCTCTAACAAGGAAATGCCCCAAACTGAAAGTATCTAGAACAGTAAATGTTAATGTTTCTTGTGGACTGTATTTTTTACATATATTTAAACTGTTCAACAGGTAATCTCTAGGCCATGAGCTTCCCAGATGTATTAGCAGGTATCCTATGATAAATCGGTAGTCATAATTGCTCTTTCTCCCTTCCATCCCTCACGTAATATTCTGTGGTTCCAACCATCCCCATACCAAAGTATCTTTTTTTTGCATCCTCCTTTGATACTTCTGAAGGCTGTAAATATATTTAATAGGTAAATTTTAAAATCTGCTTCTTTCATCAGTACCAATTGATACTTTCGGAATGGCATCAAAGAGGATATTATGATTGAGCACCAGCTTTGCAAAACAAAAGGAGTTGAGGTTGACTGCAGTGTGATTTATGTGAAAAGACTCTGGCAACTTCTGCAATAGCTAAAACATTCATTATGCAAAGGTACTTTGGAATAAAGAAAAGAGGTTTTATAGCACTAAAATAAAGTCCGTGTTATAGTCAAAACTGATGCACAACCAAGATTAACCCTTTTGTTTGTAAGAGGATTTTGCTATCATTTTGATATTCATAAGCTCCTTACTATAACAATAAAGCTTTTATTTTTATGTATGCAATTGTTTTTCCTTTTCACCTGTAAATAGAGTAATTGCACTTTTTTATGATTTTCCAGTATTAGATTAATTTTATAGCATGTTCTGAAATTTCATTCTCTTTCAGCATCAATCTTTGTTTTCTTTTTATTACAGAATTATACTTACAAATAACATCATTTCATAACAATAAACATAAAAATATAATGCAATATAGCAGTTACAGGTTTATAGAGTAAACATTTCATTTGAAAGAAAATTCCACTAGCTTATGCTACTATTTCACAAAAGTGGCAAGGTCAGAAACTCTGAGGGTTAATAACAAAGCCATTTATATCCTAAGATGAGGGGACAAATATTCAGGGATCAGTGACTACACTTGTGAGAAAACACAGAAAGAGGATATCTTGTCTACAGTTTATCTTTTTTGGAGAAGGGGTCTTAGATAAAACACTGATTTTCAATTTAGAGTTAGCGTACAATGTAGGCTAAATCGTATCAAAGCCAAATTATATTCCGCAGAACTCCGTTTCTTTCACCTTACGTTGCTGAGGGCCAGGTATTCAAAAGAGAACTAAAAATCTCCCCGCTCTGCTTTTGCAGACTAAGCACACTTCTAGATAGCATGGAAAGATGACAAATATGAAGCCAGATGATTAGTACAGGGCAGGAGCTGTTTAAGAAAAATATTTTTTCCTTACAAAAAGAGTTAGGAGAATTTTCAAAGGTGCAGAATGGAATTTGTGATCAAAGTGTGAAAAGAAGAAATAGAAAGCAATCAGGAGATTCACAGGGAATTTGGAGTAGGGAAGAGTTTTGCCTTGGAAGAGGACATCTATGTGATCTCCTGATCACTTACCAAATGCTCTGCTCACTTAATACAGATTTGCCTACTATAAAACACTGTGCTGGGCCAGGATCTATCCCTGGCTTTCTTTTACAGCATAGTAAAATTAAATTAGAAATATCTTGGAATTATATCAATGTCGAAAGGAGACTTTACAATCAGAAAAATGTTTTGGACTAAGAGGACAACTTTTTGACAGTTAAATGTCATTTTTATTTTGTCATTTTTCAATGTAAAAATGCACTTAAATTTATGCTAAAGAACTTCTAGAATGAAACAATCTTGAATCCTAAAGGAGGAGTTTTGTCTCATGGTAAGAGCAAACGTTTAAAAGTCAAGACACTGTTTTCAAGACTGTAAAACATCTCTGCACAGTGCTGTTATTTTCCCATGTGGAGTGGCTTGCCCTGAGGTCCCTGACACATCCTGTAGATACGTGTCTCTAATGCTCAGCTAAAGCACTTCCATTTTCCTAAGACAGCATTTAATTTTTTGAAGACCCTTCTTTAGAAAACCAAGAATTGCTTGCAAGATATTTTTTATTATCTTCTCCATTTTTAAGTCATACACAGTAAAGAAATGCCATATAAAACTAAATTAGGTGGATTTGCTTCACGCTGTTTTTGCAAAGTAATGTTTGTTGACTCTTATTTCCTTATTACCAGTATTTACATGTAATATGTTTGATTATGTACCACAGAATGAATCTGACTATAATTCCCAGCTCCACTTCCCATTTCCTGTTCTTTTCTAGGCAATATATGTTGATTGTCAGGTTTTCAGTACTTTGTCTTTTTTCAGTCCTCTAAGATACCGTTACTTGTCCTGAGAGTCTGTGATCAGTTAACGAGCTGGCAGATTATCGGGTCCTGGTAATTTGAAAAGGTCTAGCTCAATGAGTGCTTTCTGACTTGTTATTTCTCTATTCTAGGCTGAGATTTCACATTTTTCTTGTTAATATTTGTGATGGTCACCTACCTGATTGGCCTTTGTGTCAATGTAGGCACAGGTGTTGAAAACTTTAGCCTGCACATTGTCATTTGTTGATAATGCCATTGAATATTGAACTACTGAACCACATTTTTCCTACTGCTGATGTGCTTACAGCATGACTTCTTTTTTGCTTTAATAACTTTAATGTTTCTTGCTATTTACATCTGTGTCCTTCTGAGATTAATCCCATGTTAGTCTTAGGCATTCCCTTAGCTATCTGACCTCGCCATCTGACCTCATTTCCGCTTTCTGTGGGCTTCTCTCTTCTATGCGAGATCAGCAAGTAATTCACATTCAGTGAATTCATCATTTGATCTGCCTGCTTAAAATCCTCAGAATTTATTTTGCTGGTTTTCTTTCCTTTTTTAAGGGTCTGAACTTTCTCATCTTATTCAGCTTGCCTTTTACTCTCCCATTCTCAGCAAGTTTCTCTCTACAAACGATAAGAGCTTTTCTTGTAGCTATCTCCTTCAGTTGCAAAAGCTGTCATTGATGCTTTCTGAGAATTTGCAGGCTGATTTGTGTTTTATTTCTTCTACAACACATCCAAGTATGTAAAATCTCCCTGTTTTGGCAAACTCATTTGTAGTGATTCTACCTGTATCTCTCAAAAAAGCCTAATCCACCTAATTTTCTTGATCTGTTATTCTGTAGCAGATAGTCATCATGATAAATGCATATGTTCTTTCTCGCTGTACGTAAACTTGCTCTTTGTGTTGCTGATCTTGAAGCAAATATATAAAGTGTTGTCTTCTAACACAGAAAAATGACGCAAGAGAGGAGGCCAGTTTGGGCAAAACTCTAGAGTGCTATCCTTCAAAGTCGAGCTCTTGGAGGCTTAATTCAGCTGTAGGAGCAGAGAGGGCAACCTTATAATATTTGCCCTTTGAAATGCTATCTTTCAGAGGTGACCTTTAAGCTAACTTGGGAGTCTGACAACCTAGGTCCTCAGCACAAGATCCTTTTCAGTCTCAGCCCTCTCACAGCTGATATCTTCTCTGCCTTTGTTCAAAATACTGTCTCCAGATTTTACCTGCCTTGCTTCCTAACTCTCTCCTAACTCATGCTATCATTCAAGTCAAATAGAGTTAGTGGACTGTTCCCTTTCTCTTCGGAGACTTCTTCGAGTTTATAATTCTGTTGTGTTCTTTACAGACCTTGTTCCTTCTAGGTTAAATATTCTTTTCTCCAGTAACAAAATGATTCAAGAATGTTGTAGTACTATGGGAAGATTTGTAGTCCGCAGCCCTGCACACTCATTTTGGAACTTAAGCAAACATTAACCATGAAGCTAATCAGGAAAGAGCTCAAACACTCTTATGACCTGGCAGGAGTAAAATAAGAATGTGACAGCATACAAAATTAGGGAAAACTATATTAAATCATATGAATGGTTTCCAAGAACAGAAGAAATCCACATGATTACCAAATCAGCCATTGCCATCTTTAGCCATGACCATTGTCTAGGTTTGCTCATGCTTGTCCAGGCTGTGACTAATGCAGGTGTTTCTAATAGCAGCTTTTAAGAATTTATGCATCTGTTTACATAGCTTTTGGAGTTCTGAACCAAAGTTATGCATTTTAATAAATAAGCTACAAAACTTTTAAGGCAGATTCATCTGAATGTAGTTGAAAATTCAGTAAGACTTTTTGTAATAGGTCAGATCTGTATTATGAATTTCGGTAGGTTTTTTTAGTTTCGTTAAAAATGTTGAAAACAATTCTGGAGTTGGCTCATCATAGTTATATCCACACTGATCCTAAGGGCTACTTTATTAAAAACTCGTCTTGATGAAGAATCCTGCTTGAGCCCACACCTTAACCCCTGAAGACACTTCCACAGTGCATCAGATGTGCATGCTGTATGTGAGATGGAGTGGCCTAGGGCATAGTGCTTGTCCCTACAACTCTCGCAGCCTGCCTGCCAAGGCCCTTCCAGCACTCTGTTTGCCTTGATTCATCTGCACTGTGCAGAAGCCATGACCTGAGATGTGTCCCTAGTTCGTGGGAGCTTGTACATCTTTATCAACAAGACAGTCATAGAAGGGAGGGCCTGAAAAGCCCCGTGGGATTTTCAGCTTTGACTTCTGCATTTTTCCACTGCGTTACTAGAGCCTGTCAGCACTTTGCTCCTGATTAGTTGGCCAGCTAACAGAATACCACTGCTACGTCTGTACTTCTCCATACTTTTCTGTACTGTATTGTGTTCTTGCCTTGTCAGTGTATTTTTTATCTCTACAATTGTTTCTTTGGTTGAATTCAATATGTTTGTTTTTCTAAATGACAGCAAAACTGGTATTTTGGTGTACTTCCATATTACTCCATCAATCACTGGAAGAGGATGTTGACACAGTGTTAGGGGTTTTTTTTAAGTAAAACTAGGCTGCTTTTATTATTTTGTTGTGTACTATTTTCCACTATTCCCATCGGACTGGGAAAATTGAGATTTCATAGGCCTAATCTTCTCAGCTAATGTTATGAGCTAAAGCTAAGTAGCATTTGTTGGAAAGCAAGAAGTTCATTTGTGCTCAGCTCATTCTTCTGTTTGGCATAGATGTAACAGATACCATGCATGAATTGAAACTGCTTTGTTTTTTTCTTTCACTGTATGACTCAAGTTCTATTTAGATGATGGCTAGTTAACAATATTTCAAAGATACTTTTTTTTTTTTAAATGAGAAGATAGGTAAATTTTTGAATTGGTATCTATAGTTGAAATACTGTCAAGTAATACAAAGAACAAATATGTAAAAGTTGTGCAAGATTATATGAAGAAGAGAGAGAAACAGAGAATTTACAAAAGATGAGAGCAGAAGGAACCCGGTTTGGCCAGGATTAGGTCTCTGACTGTCAGATATGAATTAGTTAGATGGACTAAAGGCGATGTGAAGGCTGAAAGGCAAATGGGTAAGATGAAGTCAGAACACTGTTCTCTGGAAGTTAATTACAGTACTGTAACATGCTGGAGAAGGGCAGCAAGTTTATAAACAAAAAAAAGTTGTTGTAATTAGTAGTACTAGCAGTATTTAAAGAAAAGGAGTTATTGGTATGTGGTGTTATTGCTTTGGCAAAGAAAGAAGGCTGCTAGAGGAAAGGATTGCTGGGTGTGTGAGACCATGGATGAAGGCTGAAGGAAAGTGGGCAGCTGCAGATTGACACATTCACGGTAACTGTAGATTCCCCACAGGGTCAAAGACTAATAAATGGGAAGGGAGAATACATGAAGAAATGGGTGCTGTCACTGAACTGTGGCTGATTCATGTTTGCAGAAATTGTCTGTTCTGCAGAGAATTTGAACTGCTGAAAGGTTTGAATAAGACGTTATTATGTAGAAGAGAGATGAGACAGGATTTCTGTTTAGGAAATCCGGATGAAGAAAACAGAGATACTAAGTATGTAGTGCAGACGATGTAGGCAAGACCACAAGCTTAGTGGAGAGGAACAACCTGATGTTTGTATGTTCTTCAGAAAGCTCCTGAACACAGGAAGGAGCTCTGCATATTCTATATTTACCATTAATGAGTGTGAGTTTTGCATGATGTATCCTTATTCATAGTCTTTCTAGTCTTTTCAGATTCTCTTCGGGTAAGAATTTTTAAATGCTCCTAAAATTTTTTACATCATCTTTCTGAGACCATTACTACAGATAAAAGCAGAACTTTTTTTATGAAATAGTGTACACTTTTCAGTACTATAGTTTTGTCTTTCTCCTGCAACATTCTATAATAATATTTATTTCTTGATTACACCTGTGCACTGAATACAGCTGCTTTGGATCTGCCTAGTGAGAAGTTTAATTCCCTTGTTAGAGCTGATGACATTAATTTAGAATTGTGTAGAGTCTATGACTGGGATTTGCTTTTTCTTCTGAAAATAGTATGATAAGTAGCTAAAATAGGGGTTTTTTTGGTACAAGTGTTATTACATTTATAAATGTAATGTATTTTATATGCCTTAAAACCAAACCTTGAAATACTCTGTTCATCCTTTGCCATGATGAACATTGACCACTTACTTCTACCAAACATTTCCAGCTCCTTAGATAGTGTTGACATTTAAAAAAAAAACTTTCCATTTCCCTCATGATTATTTTCTTTAATAACTGCTGTTGAAAGACTAACAACTTTTTTTAAGCCCTATCTAACTATCATAATCCATACAACTGTCATAACTATTGAAAAATCAATAAAATTTGTGAGTTTTTCTTCAGAGTACATTGTCCTGTGAATAGGTATCTAAAAGATCTGACTTCATTCTTATCCAAACAGATTTGGTAGTTACAGACCCCTGGTTATGGAGAGCTCAGATGTCTCTGCTCCTTCACAAGCCCAGGGGCTGGAGTAGAAGCCATGAACTGCTGTGGAAACACACTGTGGCATACGGTTTGGGGTAGATTTTGTCCCCTGCAATCCATACGGTGTTCCATGCGCATAGCCAACTTACTTGGCCGTTGCAAAGAACGTGGAGGGACTACACTTACTGAACAAAGATTATTCTTCATGAGTAATTTTCTTGCCTGTCGTTTTTTGGATAAGAAGCAATTTTTAAAATGTGTTGTCAGAAATCCATCCCTTATGCAATAAAAAACTCAAAAGCTGTGCCTGATGACATACAAGATGTCCAGATCTGCATTGGCTCCTTCTCTGCAATCTGTTTACAAAAGTTAAAAAATGCAGCAGAATGAATTGGTTAGTAAAGGTGCTTTTTTGAATGCTAAATCATATCTGCAAAACTGAAACACTAAAATTTGTTTTGTTCCACTACACAAGAGTCTTCTGAAACAAGTTTTAATTTAATTTGAAACATAAGATTAACACAAATACAACAGAAGAATAATTTACCTACAGAGTCCATTTTGCCCTCTCTAAAAAGGAAGAATTCTATGAATTGAAGAAATAATATATTTATTTGTGGTTCCTATGGTAGTTCGTATTATTTGCCAAAAAAAAAAAATCTGAAAATTACATGTACAATTATTATTATATTTTCCAGTAGTATTCATATTAAACTGTCATGGGGAATTTTTTATTAATGAAAATCCCTATCAAAGGACTTTCAGATTTACCAAAATATTAATTACTGATACATTTTGAAATTTAAAAATGCTTATTCCAGATATTTTGAGGTTGTATTTTGATCCTGAATGAGTAATGTGCTTTTTAGGGATGTGGTGTACCTCATTTGCCATTGATTTAATGTGAGCTAAAAGGCTTAGCATATCTGAAAACTAATTCAATAATTTTATGCTTCTTTTGAGGTCTCTTTAACCCTGCAGGGAGTTGGAAATTCCCAAATAATTGTTAGGAAATACTGCAAAAGAAAGAACTTTTTCTGTCGCAGGTTTGCAGAAATACCAATTAATAGAGTGTATAGAGTCATATATCCACTCCCTCTAACCACTATTAACTGTTTTAGTTTTGTTAGCACGGCTATAAATTTCTGGAACTATATGTCAGTTGAGCTCACTCCATTATTTTTAGTGGGTTTTAGTAGTTTCCCTTTGAAGAACAGTCCTCCTCATTTCCTTCCAACATCCTACACGGCTAACGTTCGGGGACCAAAATACCACGCATCCACCAAGCTACGTGGCACAAGAAAGCTTGCTGGGTTAACTCCTCGAGATTTCTCAAGGAAAGAGCTGCTGATGTGCTATGCTCCTTGCCTGTCGTGCTGATTAATAGTGCCTTGGTATTTCCTTAAATGTCCCTCGCTGCCTGTGTTTTTGCGTAGTCGCAGTTGGAATCAGAGCTCACTTACTGCTTCTGTTTTCTGTTTGTCAGCACAGGAGAGCCTCTTCTGCACCCGGTGCTTACGAGCTGCACCAGTACAAGTAAAATAATAATAATAATTCTGGTTACCTAGCAGTGTTAAACAATCACCAAACTGTTTTTAATTATTCTAAGGGTGGACTGAAACATATTTAAGAGTTCCTAAGACTTTCTGTTCTGTTTCAGTTTCTTCTCCAAAGTAAGTGTTTGCAGGCAAACTTTGAGCTTCTGAAAAATGCCTTTAGGTGCAGTATTCTCCAGGCAGCCCCTTCTGGTGGGCGAGCTAGCGTCTGCACGTGGGCTCCGCTTCTCTGTGTGACTGGGTCAGTTGTCCCGAGGTTCATGCTAGTATTGTTTGGCTGCAGTCTGTAGCGCTGTCTCACAGGAAAAGCATCCTCTAAATTTCTTTCTCGTTATTTGTTACAGTTGTGTCCACCTCTGAGCCATAAAGGAAAATTCTCTTTCTTTATTATCTAAGTAGTAATGTAATTACTGGTCTGTGAGGGGTTTTTGTTTTGGTTTGGTTGGTTAGGGTTTTTTCTAAATGTTGCATGATATAGTGCTATTAGTGTTTTTATGGAGTAATGATGATGAAAGAGGAAACTGCATTCCAGTGGCAGGTCACCTCTAGGTTAAGAGAGGAAAAAAATATGCATTCTCTGTCTCGATTGCCTACCATGGAAGCAATAGTACCTAAATATTCATGTCAAGCGTTTTGTACTGAGTAGTAATCTAAAATGTGCCTGATACAAGACACAGCCCAAAAAGTAAATAGCAGGGTAAAATGCAAAATTATTTATACAAAGATAAAAGTACATGTGGAGGTAAATAAGTTCTAGACCATGGGCTATAGGCAAATATAAATTCATTGTCCTGCTTGAGCCTTTAATTTTACATTATTACATCTGCCAATATTCATATGCAACTGTCACGATTTCATGAGCTTTATGATATCTAGACAAGTTTCACAATAAATGATATATGAGTCACTAATACATTTTTGTATTGTATTGTATGGCAATTGCCATATATTTTCACCATGGTCTTCCACAAATATTAAAAAAACGCTAACACAGTATTGACATACTGAGACACATAATGTTGTTTTTTTGTTGTTTTTTTTTTAACAGTAGATAACCTTTCTAATGTTTCAGAGAAGCTTCCTAGAGAAAAATATCACTAGGAAATTATAATTTCTACATAGCTGGCATTGTATGATTTAATGCTGTCTTCTCTTGACACATTTAAAGTACACATACAATAATGGCAAGGTTACCTGTGTGATCCAATCTATTGAAAAAAGAAATTCTATTTTGCTTCTTTAGCCCAGGATGCTCTTGCTAGTTTGTGAATGTCTATGCTTTTCCTTGTCATTAATGAAAATATTCAAAAAGCTGAAAACAATTATATTGGTCTCATTAAGGTAGCTTTCAAGTTCTAGCCATGTGGACTGAATTAGGGAAGAGTATTTTTGTACTTCTGGACCAGAAAGGAAATGAGTTACACTTGACTGGGCATTAAAATGATCTTCAGAGAGCAATATTAGGCTGAAAATATAAAGATCATGAATGAAATTTCAGAGGAAAAAGAACCTCATTTCAGGTGGTTTAGGTTTGATTTTGTCCGTACCAGAAGAAACCTCCACTTTAAAGGTGAAATAACATGAAACACTTGAATCTTTTGTGAAGATGTAAAAGCTTGAATTCTCACAGATCTAGTTCAGATTCATCACATGTTCTGATGGTTGTCTGAATCAAATTCCTCCAAAAATGCAGGTGTCAACTTGGGAAAAAAAAGAGCTTCTATGCAAAATGTGCAGTGTTTGGTGTTAGAAATGAGTTCCAGGAGCCTGTCTCTCAGCCTTCTATGATTTTCATCTCCATCTGGGCCTACAGGGGCAGCTCCATTGATTCAGTAGAATTATGCCTTTTTGAGTTGTTATTTATTTGATGGAGCATTAGTATGTATCTGATTGAAAAAATCTGTATCAACTAATTCTGTTTGATGAATGAGTAAGGAAAGACTCTTGTGAATTTTTAATATACCTGAAATATCTGGTGCATCTGTATCCTTGTGAATTAGAATATTCTAGTTTTGAGGAAGATAGCATTTGTAGCAGCTTCATTTCTCTTTTATACAATATTACCTTCTCCAGAAGCAATATTACTAAAAAAAAAAAAAAAAGGTAATTTAGCTGCACTAATATTTAGTTCTTTTCAGCTCTAAATGTTTCATTTCTTAACTAAAATTTCATTTCTCATAAGAAGAAATTTAAACAAGCTCAAATTGGTATTTACTAAAATAACCACCCTGATTAGATTAAAATCAGAATTTCTCAATTTGCCTGTGGAAACATATTAATGTAATGGATTCTTTTCTGAATTGGATGACAGACAGATTGATGTGTCAACAGAGAAAAGAGTTATAACCATCAACGTGTCTCTCATTGTTTGACAGTGATTTACTACTGTCCAAGAAGTCTGTTAGTTTAACTTTCAGATTGAGTTATTCAGAGTGCATTATGCTACAAGCATTTTTTGCTGTGATACACAGACCGGTAGAATGGCCTCCGAAGACTGTTCCAGCAGAGGTATCGCACCCTGAGAGATATTATCAGACAGCCCCTCTGCTTCTGCAGGGTGCCCTAAAGTCACTGACCCAGCGTCAGTCACACATGCTGTCCTTTTATAGGAGACTGTCTATAACTTAGGTTTTTAGTTTCACCGTTCAAGTGTCTTTTTTGGAAACTCAAAGCTGTGGTGTTTGGTTTTTTTAATGCTTTCTTTTTTAGGTATGAAACACACTTTTTCATCTTAAATGGAAAATTCTGATGAATACCCAAATTGTGTGAAAACAGAAGAAGATTAATTTGTGCATGATCAAGGCATCTGTGATCTTGGAGATGTGACATCTAAGCATTATTTAACTAATGGGTAGCTCAAGATTTGAAATAGTGTTAGTACAATTTTAGAACTTGTCATCTAAATATACATTCCTATGTTCTTATATCCAAAACTTTAGCTAAGGCAATGGAAAGCCTTGAGATCCTAAATCCTCACTGAATCAGCTGAGAAAATCCTCTTTCCTTTCAGCTGTTTCAGAGTCATAGCATTAATTTTTCATTGTGTTATCACTGGATTTTCAGAATTTATTGCAGCAGATTATTCTCTATTTACCATTGGTAATTGGTGTATTTCCAGTTCTAAATGTGTGTACATTTATGATCTGATAAACCAACTTTGCTGCTGTTTTTAACACAAACAGAATCTGGTCCTTCACAAATGATTAACTTAATTATCCCTTTGTTCACCTTTGTCACTCTTACTGAAATAGTTTGCAAGCAATGTAGGCTGCAGTGAAAGGTAAAGATTGGACTCTAGCACTCATTAGAGTAGGAAGATGCTTGTCTTTGTTCTTGGTGTAACAATGAAATGGTGCAAGTACTATTTTTGAACTTTCAGAATTACTAATTTTAAAGACTTCTAAACACCTTCAAGAGAAAAGAGTGATTTTGATCAGAATGGACAAGACTGCAATTCTGTCTTGTTTTTCCTCTATTATTTTGGTAGAAGTAATTCATCCAGATTAATATAATAATTCTTAGTACATTTTTTCCTACTTAAAAGTTTTGTGTGTCTGTGCTTTGCTTTATCTGAGCTAGATTTGAGCTAGGTTTGACCAACCACTGCATTTTTACATCACTTTGAAAATCATTGTGTCCTTGGGCCTTTTTTCAGTGATGTGGTAATTTTCATAGTAGTTTTCTGTAATCTGTGTTGGCATTAGCAAAGGACATCCTCATGTCCCTGACTCTCTTGGCTTGAATACATGCTGATAATTATATTTCTATCCAGAAGTAAACTTAATGGTTCAATACATATACGGTTAATAGTGACTTATTTGCTATATCTTCCTCTGTTGCCTGTTCTTGAAAACTCTTGCTGTTTTTTAATACATTAAATTGGTACTTGAATGAATTACATCAGACCATCATTTACTTGGCAGTGTTTTGCACATACAGCTCTCCAGAGATGCTGTATTGGTGTGTTTCATTTCTATAGCATGTTGTGTTACATACCATTAGACATTAATCAGCTCTTGTTGATTTATATAATCAGCAGC
Organism: Astur gentilis; assembly: GCF_929443795.1. NCBI lineage: Eukaryota > Metazoa > Chordata > Aves > Accipitriformes > Accipitridae > Astur > Astur gentilis. The sequence goes on from NC_064903.1 coordinate 21,454,056, forward strand.
AGTTTATAATTCTGAGACAGATTAGCACAAAGTTGGAATATCTGTTGAATTTTCAGGGAGGGCAGGGATGTTGAATGCTTGTCATTAAAAGACCTTAAAAATAGCAAAATAGTGTATTAAAATTATGTACACTTCAATAATTTCTATTTGGAGGGGGAATTTTTTAAATGTCCTCAGGACCCTTAGTTGCAGAAGAGTGTTAACTGTGGCTGAAACTCATACGTAAATATGTTTTAGCGCTAGCTAAAGCTGACCTGATGTCAACTTGCATGTGTGAATAATACAGGAAGTCTCACATGCAAAATTATTTCATGTTCAAGTTCTTAATTTCCTTGCAAAAGATGACTGGCTTTGCCTGTTGCAAAAAAATGGCAAGGTAACATACTGTGTTTGGACTTCCTCACTCCCTTTCTGAGAAGGAATAGAGAGAAGAGTAAGCAAGCTTCATGCAGTTGCACAAGGTCAGTCCACAAGGGTGAACCAAGGACACTGAAATGTCTGAGATAACTCAGAACTGAGTGAAGTATATGTCAGGTTGCATTTCATGGTCAACATATAGCATTGGTCATTCATTAAAAGTGCTACATTTTCTGTTCTTTATATTGTCTCTCTATAGGCATTGCGTAGCATGAGGAGAGCGGTATCAGTATTACTAGTATGGCAGAAGAAAATTCTACAGGCTAAAAAGTTGTTTGTTGTCAAAAGACCCAGCATCAATTACTATGACAAATAAAACATGGACTGAAGAAGAAATTGCAGTTTCCCTCACACATAAACGATTCTATTGTAATTCAGCCATCCCATCTGTTAGAGCAAAATTGAAAATTTACAATAGAACATATGTGACTTGAGGAGTGTGTTTCTCCTTTAATGTTCCTGAGTGTTAGAAAAACAATCATATTATGTTGTAGTTGTCATAGTAACTCCCAGGTTTTTTTATTAAATAAAATGTATTATGTGAAAACTATGAGGGGACAGCATAATTTTCCAGATTAATGAAATTATTTGGGAAAATGTATATATAATTTCAGGACACTGTGAAGATTCTCAAGCAGCTGTGATTTTCCATTGAGTAACGTTTCAACTAAGCATTGGGAATTCCCTTCAGTAGCAGTTCATTTGTGTGATAGGTCCAGAATCACACTGTACACTGTAGTGATGTTATATGTTGTACCTCAAACCTCAATTTCATTCTCCACCCTCAGAACATCATTCATTCAGTGTTAGGGAACATAGCAGTTAAATGTCTATTCCAATCTAAAATCTGCTGGAATTTGTTTTTTCCTTTTTGCAAAATGTGTGTTATGGCTGTTGGATTCCTCAGTCATAACACTAGAATACTTGGCCTAGAGAAAACAAAAAGAAAAAAAGTAATGTCGTTATTTTTTTCTTTCCTGCTAAGCTACATTTGAAGTGCTAAGTTTTGTTGGTTTGGTTTTGGTTTTTTTAATTATTCATTCATTCTGGAGTTTGGACTCAGGTGATAGTACGACATCAAACGATAATTAAATATAGGAATTTAGTTATTCTACATCCTTGACATGAAATACTGAGACCTGAACTAACATATTTCCAACATATTTTTCATTTGTCATGTTCTTTTTATTTTTGCTTACATGCCAATTGATTTAGTTTATTTTTCTAAAATGTATTAATGCAAGCAAAAGTTGCTGATCAGATTTCCTTGGAAGAAACATACTGTGTGGAAATTTCCCCACAACATGGAACATATTTTGTCCAACTAGAGATGTGCACCACATTATCTTTGGATAGGTTGTTTTCTGCAGAGCTAAATAATGTGAAACATATCAGTCTGGGCTGATCCAGTGCCAGTGTAAGCAACTTAGTGTGGTTCAGGCTGAGATCACTTAGTCCTTATTCTGCTTACCTGCAGTGCATGGGTGGGAGGGCCAGTGCTGCGTGGATTGACCCCGGAGCCAGCGCGTGGGTGTCAGAGGTACCTGAAGTGATTCTGCAAGAGCTCTAGCGTGGTGTGGGGCAGCCCAGCAGTCAGGGATAAATTATGACTGGACACAGCGAATCGTTTGTGCTCTATGTAGTGTGTTCTCACTGATCCAGTTCCATATAATTTCATTCTCCAGATGTGACCTTATGGAGGGTAGTTTGGGAAGAAGGGAGGGTTATTCTCCTTTTTTTCCTGACCCATCCTTTTATCAGTACAGGAGAATTTCTGACAAGAATCTTGAGGAGGTCCGGTTCCCAGTTCTGTTGCAGTTGTCATGTTGTAAAGACAATCTCTAAGCTGCTTTGGCCCAGATAACTTTTAAGTACTGACTTGGGGTGTCTAATTTAGGTGTTTAACTGTTATACATCACTTCTACAGTCAATGAATGGAGACAGACATCTCCAGGAGACCCTTTGAATCATAAAATAAGCAGTCTAGATGTGCCTGTCCTCTCTACTGTCCTTAAAGGAACAGAAGATTCTAACTCAGTTGCTTCATTTACATGTCTAAAACTAGGTGAGATGTACTCAGACGCTTGAGTTTTTGTCTTACATGTCTTTAGAACAAGAATGCTACTCGGGTATATTTCAGAAGTGATGCAGAACCAAATATATCGAAGTTTGTGCTATAGTTGTAGCAGCTGTGGAGTTAGGCGTAAGTGCCACTGCAATACCCTAAGCTTTCCTTTAGTGTGTTAACACAGCATTTCTGAAAATAATAAACATTCGATAGATATTTATTGTCAAGATATTTTGGCTTAAACCTCTTAATTTTTTTTTAAATATTAGTGTTCTGCCAGTTTTTTTCTTTTTCCTCTCTCTACTTTCTGTAGACTTTAAAACTATTGCCTAGGGGCTTTTCAAGGGAAACAGACTTTTTTTCTAAAATACCAGCAAAAAGAGTAAATTTTGGCATTAAATTAAAAGACAATGAATCAGGGGGTTTTTTTGCTGTTAAATTAATTATCATCAAAGGTTTCATTAACTGCAGATTTCTTATCAGCGAAGTCAACAACAAAATTGGAAACTGGACAATTTTCTCCCATTATCAAAAAAGAAAACATTTTTTGGCCCCTTTTTTCTCACTTTGTCCTTTCTGGAAGACGGACTGCAGCATGCAGAGTGGGATTCAAAAGTCCTCAAATCTTTGTGCCTTCTTTGTTTTAACTGGAGTTGGAAAATGTGATATCAAAATACAATCTGTATGTTAGCCTGATTCTGTCTAAAAATCAGCTTCTCTACATCATTAATATAGAAACATTGAGTTTAGGATTGTGTGTCCATTTTAAATAAAATTGTTTTTTCAATAATTATCTAACAATTACCCTTCTATCTGCTAAATTTCCCTTGATGTTTAGGTAAAATTACTTTAAATAACCTTGTTTGGCTGAGTTCAGAACATTTGCCTGCTAAAATTTCAGCTCAACTTAGCTTTACTGGAGCATTTGGGCTGGTCACTGTTTTAGGCATTTAATGGGAAAAAAACCCCAAAACCAAAATCGAAACAACTACCCCAAACCCCACCCCAAACCACAAGCTCTTTTGATTGTTCTGCTTCTGGTATGAATTTCTATTGTCTCCTTTCTGGGGGTCATTTCAAAGACCAGAACTTCTGCACAAGTTATGAGATTAAGTTACAAATCGTCTGTCAGGTCTGAATTTCAGTGTAGCTCTATGATACTAATACTACATGTGTAAGCAGAGAAACATCTGATAGATTGAGGAAAACCAGCAACAGTCATGTTTTATTTTTTCTGCTTTTAATAATTAAAGAATGTCTTGATAACTTTTTTGCGAAATGTGGGAACCTGTAACTCTTGAAGGTGTTAGAATATAAGTAGTTTAGAAGATTGAAATACTGATAGAATAACATTTTCCCCCCTGTCATGATAACCCTCACGACATGATCTTTGGTGCAGATTTAGATGTATCCAGTGATGTATTTTGGGGTTGGTTCTCTTTTTGAAAGGGGATTCAGGGGTTGTGGTAAGGAGAGATGTTTGCTATGCACAGAGGGTCAGCACTAGTGTAGGGTACTTACTAAGCTTCTTATGCCTTTGGAAGGGGATACCTCGTGAGATTTAACTGATTCATTTGGTTTAATTTCGTACTTAGAGATATTATACATATATATATTATACAGCATTTATTGTACAAGTCAGAGTACACAGACAGTAAGGTGAGGTGGAGCTGCCGCCTTATTCATTGCACAGGGACTGATGCAAGGGGTCTGCAAGGTTTGTGGGCTATAATTATCCCCAGTAATTTAAGAATCCATTTACCTTCTGCAGATGGAGATACAGTTTAATCAAATACAGTGGTAAATCAGCCTTTATTAGGCACATTCTGTAGGCTATTATGTAGGTGTTAACGTTTAAAATGTTTCTGTATTAAAATTCTTCCCAGGTGAACAGGCACAGGTTTCAATTGTAAAAAAGAATTTTGCAGTAATGACCAACAAAGTGCTTTTTCTTTAGAAATTGTACTACTTTGAACAAAGACTCTCGATACTTATAATCCACATACTGTGGTTGCTCTGTAAACCAAATGGCTGCTTTTGAAAATTAGTAGTTGCAGACTGATTTGGTCAATGACTAACCAAAACATTTAAGAGCTAAAGATTTGCAGCAATGTATTTTTCTATTAAGATGGCAGTTTCCAGATTTGCTCTTAATTACTTCAATGAAGGGATGCAACCCCAGATCCCTTTGTAGATACTTGGTTGTGTGTGAGTTTGAACTCCCTTTCCATTTCCATTTATATGTACTAGTTCTAGTTTTGGAGACCTCTACGCTAACATCATAATCCTCTTTGGGATTTAAAATACAAATGCTTCGTGGGATTCCTCTTCATCATTACTAACTGTATAGCAAACGTTGGCCATATTGCACGTGCAAGGTAGCTCAGATTCCACATACGTTTTAGTCTGTACAAAAAAGATCTGCAGTAGAGAGGTAGTTCTGTAGACTAGCAACAAAAATGCAATTGCTGCATTGGTATTTATGGATAACTGTGTTAATCACACTAATTTTTGGTCTGCAGTTATCACTAAAAGCATACTTTTCTAAGGCCTTCTAATCCAAAGGTGAGAGTATCTGCCTCAAAGACTCAAAGCCTGCTGAGGCACCGTGGTGATCTCAGCTCCCGGGCACAGCTCTTTCATGGCAACTACTCTTGCCGTTAACAGGTTATTCCCATTATAAATTTCGAAAACTTATATAGGGACATTTCTGGTCATTTTGGCTGGAATGTTAACTGTTGGGAATTTGATACCTTTCTGACTTAGAATAGTTTTACTACCCGTATTTTGAGGGTAGGGAATAGAAAGGTCCTTCAAGTCCTTCTGTAACAGCTCAGAGTTTAGTCTTGATGTTCCAGTAGCCAAGCCACTTCCCTAGTAACCAAACCAGCTTTTGGTTTTAAAACTTATGCTGTCCAGTTTGGGGGGAGCATAGAGATACATCCAGGTCCGGTTTTATTGTGTATTTTTAATGATAAAAATTAGCAATTGGGGTTTTTTTTAGAGACTGTTTTCTGAAGTTACTTGAACAAGCTGCATTTATTTGTTAACTATGGGCGAGGGTCATGTTTGCCAGTGAAAAGCATAAAACAAAAATTTCAGCAACCATTCTAATTCTGCAGAATTTAACAGTGGTATTAAGCACTTTGTTTCAGAAGAGCTTAAATTTTTGTTCTCTTACTACTGACTGTTAGGTGTCTGGGAGCAATAAAGCACCCAGCCGTGGCTTCTGTGAAATTTATAGGCACTGCTTCTCTAGAAACTGTTCCTGAGAACAGGATGGCTACAGTTAGGAGCTTGAAAGTTAGGACTTAAGTTAGGACTTCTTTCCCTACTTCTATGGAATATGAGAAGGTTTCTGTGTAAGAGCTGGGGGCTCTGCCAGTCTCTGTGCAGTTTTCACATGGCACAGGACCCTTAGACCCATGAGGATGAATCAGAATGGGTAAGACAGTACCATTCCCAAAATTTGTAAATTCTACTGCAGCCCTAGTTTCCTTGCAAATTATTCAGTCTTTGAAGACAGGATTGTACCTATTTGCCTGAATAGTAAATCTGGCCTGAAGTATATCAGCTTGCATATGCTGCAGGCTTCTGCATTTAGTGACTCAAAATAATATTTAATGTGCTCTTTTAGCCTCTGGTTATAGTCAAGGCACCTGTTCGGTAGGTCAGATGAACTGGGCTGAGCTATTTCTAGTTCACTGGACACAAAAGACATGGAAAGTTATAAATGGCAGCCCACAGTTACTAGAATTAATGTGGTCACACCCAGAGAAAAAAGGTGGAATGAAGAATAACAGCAGGTTTGAGAGGTGCATTTAATTTTCATATGATATATTTTAAATTAAGTGATGAGTGCAATATGAGCAGGACTTCTTCTCTAAAGCTAAAGGCTAATCATCAATGCTGGTAGATTTATCTATTTTATACTGACTGTCTGCCATCTAGATGTATGGTAATTGTAAGTTTGGCTTACTCTTTAAACCTTGAGAAAAGAATAGAAATTGAAATAATGCCAGCTGGCCTTTTTGTTCCAAAGAATTAAGGAGAAAAGGAAAAGCAAACATTCGATGGTGCTGATAGTTGCTTGCTTTCTGGGCAAAAAGCAGCATCTAATTTCCATTTATATGTCCCTCGCAGGGATAATGTTTTCAAGCTTCACCATATAAAAAGAGTCAAAATAGTTTCTCAGCTAATAAGTACCACTGCTAGGTTTCTTGTGTAAAAATGAGAGCTTTTAACATCCATAATCTGGTGTCCTGCTAGAGTTTGCCCAGGGAGTGGAGCAGCAGTGCATTTGATGTTGCAACTTGAAAGGCAGATGGTCATGTGGGCCAGGTGTTCTGAGTTAGCGTCTATGGGCAATAAGGTGCAAAATGTATACAGTTGGCTAATAAATACTTCACTCCTGCATTCCTGAAATAAAGGAAAAGGGTTGTTTTAGTCAAGTCTTTCTTTCCTTTCTTAATGCTGATACTATTAGTGAGAGTCCAAAAAGAAATGGCAGGTATTTCCTAGGTTGTGACGTTGGCCTTTATGTATTATTATCTGTGAGTCAGTGATTTTGTGCAGTACATAGCTTATTCCTGAAATAAATATTAGAATTAATATTTTTGTTGTATATGTTTATTTAAATTACCAACTTTTGAGTAGTTCAAACGGTTTTGTTCTTTAGAAGTAAATGGCCAATGTGAATATCCTCAGCTGTCCTGAATGGATGACACGTTTACTGATCTTCATTATTGCTAGTTACAGGCACCAGCTAACACTGGAAACAGCATTAAAAAGTGTCAAATAAGGGGGCTATGGATATCATAAAATAAAGACAGGGAAATGGAATTTAGTTTTTTGACAAGCTAACAAAGGATTTAAGCTATGAATCTTAAGGTTCCTAAAAGACAATAATAATAAACAAAACACTTAAATAGTCAGCCATCACATTTATAAAACAGACTATTTTTATCAGCTGCTAGCCTGTAAATAAAAAACACATTTGGTGGACAGTGCCGATTTTTTAGAAGTGTAATAAAAGAAGGCTCTTTCATTGAAGTATTATTGAAATTTAAATGGTCTGTCAAATAACTTACAGATCATATCTGCAGCATGAGACTGTTGCATCCGATCCATTTACTCTACAGAGGTCCGTGTCCAGGTGTCTATGCCCACAAGCTCCTACTATTTCACCGTAGGATAGTCTTGTCGTTATATGATTCTACGTACGACCTGCAAAAGTAAGCCAAAATATGCATCCAGATCATACAGGAGAAAAGTGTGTATTCCCTGAAAACAGCAGCACGCTCATGAGAAAAAATAAGCCTCTTCCTTTTTTAGTAAGGGGTTCAATTCCAAACTCTGAGGAACTCAAATAATGATTTGTAGGGACTCAGGAAAATTCACAGGGAAAAAAACCCCTATTAACTTGTTTCCCTTGGATTTCTCATGAAACAGAAACAAAAAAGATACATTTAATTTACTTTGTTTCATGCCAGAATTTAACAGATAATATCAACAAAAAAGATAATAGTTTTAGCAATTACATATAATCAATTGCAACAGGTAACAAGTACAGTTAGCATGAGGCCTTTCATTCTTTTTCTAAATGCATAGAATTTTTAACTTTCTTTAAATACACACAAGAAGTGAAATATAAAAGGTGGATGGGGAGAACCTTTTTTGGAAGACTGATAGGCAACTCCTTCCCCATATTCTAAGCCTCTTAATTAAGTCAGTAGCAAAGCCTGTTTAATACAGGGGAAATGGATCAGGTTTATCCCTTGAGATTTGTTCCCCTTCCCACCTTTGCAACTATCTCCAGCTCTATCTACCCTCATTTCATTGAACAAATAATATGGATAGAAGTAATCTAAATCCACTGAAAGATCATCATAAAGAGAAATGTAAAGTACTGGTTTATAAATGACAAAGAACATGAAGTATAACATAGCAGTATAAAGTGCTGACATGATGTCATCTGAAAATTTAAAATAATAATGGAAAAAAAAGAAAAAGTTGCTAGTAGATGATTCATTCTGGTATGAGGTCTTAGAATTTTTCCTAACGTGGTTAAATTACGAGAAGCCATGGCCACTTCTTTTTTTCAATTTGAAAAAATTCCCTCTCACGTAGCAGTGAATTAAAGTCAGCCTTCTTAGTAAGTTGTGTAAGGAGAGGTGGGAAAAACCAGCATTTCTTCTACAGCACCTTGAAAGCCAGTTCTGGCAGTACCACTAAATGATAGCTGGTATTGTTGAGTAATGGAATTCACTCTGAATCTCTGTATCCCATCCTATCTGAGGGTAAGGTGTTTCTCAGCTGCTTTGGTTTGATTGATGCACTGGATTCTGTGTATTTTTCCCATTTTAATTCGTATTTATTGCACTTTTATTAGTCTATATTGCCCATAAAATCTTGTATTGAAAGTGCAAAGATTTTGCATGCTAGACTCAAATTCCCTCCCACTCCCACCCTTCAATCATGGTGTAGGCTGTTTAGCATCATCTTTTGTATCTTGTAAAACATATCTTTCAGGTGCTCCAATATTATGTTATTGGCTCTGTGGAGATTTTGGTTCTTTATAGCTTTCAACCATGCTAACATATTTGCAGGATTTAGCACTAAACAAATTCAATAACTTTTTTTGTCAATCTTGTAATTACTTCTTCCTTGAGGTGAAATACAAATAGAGCAAGCAGCAGACTAAGGTGTTTCTGAAAGCTCTGATCCTTTGCCATCATCCTCAGGAATGTTATGCATGTGTTTTTTCATAACAAAAAAAAGACTGAATATGTGTCATTTCGTCATACCTCATGAAAAATCCGTTTTATATGGTACTGGTATAGTCCCAAAGAAAGCCTCTACCTACTTTCTCTAAAACTGTCCGACTAGCAGCCTTTTCTCTGTGGCGTAATGTTTGTTGGAGGAGAGATAAGAAAGAGAAAGGGCTTTTTTTTAAAGATTGTTTATTGTGAAGGAAAAATAAAGCAGTAAAACAGAACACATAAAAAATGGAAATTGCTATATAGTTTAATGAATATTTTGTAAAAATCATTTTCTATTCTCCTTCTACAAATTCATGATAGCAGCACTGCTGGCTGCTTGTACATGATTTATCATGTCAGATTATATTGCAGCAAGCAGACTATATACCCTTTGACCTTGAAGACTCCTACTATACTGCTATAAATTTCGGTTTCTTAAAAGCAGGGAGTGAAAATGCCCTTTCGTTTAGACAGTTACTGAGCTTAAATATCTAGCAAAATGAGATTTTGGGGTTTTTTATACTGCTTTGTGTTAGCAGATGATATTTTGTCATTCTGAGTTTATGTGGAAAAATATTTGGAATTTTTTACATCTCTGTCTTGATGTGTATGTCTACAGCTAAACGTTATTTTCAGCACAAATATGTGGACCATGTTAACAGAGCTTTTCCATGCCAGTGTTTGCTGAGCTGTGAAAAAACGTGAAGTTCTCAGGGCAGCTTCTTTCAGAACCTGATTTTTGAGTATTTCGGCTTCAGCTTTGTGCCAAAGAATTGCTATGTGATGAAAACCTGGAAAGATACCTTGTGAAACAAGAAAGCCTGTTTTCTTGCAAATGCTTATCCTACATTCACATTACGTTCACAAAACAGAAGACCTGGGACGAGAGTTTCCCTCATGCCCAGTACTTCTCCTTTGCCCACCAACCACAAGATGGTGTCAGCAGGTTCCAACAGCCCATAGCTACTAGCTGGAGAAGGCATCCACCGTGCTGCGGTGGGTGAGCAGCTGGGCTGCACTCACTGGGCAGCTAAAATATACTGGTTGGTGAAACAGGACTATAATGTTGAACTCTCAAGCTTTCCTTCTGTAGGGACAGTGGTTTTCCTCGCAAGCTGCCGATTTTCATAGTTCTTGAATGTTGTAGCTTTGAGACCTCTACTCCTTGTAGAACTGAAGTTGACGAGTGGATCCAAGAGTCTTGATGTTGGGGAAGAGCTGGGTTGTTTCCAGAATAAAAAAAAAATAATAAGAACACCTACAAAAATGCATTATGTTTAGTGAAAAAGTAAATTTGTGATATAGTTGAAAGGAGCCTAGTAGGCAGTTCCCACATCTTTTCTCTATAGAAAAGTGTATTTTGGTCTCTAAAACCTTCAAAACCATACTTTGTGGAACCGCAGCCTGCATAGAAGATGCAAAAATTATATGTTAAACAGCTGTTTTATAAAGACTCTGTTAAATAAAGGGGTCAGCATCATGGGGTTTTCATCTTCTGTTCTTTAATCTGATTCTTAAATTCTTCCATCTATTTAATTAAGCTTGCTCTGCTCTCAGCCTGTTTAATCACAGGCAGCTTAGGTTAATGGACACCTCATCCGCTGATGAGCCAAAATTTCATGGCCACTTTATTTTGCTTTGTGGTAAAGGTATTTAAGAGCCTCTTCAACTAAGAATAAAAATAAATAAATTACACCTATCTCTACTGAGTGAGCTAAATTGTGCCCTAAAGCAAGCCACGTAATTCCAGCTAGAGGAGTGCTGACTTTGATCCACGTGGATAGATCCTGTGCAGAGCTGTAGTGGGAAAGATTGTGTAATAATACAGTAGTTGTATCATTAGTGTAAATTAATACATTATTTTTGCAAAAGCGTACAGAATGTTTCCACAACAGAAGCACCTATGAAAAAGGCAGCAACGTTATGCAGTTCAACTAATTTTCTCAATACTCACCTGGAGGAACCTTCTGTAAAGGAAAAAGAAACTTCTGTTTCTGTGTCACTTCTATCTCATTCAGGATACAAAAATGAAGACCAAATAATAGCAACAGAATTAAATAACTTCTTGGGATTGAACCCTAAGAACAGCATTATTTGCCGATGATAATGTCTTTGCATGACAATTGACCTGGACAGTATTTAAAGCTGTAAGCAGGAAGTTTCCATTCTTTATGCTGTGAAGATGAAGAAATATAGGCTTTTTATTTTACTAAGGCCTTGCATTTTATTAATAATATCTTAAACTATCCAGACTTCTGTATTCAGTTTCAAGAGGATTATCAAAAACAAAACCAAAAATCAACAAAGATAATTTTTTTATTTGGAATTATCCTTTCAGTAAAGGTTACTGGAAAAAAATAAAAATGAAAAACAGGAAAATCTAAACCAGTCATAAAAATTCAATTGAAATTATTATGAACAGTGAAAATACAAATATATAAATTAAGATTTTATGTGTAAAACTTTCATATGGTAAATAGTTAAAAAAAATAATACAGGGAATATTAAGAAAACAAAAGAGCATGAGTTTATAGCCTAGTGATACCCCCTACAGAGGTGTCCATGATTCTAATACAGACTCAAGTTGATTTTTATTTTTTGCTTTAAACGTTCATTCAGTGCAGCGTAAAACACTTAAGCAGTTCTAATTTTAGAAATAGCAATGGTAATCCAATGAAATACCTCATTGATTAAGGTACAGACTCTCCCTATTATTCCTTCTCCAGTTCATTGAATTTTAAACTCTTTTCTCTGTGCTGTTATACTTTGAAAGGAGGAGGAGAAAAATACCTTTTCCCTTCTCCCCTGTGGCCAGGTGGAGCAGTGTCCCAGGGCTAGCAGATGTGGTTTTCAACCCTAATAAGCAAATTGAATCTGGTCTCTTCTTTGATAAGCAGTCTGCCTAATATGTAAGAGGGCATTCTTGCGAACATCAGCAGCATCTTCACAAAGGTTTCATGGGTTTATCCTACGTGGCACATCGAAGGGAAAAGAATGAAAGGAGAAGGTTTGAGGCTGTGGATCCTGAACTGGAAGCATTTTCCTGTAGCCCTCACCGAGCAGCACTGCCAGGCAACTATAGGCAAGAGCTTTTCCACCGAACCGATAGAAAGAGTCTAACATTTTGTTACACCCTGAGGAATTCTGTGTTGATTAAAAAGATTCACACGTGACCTGAGCTTAATCCACTGACTTCGTTATCAACTGTTTCTACTTTTGCTTAATAAATATTAGCACAAAATATGTGAAGTACTGTAATACTTACCAGGTATTATAATGGGATTCATTTAACAGAGAATCTTGCATACTGTAAATTGCAGTAAAACAAAAAGTAAGACTTATCTGTCACTTCTGTAAGTGGCAACTAAAAATACCTTTATGAATGTAATGGAGTTAGGGAACTCTCCTGGTTTTTAATTTACTTTCAATAATTCATTAGCATACACTTTAACCTTAATCGCCAGTCCCCACAGGATTCATATGCTGTGCCAAAACAGATTTCTCATAGGCAAAATTAATTTTCTACAAATAACTTCCCTATTTTTCCTAATTCAGGAGCACCAGAAGGTAGCACAGCTTTGATGATTTGATCTCGATACATAAGATTTCAGCACTCGTTTTAGCCGGCATTCTTGTGTATTGAATTTTCTTTTTTAGACTGCTAAATATTGGGTGTGACTTACAGGAGGATATGATTCATTTTGATGGAACAGCTTCTAGGTATCTGTATTGGTGCTTATTAATTACTTTAGCAGAAGTGTTTTGTTCCTTCAGTTCCTCTTGAGGATTAAATACCACATAACATATGTTAGATTTTGGCAATCTTATGTTTACAGAAGTTTAAAAAATATTTTGAGCAGTTGTGCATGAAATTATTTAATATCCCTCATGAGAGGAAATGCTAACAATGTTAAACCCAAATACAACTGCTTTCTATGAATACACTTTTCATATCTCATGAGAAAGTGCTGAATGGAATATGAAATTTCCACACTTCTTTGAGCTCTGGAAAATCGAGCCAACAATGATACCTGAAAACAAATATTAAGAGAGGAAAATGAAATACTGAAAACAGTTGAAAATAACACATATTGGCCCGGTTACAGTCCCTAAGTAGGTAAAAAAGTAAATTTGTTTCAGAAGTGCATCTAAGTTAAATATCTAAGAGCCAAATGGTAGTACAGAAATACAAATACATTGCGAATGTAGCAAGTTCTTTTCTTAAATTTTCTTTATTTTCTTTCGTTTTATGTCCTTGTAGAGACGATGACTGTAACAGAAGCTAATTCCTAAATGAAACTGAAATGGCCTCTGAAGGAGAATTAGGAATTGCCCTTCTCTTAAGTCTTCTCTCTCATGATGACTCTATCCAAACAGCAGGGGCTGGTCTTGAGCCACCAGGCTGGCGGAGGTTGTGCCCTTACCTGGCAGTAAGGGGCAGTGGCACTTGTGCAGCGGGTTGGTAAACTCACTCACCTGAGAACTTGTGCCTGTTGGCCTTCATTCCTACCTTAATTGTTTCCACACAATAGACAGCTGCTACCCTTCTTTTGCCTTCTATAACTGGCACAGGACTTCCTGGTATGGGGCTTAAGAAACGGGAGAAAAAAGAATTGTCTCGTGTATCGAACTTTGGAATTGTACCTTCTTTCTCAGGTTCTTCCTTTCACCTACTGATACCTCCACAGCTGTTTTTATAGGGGACAAAACCCCCTCTAAAAGCAGAAAACTGTTCCTGTCTCCCCTCTACTCCCACCTGGGTTCCTAGATACTTAGTTGATCCCATCACCCCCAAGACTGATGATTTCCCTTCCCAAAGTTCCTTAATAATTTGGAAAGTTAAATATACAGGTGAGTAATTTGCATCCTCCCTGCTAGCAGCAGTTCACACATGCTTAATTGCTTTGGCTTCATTTCATGCTTTCTGCTGCTGCATTTCACGTGAGTTTACAGTGTTCCCCTGCTTCCCTGTTTCCTCCACCCAAAAAAACAAGTACACGTTATTTTTGGAGCCTACCTTTTTCTGCATTTGTTTTTCCACAAAATCATTTTGCTTAAGAAGGCAATAATAATTTCTGAGTATTATTTTCTGTTTTACATATAACTGACGAAGGACATTACTTGTTATTGCCCATGAAGATTCACTTACTTGTTTAAACCCAGTGGTGAACCTATAGAGGAAGAGACTGCCTGACCATTGGCCTTCTTGCTGTGACTTTTATTACATTTTCCTTAGTCTGTCCCATTCATCCCTATATACAGAGGTGGTTCAAAGCATATGCAGAGTAAACATCCATTTATTTTACCCACAGACCCACCTAGGACTACTTTTTGGAGACTGGAATGGGACTTGTGGACAGAGAGCTTCATCATGGGAGGAGAAAGAGCTTGGAGGTTCTTCACAGGAGAGATGGCCCCATATGGTGAGCAACTGGTGACAAACTGAACCAGGAGGGGTAAAAAAGTAAGTGAAAATATTCCACTTCTAAAGCCTTTTGTCCTTCTGAAGAAACTCCCCTTTCCCTTTCCTTTCTTCCTGTGTTTTCTCTAAACAGCAAACTCATCTACTGGCTCCCAAGTCTCTTTCCCCCTTTATTCCACCCGATTACTTCTCTGTCGCTGCCTCAGAGGTGAATGTTGTCCATATGGCTTAAAACTTTAATGACTCTCTAGGTATCTATTTCTAAACTGTGTCATTACTGAGCCAAGCAGCGTATTTCAGTGAAAGCTAATCAAATGCACAATGTTATTTGTGCCTGTACCCCTGAATACTAAACCCGTGCCTACGCTTCTCAAGAGGAAAGAGGGTTTCTAAAAAGTGTTCAACATAGAAATCAGTGAACTGTGTTTGTGGAATCACTGTTGGCAACTGTAACAGATTGCTTTCCTGTTCTAAGCTGCTGATGTTACCTATGTGACCTTAAGCAAAAAGGGATCACAGGTGAAAGTGATGTATTCTTTTGACTTCACAGAGGACTGAAATGGCCTCTCTAAATAAAATACTTCCCTACAGAGGAGTGACTTTGCTTAGTAGGTTTGATGCTGTTCTGATCTGTCAGGATAAGTCCCTCCCTTCCCAACTTCTTATGGTACAGCTAATTCACCTTGCATCTCTTCATAGCTTTTTGTTGCAGGACTAACAGTGTCAGATCTTTGAAGATCTCTAAATATGAAAGCTTAAATTGAAATCTTTATTTGGTTATGTCCTGACTAATACCTGCTCCTTAACAGCAGTGGTGCTGCTGGTTGTACTATCTTAGTGTAAGAGGAATAATTTCTACTCTTAGGTGACTCTACGTAAGTTGTCAAAAATCTATCTGAATATTTTAAGTGTGTTCTTTAAAATAATTCAAAATTGGAAAACCAGAGTTGCAGAAAACTGGCAATACCTGAGTGGATTTCCCTATAGCTTCTGACTTTAAACACTTAGGGCACAAAGGTAGGCTGTAGATTTTCTGTGTGAAGTTTTCCAGAATTGCTTCAGGTCATGGTATCCATTGTTTGCCATTACAATGTGATCACAAGGACTTGCAAGTATTTATTTAACCTGAATTGCAGGAGTGAGATAATTGTAAAAATTTCTTTAAAATTTAAAGTATTTTCACTTTTTATTGCTATTCTATTCATCTATATCTTCTTATAAATCTGATCCATTTTACATGGGTACATTTCAGCTGTGCAGTCTCTCAACCAAATCTTTGGAGAGAAACAAACAAAATGGCAAAACCAAAAGCATCATGTAACTTTACATTTTGAGCACGGTTTCAGTCATTTAACACAAGAACTTCATTGTTCTGACTGTATAGCAAGACCTATAATAAAATAAGTGATAAAATATGCTTCAGATTTTTTTCTTACTGCTAAATAATTACGTGAAACTGTTACTGAAATCAAAGATGTTAGGCTTGGTACTCGAGAAGAAAATGGGTAACCAGATGTATCCCAAATTACAGAAGTAACATATTCAGAAGTTGCAATGCAAGGCAGCAGATACCTTACTACTGGTTATTAAATGAATGAAAGACAATGGCTGAGAACACGTTGGGGGCTACACCAGCTTTTGTGAGGCCTCTCGGTGCAGAGAGAATGTCCCCGTTAGTGCCAGCAGCTGCAGGGTCACACTAAGCTCTGCAGGAGTTTTCCCAGGTGAACCTGCTGTCAGAAATAAAAGTGCCTTACTTCTGTGTCCCTTGCATCTTTTGGCAGTGTGCCTCGTAAGACTCGTACTGGCTTGCTGTGAAGGGAAAGAACATTTCTTCCCCTAATCTCTCAGTATGAGTTTTTTGAGTAAATATTGTCCTTTTTCTCTCTGTAATGCATATATAGCAGTTCTGTTGTGTTGTCTTCATGCTTTTTGGAATGATAGAGCTGGGAGTGTTGGATTTCCTCTATATGAGCTTGGATGAGGTTACTTTCCAATTTAGGGGGTTTTGGCTTTTGTTCTTTGGCCTTCAGAAGGAAAATAATTTGTAGACAAATATGTGCACCTGGTGCTAAAACAATAGGTACTAATACATTTATAAAGAGGATGGAACTGGAACCCTCATGCACTAGGTTTCCAGGAAAGCAGTCAGCCATGACTTGCTCTATGCCAACAAAATAACTGGTTTGTTTTGTTGTTTGCACTTACGATGATTGTTGAAAGCTTTTCCCTTTTTTTGCCCTGAGTTTCACTACAAGCAGAACACATAAATAGTATTTTTAAATGCTGGTAGAGGCAACAGCTAAAGACAGTCATGAACAAATAAAATTACTTTCTCCTAAACCAGTGTAAATTTTATTTTGCGAAAAAAGGTGAAAGCCCTTTGTTTATTCTGCTAGGAAGAGCAAAGTCTTCTGAAGTTATGTATCAAATAGACTAGTATTGTGGAAGTGCTGAGACAGAAGTATAATTCTGTGATTGGTATCATTACGCATTTGTCAAAAAAATTTGAAGGACATTAACACAGTCTAGCCACTGCAGTTGCAGATCTTCCTTTTTTATGCATTGAAATGAAGTTTAAGGTGAATGTCATCAGACTATATTGTTTATTTTAGATATTCTGGATATGACATCTCATATTTCCACATCAAAACTTGAATATTGATCTCATTTGTTTTCTGCATGCACTTTTCTATCGTATCTAACTCCAGCTGAAGTCTTACTCGAAAGCTGAACAAAGGGGAAACTCTGGTTGGATAATATTTAGAATACTTGCTTATGTTTTCATTTTTCCTTCTTCTTCTTGAGCTATAAAACAATTATTCTCAAAACATAATCAGAAAAGACTGGAAGAAAATCCACAGAAAGGTATAAAAACACCATGAGAGACATATGATGAGTGGGTGGGTTTTCTTCAGAGTCCATCTGTAAAACATTTTTTAAAAAATGACATCCCACAAATATTTGTTAGAGGGAAGGATTGGGTCTGAGATGTTCAGAGAAGATAGTTAATGGAATTGTGACAATTTGCACCAACTGGGATATGTTTCCAAGAACTATGTATTGAAATCTCAGAAGATCAGTATGTCAGAAAGTACTAGCACCTCGAGCAAAATAAGTGAATAAATAAAAAAGAAGAAAAGGTACAGGTAGAATTAATTCCTTGATCCAGTGAAGTATTTCAACTTATATTTAACTAAACTTAGTGCACCACTACATGGATTTTTTTGAAAGGGAAATATGCTGGTCATTAAGAACATCCTACAGTTCTAAATGAAATTCATTCCTGTATACCAATAGGCTTCAAACTCCATGTGACTATAACTGCATGACATATCCCTTTTCATTTTATTCTGTCACCTCTTAAGTTTTGGAATTACTTGCCAAGATACTAGTAATTGGTACTGAAAAGGTAACACTGTGAACAGAGTTTGTATATTTTCTTCTTTATAGTTGAAACAGAATAAAGAAGTGAAATGGGATTGTGCTAAATGAATGTTGAGAAAATTAAAAAACGGTACTTATGAAGAGGTTCTTTTCAAACTCTGAGACACTCCGTGAGACTATTTTACAGAGGCATAATATGTAAATTTGAAAGTTTTCTTCCTCAGCCTACCATGTCCTATCATGTTCCAACAGGACGTTAAAAGGTGTTTAAAGGTTTCTAAGGACTATTCAGGGGTCTTCTAAAGCTGAAAATATCTTCCGAGATTGTCACCCATAGTAGGCCTGCAGTTCCGTAGAAGTGCAATGTAGCTACTCTCGCTCCACCTGTCAGAGCTGGACTGTCTCATGTAGGCTTGATAGTGCTATTGGGATCTGTTGCTGAAATAATTTCTTAAGAGGATGGGATTGTTATTCTTCCTACATGTCAAGAAGAGGCCCCTAATGCCTTAGCAGCCCTCAGTCCAGGCTTCAGCCACTTACTGGAGTCAACATGGTAAGATCTACACCCTGTGAAATAAGACTAGATGCTCTAAAGAAAAGGAGGGCTAGTGGAGTTTTAACAAGCGGTGAAGAAGCCACAGTGAAGAACAACAGATGTATGAAAATTAGGGAGCATTGAATTAGGAAGGAATACTGTGTAAGAGACCCTGGACAGAGGCATAAAGTAAAGGAAAAGGAGAACAGAATATGTCTTCCTGGAATTCTACCAGTTGGGAACAAGGAATAAGAAGGGGGAAAGCTGAAATAAAAACTTGAAAGGGATGTGCTAGTAGGAGGAGACCAGAGCTTCTGAAGGGCACAAATCAGGGTAGAAACACATTTCTGCGTGATCCAGGGAGGAACAGGATGGTCAGCGAGGGGAAACAGATTTCAGCCGGGATGAGGAAATTGATCCAGCAAGTGTGAGTGGGGATTAATTTTGTTTGTCTGTGGGTAAACCAAATCAATTCATAAAGACTTGATTGTGGGTTGAATTGATGCTGATGGTGCATGCACTAAGTGGTGTTGAGTTACAGAGGGAGATATTTGAATATGTATGTCAGCGTGAGGGGAATTGACTTTGACTGTGGAGGACAAAGTGACTGAGAATTGATTTTTATTGTGGAAGGAAATTGATCTAGAGAGAGAGGGAAAATCAGTTTGATTTGTATGTAAGGAAAGCTCCAACAATGGTAGAGAACTGACGACAGAAGAAATGGACTTGGAATTCGGTCATGACATGATTTTGAACATGATATTTGTAGCAGTTGATAAGTGGTCTACATGAGATAAGATTATATGTTCTGTTCTGTGAGATGGCACTTCCAATCAGAAGATCAGTAATGCATATTTGAGCCAACAGTACTAGTTTTTGGAAATCAGCATTGACCACAAATTAAAAAAAAAGAGAGAGAGAGAAAGAAAAATAAAACAAACAAAACCACTAGAGTGCTAATATAAAGACAATTAATATGTCTGAGAGCCGTAGTGCTGAAGTTTAGATTTCCAGTAGTGGAATAAGGAGAGAATAATGATTTTGTCTTGTACTCATTCAAGTCTGATACAGTTCCTATTCATTTTTATGCCAGAACTCTATCTTGAATCATTTCAGTGTATTCACACTGTTAGTTATAGTCATGATTGTGTTGAACAATATGTATACCCATTAAACATTGCTGTCCTTCTAAATCATCTTGCCTGTTTGAATGTGGAAGCCTGTTTAAGTGAAGAAGTGAGCCTCGTTCCATCTAATGTGAGAACTCTGTGTAGTGGTTTAGCTCACCAAGTGGAATTAAGATTTTATAGAAAATTTACCAGATGTGGTTAATTCCATGGGTAATTATCTTTGAAAATCTTGATTCTGCTTCTGATTTATTATTACAATAAAGACTGGCTAAGCTCTTTGAACTATCTTGATTTGCATCCAGGAAGTTCAAATGGTGATTGGGATAAGGCAAAAGTAGAACTGAAAGAGGAAACTGCAGGCACCAATAGATGTATTCTTTGTTATTCTTCTAAGCAATAATAAGAAAGCTGGTGTACTCAACAAACTAAGACGTTCAGAGGTATATTTAACAGTTGATAAAGTAGACTGTTGAAAATTGACTCACTCAATTTGACAAATTATCAAATAGCTCAGATTTAGTTGAGATAAAAACATTTAACTGAGATTGGCCTTCAGGGAGGGTAGTTATGAATACCTGTAATGTTCTAGTCTGTAAAAGATCAGCAACTTGCTAGCAAGTTGTTGAGTCCGATTTTTCAAGTTTGAATTTATTTTTACACCTTTAAAAAGCTGACATGCTGATTTATTTAACATTTCTGTTGACATTTCCAATCAAAGGGAGGTCAGTTTAGCCAAGGCTGAAAAATTCAAAAAGAAAAAAAAAATAATTTAAGCAAGTTTCCTACACTGCCAACCATTGTGCTGCTTTATATTTGACAACCTTCACGGGCAGCTGGCAGAGATTTTTTTTCCTGCCATTCAGAAATTATTTTAATGTTTGAATCTGGCTGTAAGACTCACAGGTGGGATTGCCATGTCCTTCTTGAAGGCAAGGAGCACGTGGAGAACTATGGGCCCGGTCAACCCAACCTCAGGCTTGAAGACGACTATGGAGAAGGTCTTCATGGAAACCATGTTCAGGTACAAGATGGAAAGGGTTACTTACTAGTCAGTATGGGTTGAACAGGAACAAATCATACCTGACCAACCTGATTGCATTCTGTGCTAAAATAACAGCCTCTCTGGACTGCCACTGTTAATTACAGAATATTATTAGTCTGTTGGGGTTTTTTTGCTGTTGAGCGAATATCAGTATTTCCTTGAACACTATTGAAGACAAGTAGGTTTTAGTAACTATTTTATCAGCAGATTTCCTGCTGGGCTTTTTATTATCAATGTTTTTCTCTATGTTAATTTTTGGGTCCTTAATTAATTCATCACAGAACTTTCATATTCTTTTGCTACTACTTACCACCCATAGGTGTTCACTGAATTAAAGATCTAGTAAAGGCATTTTTTTAAAAGTTAGCTAACTAATAGAGTACCTTTCAGTTTACATGTGGAAAATACGCATGTATATTTAGCTTTGGGCATACGAATAGCTCGATCAAACTCTTCATGTTTTTAGCAAGTGAATATATGCACAAGTATGAGCAGGATTAACATCCTTTCATTGCCACTGAACAGTAATGCGGGAAGAATCTGTACACAGAGATTGTGGAAAGTTACAATTCTGCAAGAGTTTATGAAACAAAAATAATAAGAATTCTGCTTCAGAACAAAAATTATTTATCTCAAGTATTTTGCAGAAAGCAAACTCCAAGGCAATCACAGTATGTCATTTCAAAGCCAAAATCTAGCTGTGGAACCCTAACTCTTAAAAAAAAAAATAGACAAAATAGTTTAAAAAAGTGATGAGTCATCTAGGTGTATTACACTGCTTCTGTGTGCAGGTGGCTCATAAATACTGTCATTGCCAGAAATTTTGGTGTCCTCCTTTTCAGTTTTTCTCACTAGTCTTGCTATTATTTTTGTCTGCCAGGGTTGTCTTAGGTTTGTTCTCAGAGAATTGGTTCGTGATAAAATATTTTTTAAAGTATGAAGGCAAAAAATGTAGGGAACTCTTAAATATTTAAGTGCATATTTAGTGATTCAAAATCAAGCAGCTCACAGTTTTAGTCAGAGCCTAACTGTTGGCAGGTGAACTAGTTTATCACAGCATTACACTTACCTTTTAATTGTTGAGTGCAACAGATAATAAAGTTACAAGCTAGTACATGCCAGTTCCAAGTTCAGGAAACCTAAGAAGGGGCTCGGAATAGGCTAGTTTTCAACAAAAAGAGATAAAATTGGAACAACTATTATGAAAAGGGAAGTCATTCCTTTCATATAGGTTTTCTTTCATTAGGTAATATATGGGATGTAATAGGAAACATATAGGATGTAATAAATCACAAAAAAAGTCAGTACGAGATTTTTGCCAGACTTCAGAGGTCTGTGTATTACATGGTATTTTATAAATATTAGGTACTTAATTGTCTGTGTGAAAAATAACTATTGCCATTTTACATTTAAACTAAGTTAGGAGCTGTAGCCAAAAATACCACTCCAGGGTTTATACAGTTGTGTCTGAATCCATGCTGATGTGTTTTAACCTATGCACATACCCATTTAAATGGGGGTTTATCTCCTGCTTGACAATTCTTAATAACACAATGGACCACTCCTGTATCCCCTTTCCATCCATTAGTCAATATATCCACAGCAACCAGCAATAACCCAGCAGCAAAAAGCATACTTAAGTTCTTTAAAATCTCCCATCTGAATTGCTGTAGCCAGGAAAAACAAATGGGCCCAAATCTGTGCAGCTACATTTTTTAAAACTGCTGAGCACCTGCAGCTTCATCAAAAGATGTTGGATGTCAGCACTTAACAATTTAGTCCACCAAATTAAAAATATTAACCATGTGAATTCATGGAGCCTAGAGTGATCTGTGTCAGGGCTGGCATTTTACCAGGAATGCATCCTTGGTTTGGGATGTTTTCCATGCCATTGCAACTAGTTATTTTCAGGGCTGCTTGTCCCACATGTTGCTCGGTGGGGTAGCTGGCCCTGGTGGGATCCAGCCAGCTCGCTTGTGCTGTGGCGGGTACGTTGGCTCGAGAGCCAGCAGCAGTCATCTGAGCAGCTATGAGCTGCTTTGAGAGCTTCCCCAGAAGCAAGAGACGTCAATGGTTATGGTTTTTTAAGGCATGGGTTTGACTGAAGTGCATGCAACTTAGGCCAAATCCCTTGAACTTTTTCTTTTCCGGAGACTTGTTCACATTTTGGAGGCTGTTATCCCAAGGAGCGTAGATAGAACTTGGAAATAAAGCAGGGCTGATATTTTTCCAAGATGGGTGAATCCATAGCCTTTTATATGTTTGCAGAGGGTAGCTGTGAGCTTGCTTTTTTTTCATCTGGATCTCAGAGGACATTAGTTCCTAATAAAAAAATAATTAAATTAAAAACATGGCCAGAGAGCCTGGTTTGTATGCTTTTGTCCCAGTGCTGTCTTCCTTACTGTAACGCCACTAGGCCTTGAGATTTTCTCCTTCCTCAGTCCTCCCTGGTCCAGAATATCCCCACTCTTACCCATTTTCCTTAAACAGCAGAGCAGGACCTAGTGGGACTGGGCTTGTTTCTGAGCTCTTATATGCCTCGATTGCCTGGTTACTTCTGGTTGAAGACCTTCCTGCTGTGAGGAAATTCAGTTTTCTTTCCATCTCTCCATTTCATGACAGTTCTAAAGTAAAAACTCTCTCTGAAACGGCTCATATTTAGTTAAAATTGGCCAGTGGCTTCGACCTTATCAGGGCCTGGCGAAGGGGAAAGGACGCACAGACATGATTACCACATGGCATCTGTGAAACCCGGCTGAAGCCCGGAGCAGAGCATTAGTTAGTACTGGCGTAGAGCGAGAAACACTAGAAGGAAGGTTGGCTGAGCTTTGGATAGGAAGATGGTGGGCAGATGATGTGATATTCTATCAGAATAGCCTCACACTGTAGAAGTAAATACAGGACATAGGGGTTTGGGTACAGAATTTTTAGTGCCCCATATTTTGTAAGAGTTGAATTCACTTTAAAGATGTACTCCATTCAAGTAAGTCCTGATGTGAGAATACAGTGCTTACAGAAATGCAGAATTGGAGGCTCATGCTGAAAGGATTTACAGAACTCTTACCTTTTTACTGTTGCTCAATGTTATATAAGAAGTTTGTTTCAAAGTCACAGAAGTGGGATTTTCCGGGAAATAAGTCTGTAATGAAATCCTTTATTAACCATTCACATTTATGCAGAAAACCCAATATATTAAATAAGGAGAATATGCACTGGGTTGGGGTTACTTTTTTGTGCAGTTTTAAATTGAGCAGTCTGACCGTTTTAACAATCTTCCTACTGCTATATGACACCTTAATAATACTATTTAAAAGGTTTGAATTGTTATTTTTGATGCTGGGTCTAGAAACATGGATGTCTACCTCCCTCTCTGCCTCCCTCTATTTCTCTCTCTGTAAACATATCCCTAGTTTCCCAGCAGGTTCAAACACAGATGGCTGCCTTATTGCGACAGAAGCAAAAATGCTACATTAATGTTTAAAGAGATTAAAAATCCTCTTGGCAGCAGTGGCATATGTTACCAGTTAATTGTAGCACTGGAAGCTTCCCTGCTGTTTTAAAACATGGACTCATTTTACTTGCTTTCTGCAGAGCAGTATGAAATGTCAAATTTGTTGGTATAAGTTTTGAATCCAGTCTGACAAAAATGAGTCATAAAGACAATGTTGTTGTCCTATCTAACATGGTTTTCGAATCCAAATAATGTTCTACTGCTATGCCAGCTCTGGCAGAAAGCTGGCTCTCTGCTCTAACCCAATGATCATGTGCATACTTTATGATTTCAACAGAGGGTGTTCGCTTTTGGAAGGCAATTTTTAGCTTTTCACCTGCATTATTTCAGATCATTGTCATGTTGGCCAAAGCAGGCTGCTTGTTTAAATTACTTTTAAGATGCGAGGCTAGCTTTTTCTGGCACAACCTCCAGTTGGAAACAGAATAGTCAAACCCACCCTGTGATAGCCTGCTAGCGATGAACGTTTTTGTTGTGTTGAAGACATTTTTAACTGCCGTGGTCAGGTGATTAGCACACTGCTGAGTAACATCATTCTTTCCAGATCCCTATTCACAGATTAACAATTCTCAGTAGTGCACTGCTGACAGTGTGCAGCTACTATATGCTATTTTTTGACTGGAGAAAGAAATAGGGGAAAAAAAAAAAGAAAAGCTGAAAACTTCTGTCATTCCTTACTTTAAATTCTGTTGCCATTTTTGGAGTTTCTCCAGTTCTTCTTAAACTGGGTAGCAGCTGTCACATCAGATATACATTAGGATAAAACAAAGGATTCAGTCTTCCTAACTAGCCTTTAAACATCAAACAGTATTAACAGAACACATTTGCTTCAGAAAGGCGGATGATAAAACTTCATGTTACTACACTGAATGGTGTCACATCACCCTTGTGTGCATTTTGACTAGAGCTGCACAGGCTTTATCAGGCTTAAGTATTTTGGAAAGTAGTTGCAGCGTAAATAGATTCTCATGTTGGAAAGGTAAACAAAACTTAGCATCACACATTGCCTGTGATCCTTTTTACTATTTGTTCTTTACCATATGTGCACATTAGGTTTTACAGACAAGTAGATGTGATCTCTGCCCCTGAGGGGCTTACAGTCTAGATTAAATATCACATGGAGATGAGACATTCTTGTTGGTATTCTCAGCAGGGAAGGCCAAGGGTATGGTAGGCATGAACTATCCTTGCTTGTCTGAAAAACAGACCTTTCAAATCAAGGCTGAAACACGTCAACAGGAGAGAGAGCACAACTGCTCCTGATTTCTTCAGAGGGCTTCAGACTGCCCAGTACCTACCCAATATCTATTTCTAGCATTGATATCTACATTTTGAAAAATCTGTGGAAACCCAGATGGTTTTCTCTGCTATTACTAAGACATGCATTGCCTGTTTGGGCAGTCAGGGGATTTCCAGATTACAGCTTTAGTCGTGTTTACATCACTATTACTTGTCATAAAAATGACAGTAATATGAAAATGAAATGTTGTTATATTTGGGGGGGGGGGGGGGGGCGGGGACAGGACACGGACGGACGACAACCTGCTTTTGAACAGAGTCCTGCAAATTATCTTAGTTTATTACATTTTGCAGGAAGTTTAATCAAGTCAATAATTGTCAAGAAAGTGCTTTTACTAGACATTGATTTGTACTAGGGTATTTTAAGAGAAAGGTTCCAACTAACTTTAATAGTGTAACGTAATTATATTAGAAACAGTAGTTTGGTGAAAGCTTTCAAGACAGAAAACATTATTGGTGACTGAGAAATACCAATGCCACTCACATAGAAAAGTAAGAAACAATAGCAACTTGCTATTCATTTCAACTTCTGCTTGGAAACCTTCAACTGTAGGTGGCTGTAAGACACTGAAAAGAAATAGAAGGGAGGACATTCGTACAGTAAAACATGGAATTGTGTTTCATTGTTTGTCTGTTTTGGAAGCAGTAACTTCAGCAGCACCAGACTAATACTGTGATCTGTGACACCAAAGATCTACTAGTTGAGCTTGGGGTTCCCTTGTTATCCCTTGTAGTTTTAGTGGAGCACAGGTCAAAAACTTCACTTATGTAAAGCAGCATCCTGACACATCTAACCTAAATTATAAAGTGGAGAGTCAACATGCTAGAGGTGAGGCAAGTGTCCTCTTTGGCTGCGTATTTCTCCCTCATTCTCTACTGTCCTTTGTGGTAATGTCCTTAACCCATCATTTTTGTGGATTCTGATCAGTCTCATTACTCTAACTTCATGCCGCCTTCTCCTATTATTTTTCCTATCCTGATTTGATTAGATCATAAGTTCAGAATATGGACGGTGAAATATATACCTTAAGAAGCCTAATTAAAAAAGCAGCTTGTTCACTAGCACAACAGGGATTTAAATTCCCCACATACCACACTGGATTCATGCCCTGTGTGGCTTATTATTATAGGATCCATACAAGTCAATAGGATTATGTAGTTACTAGAGGAAATTGTCTTTCCCAAGCATAAAAGGTTCTTTACTGAGACAATTTACAGTTACTTAAATTATATTTGTATGCTAATTAATACAAACCTTTCAGGATAGACTACCAGAAATTAGCAGGAAATTTTACTTAATTCTGAAGCATGGGCTGCTTTGGGGAATGACAAGCCTTTGAGCTAGTGCTTGTCACCCACTATGTCTCTTGCTAATGGAAAAACTTAGTCCAGTGGTAACACGTTCTTGTTCAACAGAAACAGAATATTCATTCTAGACTGCAAAACAGAGATCATGTCTTTGAGCTATTTACAGTAAAGCGGACACACAAGAAAGAGTGATATTGACTAACTACTAGGCATGAAAAACAAATAAAGTCTTCATATATGACAGTAATACTCTGGAGCACTATATTAAGTCTTGTTTTCAACTTTACAGTCAGTATTAGAATACACAAATTGTGTATCATTGATCAAGTGGCTGCAGGCAAAATTATTTTTTAAAAAATTATTTTAGATAACAGAGATACAGATTTTCTTGGCCCAAGATGTAAACTACTTATTTCAACATTAAGTGCATATCAAGATATCTACTTTCATAAACCATCTTGTGAAGTATAAATTTTAGGAAATAATGTCAAGAACTCCAGCTTTTCCAAAAATTTGGGTAATAGTTTATAAAGCAGTAATCCAAGCAGAAATGCAAACTTCCTTTTTCTAGCCGTTCAAAGTCTGAAACATATGATCAAAATGTTATTTTGAGATTCATAAATCTGTCACAAGATTTGCTCCTACAGAGTATCTCTTTATGATGAAACATTTAAGTCTTGTCTGGCTTAGTTTAACTTTGTTTTAACTGTTCTGCTCCATTTACAAATTTGAATCCCATTGCATCTCTGAGATTATGTCTTGGTGCTGTGTTTTGTATGTCTTTTTTCTGCATGGTAGCTACATTTTTTTTTGCAGATGTCAGCATAACTCCATTACTAATTTTTAAATCACGAAAGGCTGAGAATCACAATAAAATTAACAGAATGCATCATAATAAATACACTTACTTAAATCTAAACAAAATCACTTCATTAAGAAAATCATACTGTTTTGTTTGATATTACAAGTATGGCCAGCGTGCTGTGTATTAAAAGCATTATCACATACTGTAATGTGTTGTAGATATCCCAAGTTTTGCATATTATCTCTAACGTGGAAAATTCTAGAGGTTTTTTGAGCATATGTATCTTGTCACTGTTAGGAAGCTCACTTACTATTCAGCAGGATTCCTACTGAAGTTTTCTCACTCTGATACAGCAATCGGTTGTTTTTTTCTTCCTACTCATTCCTTCAGTGTTCTGGAATCCCGATGTAACCAAGTCAAGCGCACCTTGGGAACCTGGGGGTTTTTTTCAAAGGAATCCAGCATCTCTTTTTTATACTCATATTGGTGCCTTCAGGAAACTTCTGGTTCAGCTTCTGGAGCTTTTTTATTCCCTGGGATTGGGATGGCATACTAGAGTACAGAATGCTCGTAGGATTGAGCCAATCAACACTTAATAGAAGACTGAATACACCATGTAGCAGAATAATCAAAGCAACAGTATCAACATCTATTTATTGTTAAGGATAATGCAGCATGAATTCTTTTTCTACAGGTAGATTGAAGATGGAGATAGTCTTCTGACTGTGAGGGTACTTGAGATTTATCAGAATCTGAGCTAACCTACATTAAAAGCTACTTTTGTTCCACTGCTTACTGATACTCTTTGTTAAAATGCTGAACACACAAAACTTTACATAGGCAATTGGAAAACATTTTATAATTTTCTGTGGTACAGTGATAGACATTACTCACACTGTTTAAATTACTATTACTGGTGTCCTATTATTTGTTTACAGTTTTATTGGAGGAACAAGATGAATGCAGATGTAGCAGCAGTACTAATTCCTGGGGATTCACAGATATCCTAATTAAATTATTTTCATACTTTGTTTTTTGCAAGTGAATTTTGGAGTTGAAGAGGAGAGTGTTTTTATCCTTCTTTCTCCTATTTGTGACCTTGTGATAGTAGCATAAACCATCAAAAAATTCGTCTTTAATTTTGAAGCTATAGTGAATTTGCTAAAGATATAAACAAGCATATTTAAATAGTTGCTTTGCATTATTCATGTAACTGGAAAAAGATTCACTCTGGGTAGACAATTACTGTGTATTAACATCTTGCCTTAGGGCAGTTGAAATGGTTTTTAATGAGGTGTTACCAATCCTGAATATCTTTCATTTGCCACTTGACCCACCAATTTATTTTTTACTGGGACATCTTGACTTAAAATACTTAGCTTTATTATAGGGATTTCGTTAATCATATGCTATATTTAAACAGAATGTTTATTGGTATAAAGGTATTTATTAAATTAATCTATATTATTCCAAATAATGATAACTAGTACCCACAGATTGAAATTCATCAGAATTTCCTGAGTATTCAGATTCAGAGCCTAAGAATCACCCTGCTAAATTAGTATTCAGGTCATGAAAACAACTAATGAGGCTTCAGACCTATAAAAGTCCACTCAAACAAACATCTGCCAGTGTTTTAGAGGATATTCTGGCCCTGGCATCTGCTATGACCTGAAGGGCATAGCAATATGAACTTAACTAAGACAGTATTTCATATACTTTGAGATCTAGAGACCACAGCAATAAAGAGAAGAAAAATGGTTCTTCCTCCAGCATGAAGACACAAATATCCGCTGCTCAGTCCCATAGCAGCAGGCTGAGTAGGAACAGGATTTCCAAAGTTACTTTGTTCAAATGATATGGCTCAGGTACTTGCACTGTACTCTAAATAGTGTGACTGAGTACTCGGCAGATAAAATGATGTTTCTGAAAGCCTTTGGCATAACAAGTCTGTCAGTGGCTATGGTGCGAATTTTCTACAGTAATTGCTTATATGAGCAGCTGTGATGTGGTAAGAGTGTTTATGTCAAGGTAGTCCTGGGCAGTAATTCTGTAGGATAACTAGAGCTCTGAATTCACACCTTTACTTTATTTCACATAAACTTCAGAGAAAACAAACCCTAAGAGTTAACATGGTATTGCGAGTTTGGAGCAGCTGACAAAATCTCTTTCATCAGGATTATATCAGAACATCCTTCACACAGTTGGCTGTCACATGTGGGATAAGTTTGTAGACATACCTGTAGTCAGCTCTTCTATCTACTCTTAGCTCTGCTGTGAGCTCCGTAGCACAGAGCAGCGCTCGCAGTAAAACTAGGTTGGATACCGGAGCATATAGCCACACCAGCACAGCGCTTTTCTCAGACTATTCTTACTTTAGACGCAGCTCGGGCATCTTTATATCCTTCCTTGCTGCCACACTGGTATTCCCATAGTGCCACCGACGCTGCTGTGGCCCCAGCCTGGATGCCAGCATCGAGGCCATCAGCAGCTGTAAATGACAGTTCGGGGGTCCAGTAATAAGATTCCTCAGTCTTTTACAAGACCACAATATAGCTGTCTTTGGCCCAGAATCAGTAGTCTAGAAAGGAGAAATGGACATAACACAAATTAATTTACAAAGAAATTACAGTGATCAAGAATAAGAGGGTGACCACTGCTTCGTTTCTTGCCGGAACATATGGTGCACAAATATGATTCATCTTAGTGACTGGGAGGGGATACAGGGTAAAAGGGAATCTTTTTGGCATATATACCAATACAATGCCAGTTACGCTGCTGGAGTCTCTTTCTCCCTCTATATGTAATCTATGTTGAATTAATTTGTAGTTGGCTGAATTTCAAACACATCAGGTTCGTTTTCACGTATG
Source organism: Astur gentilis (assembly GCF_929443795.1). Lineage (NCBI taxonomy): Eukaryota > Metazoa > Chordata > Aves > Accipitriformes > Accipitridae > Astur > Astur gentilis. Next base: position 21,484,611 of record NC_064903.1, read on the forward strand.
TTGATGTGATTTTCTTTTGGATCAGTTTCTTATGGTAATTAGACCTCCATTTATGCTACATTGTAATGAGCTTTAGCAACTGTGTGTGTGCAACCCTGGTGGGAAATTGGCTGGACATGCACAATTTCAACTTTTGCAGTCACCTGGTTTTGGTACACTATAGATTTTCCTGTTTCACAAGTCATGGACAGTCTTAAGTAGGACAATTAGTTCTTTTCTAATTTTTCAAAGGAGAGGGTTTTTGTTGAGGAATATAAAGCCCAATGTATTAACCGTGTTTTAAAGGAATGAGGGCTGAGACTTATTGGTTCTTCAGATCTTCAATGACTAAGTTAAAAAGAATAAGTGGGATGGGGTTTTTTATGGCTTCCAGTCAAGCCTCCACTTGAAGGGGAGGTACTAGATATCTAAAGTAGACTGTTCTATATTTAAGAAGAGTAATGCAAGCAAATCTTAAACGTCTGTCTTTTTAGCAGAACAGACATGAAGGGGTTTTTAATTTAAAGGAACTTCCACATCAACTGCTTTGCTGATCTGTTCAATACCTGAGGACCATCTGATTTTTAAAAGCATTAATCACTGATCTCTTGTGTTTATTTTATTGGGAGCCAAAGGATGCTTCATGCACTTGAAAACCAAGACACCCACCTATTTGTATGTCTAAACATAGAGCAGGACTGTCTCTTCAGGTGGCTATTTTTTAAAAACTTCTATTTCAGTGCCCCTATGGAAGCAAGATATGTGAAAACTGATACACTCACAGATATTATAAACAGAAAGGCTTATAAAATAAAAATAAAAATGAAATCCAAGTTTACTCAAATGTAATACATATTTAATGTACAGATCATATGTAAGTAAGTATAGTTTTTCCAGAATGTAGTGGGAACTTTCTACTTTTTTCTTTATTGCTCACTGATGAGTGGTTGGAGGGGAGCCCTTCCTTAGTTTTGCTGATAATTCAGGTTGTATGCCTTAAACCCAGTGAAAGCAGTGGACAGCGGACTTTGGTTCAAAGCCATCTGACAGAAGGACTATTGGACAATAAACTACAGTTGGGGAATGTCTGTAGCTTTATATAGACATACAAGAGAACAGAGGTAAAGTCCTGTGAATTCTAAGACAGCTAATGATAATTCCTCCTAAGAAGTCACTGTAGAGAAATACAGAGAGCTCCTCTTCATCTTCCTCACTACCAAGTGATCTTGGCTAGTCTATGAGAATAGACAAGTTGATGTTTCTTCACAACAAGGTGAAATTATTACCAAAAGAACTTTTTTTTTTTTTTTGCATGTATTGCATGTGCCATAAGCTCTTTGGTGCTCCTGAGGTATAAAGATAGGCTCAATCCAAAAAGCTGAGGAAAAACATGGATATTTAAACTTTTCCTATCACAAGTGCTGGGATAAGCATGACCTTTGTGGGGCAGAGAGGCTTCCTGCATCTCTGCAAGCAGAACCATAGTAGGAGTTCATCCCACACTCAGGCTATCAGTACGTCTGCATACGAGTTTGTTGGCAGAAACGCTCTTGCTCGGCCTGTGCTCCAAGCTAAGCAGAGCAACGTCGGCACAGTCAGTACATGCTGAACCTCGGTGGTAACACTGGGCCCAAGCTCATGTACCCTGGCTTTTAAAAGGCTGTATTAAGTCAGTTCAACATTGTATTAAAAACGTTCAGAGGTTTTTTTTATTCATCTAGCTAAGTAGGGGTAGAGCAAGCCTGGTTTTACCTGTGCAATACCTTCTGCTTACCATCTATGTAATACAACAATCTCAGCTGAGTTTGGCACTTGAAAGCTTTTTTTCTTCAGGAGCCCGAGGCAGTAGCTGTAATTGCCAGCTCATAAGTAGCTTCTTCAAAACAAAACCTTATTTATTCTTTCTTCCACACAGCGCAACTGTTAATGGTGCAGAAGTTAGGAGCAATTGGCCATTTTTCCCCTTACAACTACCTTCATTTTTCCTCATAACAGTAAAAGTTAGTTTATAAATACAAGTTTCTTTCAAGCACTGAGCTTCCAAGCAACAAGAATCTTTATCTCTCAAAATATTTTTGCATAGCAAAAAATACTCATATTGTCTACTGAAATACCTTAAAATATTTAGTATTTTCCTGCTATGTTGTGGTGGAAAAAAAAATAATCTAGGAGACATGGCTTAGACTCTTCCCATTTCTCAAAAGAAGTTTGCACTAAATATTCATCTTCACCTGAGGCATTGTCGTTAATATTCGAACTTGGGCTTTTCACATACTTCAGAGCACTTCTTTAAAATAAGAATGGACTCTCGTTCTCAACAAATCCATGTAACACACAGAAATGTATTTTTATATGTGTAATTACCAATAGGATAATTATGAACTTTACTTTTCAAACCATTTGTTTATTCAGTCATTATGGTCAAAATCTATTGTGTTGGAACATGCCTAAAACTCTCCTTCCTCACTTAAGTGAAATAATCTGTATAGTAACAGATAGGTTTATAGAATTTCTCAAACGTATTTGTAGAATGTCATCACATCTGAGTACTGAACAATTACATTACAATAAGAATTATATCAACATTGCCTATTATGCAATCAGTAGCGGGGAAACTGTGCCTTATATTCTGTTAAGTGTTGCGATGATCATGACACAGAAGAAGGACTGAAGCTGAGTTTTGCCAATAAATTAAAAAAAACCCAACCAAAATAATACACAAAATAATTGTTTATTTGTGATAAAGCTTGCATGCTTTACTACAGTGAAAATTGAGGCTACACAAAGAATGAGCACTGGATAAATAAGCATTGGCCTTTAATGGAGCATTTCAGGAGGTTGGGTGGTCAATGCAGTAGAAGCATTTGTTGGCTCTGGGAAACCATCCAACTTCAGACTGTGGTAAAACACAAAGAGGACTGAAATCCCAGTATTTCCTGAATTTAGCCTTTTAGGAAATCAGACCCCCAATATATAACTGAATATATAATTATCCGGGGAAACAAAAAAAGCATCCTTGCCTACTATATCCAGCTATTCAGTTGTGTGGTTCTTGCAGCGTTTTAACTAAATGCAAAATGGAGAAAATTTGAAGTGTTTAATTGAATGATACAATTTTTAGAGCAGAAAAAACACCCACTAATGCTCAGAAAGTGGTAAGACATTCATAGTCTGAACTTGCTTAACAGAACTTGCTCCATACTCACACCTCTGATCAAGAATCTAGAGAACAGAAACATGTAAAACAATTTGCAACCATTCATTGCACCAGAATCCAAAGGAAAAAAAAAAAAAAAGAAAAAATCAAAGTGGTCATGCATATAAGTGAGCATTATCATAAATAAATAAAATGTTTAAGTACATTGTTTTAGTGTGCTTAATTGTTTTGCTAAATTGACATACTAATGACTATTGTCTTTTCATGAAGAAAACCCCGAGCGTGAAGTAAAACTTTCAAAGGAAAAACTGAAAATACTACTCTTAGCTATCTGATTGCAAGGGACCTTTCAGCTGGGTGTGATGTATTATACAACTAAATCTCTTAAAATATCTTATTCATTGCTTGTCTGCCATCTAATCCAATAATCTCTTAAACCACCTAACAAAGTATCAGTTCCTTTGCTATATGTACATGCATGTGGTTGTAAGCATGCACATTTTTCTGCCCCATTCATAATCTACCCCTGTCCATAGCTGTCCTTACACATCATACTCCTCTCTCTGCTTTAATGATACAGTCCGAACGGGACAGTGTTGTTCCATGCCCGCCTTGTAAGAGCATCACTGAACAGATGAGGAAAAGATGCTATGTCATGAACTCAGGAGCCACGTAACAGTCCTATGTATTTTCCTTTAAATGAATTTAGCTACAGATGCCCCCTTGGCTTTCCTCCTGAGGACAACAATCACTGGCATGGGATCATAGCAGTGACAGAGATTGGTCTCAATTGGTGGGATTTTTGCTAAATTATTACAGGACTCTTGATACGTCTCCTCCTGGCCTTTGCCATTTTCTTGCAGATTCAATAAGTTATTGAGCATCCCCATCTCTAAACTGCTTGTGGTTGCTGGAGACCAGCTGTGGTCGTTGGGAGAATCTGGGTGCCCCAGCCATGCAGGGGTTGTAAATCCCTTTTGCATCCCAAATCCATAGCTTGCTTCAGACCATACCGGTATACATGAGTTTCTCCTGCCAAAAAATAAACTGTTCCAGGATCCCTCACACTGAGGTAACGCAAGGATACGGATCTGAGAAAAAGCCAGGATAGCACGTGCATTTACCTGTTCACCAGCTACCCGCACCCAGAGAAGAGTGGCAAGAACCCCAGGTGCCTGAGGACATAAGGGGCACCTGCAGTGTCTCACCTGTGTCAACTAAATCTTTATAACTTTCCAGCAGGTGGGAACAAGCTGTGGCCTACTACCATCCAGTCTAAGGGTCTGCTTGCTTTATTCTTCCACGGATAAATTGATATATGTTTGAATAGCCGTCCTAGAAAGCACTTGTAAATGGTCCATGATAGCTAGTTTTCTAACTGCCGGGTCTAATTTAAGAACCCCCTAATAAAGGACCACTTCAAAAAGCTTTTTTTAATAACTGTAAACTTCATTGCAGGTGGGATTATACCTACAGAGCTGATTAATTGCAGAATCTGGTCTATAGACATTACTAAGGAAAAGAAGATGAGATAAATATACGTAGTCTACTACATCTATAAAACTGTTTGAAACAGTATGCTGCAAACTACTGAAGGCTGATTTAAAGCAGTATGTCTAAATTTACTTTGGCTGTCTTGCAAAGAGACTTTAATTTCATAATCATGTATACTTTATCCAGTGTACTCCCCCCCCCCCCCCCCCCCCCAATTACATTGGATGAACACACAGAGGAACAGAATTAAAGTTTGGAAAAATTTAAATCTAGCATGTCTTACATTTCCAGTGTTTCTCTTGGCAACCTAAATATTATTTTAACTTGTGGTGTGATTATATATTGGCTCACATAGGGGAACTGCAGAACTCTGCCTGCTGAGCATCATTAAGCACTTTGGTGCTCGGTGGGAGTTTGTTCATTAGGAAGAGTGTGTTATGAATTTTACTCTGTGTGCATCTTTGTGAGAGAGACAGAGGGAGGGAGAGCAAGGCAATGAGAAGGAAATATAAGATAAATCATTTACACATACAAAATAACTAAATATCAATACTCCTATTTAAAAGAAACAGAAAAGTATTGCCCAGAAGAAAATAAACATCAACATGAGGGCTATGAAAGAAGTCTCCCGAAACCTGTTGCTACTGCTGTTTGGAAACTTGTAGCTTTTCCTCAGATTTAATCTGGATGGCAAAGATCCGCCAGTCTGCCATATTTTGCCTTTTGGTTTATTATTTCATTTTAGATATTTTGATCATTTTTTTTTTAATCTTAGGACATATAAAAGTAAAATCGTATGCTATAATTTATTTTAAGACGTTACCTGTACGTATACGTGAATTCTACTAGCAAGAAAGAGAAGACCTAAACTGTAAAGACTTAAAATCTTAAAATCACATGATTTTTTCAGAGTTTATAATCTTAAATCAAAATTTTTCATAGCTGAGAATAACCTAGAGAAGGTTACTCCTTTATTTCATTTTATATGTCAGTTACTAGGTATCAAAGATTATGGGGTGGGATGCTGAAGTTCCTGAAAGAGGGTGTATTTTTTAAGACATGCAAAATACATTTGATTTTTCACTGGCTTAATTTTATATTCACATTGGCTTTATTGTAATGTTTTGTAATTCTGTTGGCTTCTCTGATGCATCTGTTTGTTCATATCCGTATGGATGCGCAGAAAAATCAGACTCTCTGTTTTGTGAATCGTTTTTCAATACCAATGCAGTATACCCAATGGCGTAAGTGACAGCCATAAGATTTTCAAACATTCTTATTTTAACTTAATATGGCAGGTACACATAAAGTAGCATTTTTGCCTTTCTATGTACATTAAAAACAAAGAAACCGTTAATGAAGGAGGAGAGAAATGTGAAAAATGGGTATTATCTGTTCCTTTAAATTATGTCTCTAAATATTTTTTCGCTATGAAAGTAGCAAGAGCTTAAGCAACTCCTGCTGTCTTGTTGTTCGACATCCACGACTGCCCATCTGCCTATTGATTGGTAGGAAACTCCAAATGGGAATTTCATCTCATTAATCATGTCACATCACAGGGATTAGGACAAAAAAAATCCTTTATGCTTCACAGCAGCCATCTAATGCCCAGTAAGACAAGTGAACGAATATGATATGGATAGAATATCTTCCCACTAATTAAAGGTCATCTGCTAAAAACTGTGAGTCAGACTTGCTCAGAATATGCTATAATCTAAGTCTGCACATACTCAAGCTTTGCAAAATGAAAGGAACAGTAAATATGTATTTGTAATTCAAATGTTAGCATGGCTCGAGAATAAAACCCATCCATTACAGAACACTGTAGCGACAATACTTGCAAGAGTGGTTCTCCCTGAATAGTTACTTGCAAAATCCCGTTCCATTGATTCTCTCTTATTCCCCCTCACATCATCATTAATATCCATCCACATGGCATTTCCCCACCAATATGCTGTATAATCCTTTTACAACACCACCAAAATTGTTACTGTTCTACTCATAACCCACATAATCTGCATTATAAGATACTAGGATTTTTCTAAGCCTGTTTGGTACTGTAACAAGCAAGAAAAAGCAATTAAAATTGCTAAGATGTGACTGAGCAGGTGAGGTGAGGTTTCCTTACAGTTAGGGCACTATGGCAGATGAGAGGGACACACACAGCCTTGGAAGAAAGCCAACTTATTAATGGAATTTGACCATGCAAAACTTGTTGAAATCCCTCTAGAACATCAAATGCCACATTATAATATCTTTACTGAGGTCCCTGCCATTCCCAGGAAATCTTTAATTCCCTTTTCAGAGTACCATTTTTTTCAGTAATACTTTTCCAAAGCAAGATTTGTGGGATGTATTTTGGTCTGCATTTGTATTTTGCTTTGTCTCTGTAATGAAAGCTCTCATCAGTTAAAAGGAGGTAGGTGGGATCTGCTTTTTTTGTTGGAAAGAAACCTTTAGGGAATTAAGGTTTATTTTGACAGAACTAAACAATTAATTATTTTTTGCTTTTAAGTTAATAAACAATTCTAAAGTCATAGATATTTTGTCCCTAAAAATCATTGCTTATGATATTGTATTCAAAATCTTACAGGTCATTTTAGTCATGCTAATGACTTGAAATGAAGGTTAGATGATAACACAGGTATAATTTTAATTAAGAGACTCACTAATGGGATAAGGTAACATAAGTAGTCTCTCTTTCTAAACCAAGCAGAATAATACTGCACGCTGCTGGTGCAAAGACTGACAAGATATGGATATTCTAATGATTTAGTATTTGCATTTTGAAAGTTTGAGCCCACAGTTATTTTGCACCATTTTCTAAGATTCTAGCAAATTATTCTGTCTCTGAGCATGTTATCCTGAAGAGAGAAATTGCTTACCAATGCTTACAATCATTAGATTTACAAAGATCATGACATTAGCAGAAAGATCTGAATTTTTTCCATCGACCCCCATGCTTATAGATGTCCAGTTGTTGGAAGTACTTTAGTTTGATACACTAGTGTAAAACACAGTTACCAAATGCATATTTACTTAATTGAAAATAGAATTGCTTACACCGAATCAGCTCAGACAATAACATATTGGTGAATAGTTGTCCTGCTGCAGTGTTTGTGCATGCTAATTGTCTAAACAAACTTAATTTGTTTTAGTATAGAAACAATCTACAATGACATCTTCAGGTTCCAAAACTGAGATGGTAATAACAACTTATACTTTATGAAGTGTTTTCTATTTGTTGTTTTCTTTTCCTCTGTAGACCTACATATGTATATGCATGTATATGCATGATATTCCTCCTGTACAAGCCTAGAATATGTTAGATTATGAATCGTCACCACATGCATCTCCAGCATGCTTGGATGTTTAACTCTGCTAGAGACCTTTTTGTAAGAGCTATTAGAATAATCAGCAGTAAAAGGATGCTTTCCCATTCCAGGGGGAAATGAAACCAACACTGCAATCAGAGCAACAACACCTAGCTGATACTGCTTATCACACCAGTTTGGGAAAGTCCTGGTTTTCTCTCTGCCATGTCATTTTGTGTCTTCTTTCACCAGTCTAATTTACCTCATCTACAGCACGCATCAATCCCGGCTTTACTCACACACCATCCTGTGCTGCCTCCTGTGCCAGTCTATAAGCAGCTCTCTAACACATCCATTTATCAGACCTCGTTTCCTTTCAGCTGAGTAGCTCCAAGCCCTCACCTGATACTGGTCCTCTTTTATTTTAATCAAACAAACCCCATCCTCTCCTCTTTCTCTAATTGGAACTCAGTTTACCCCTTCAATTTCTGCTTCCCCTTTCCACTCACATGCTGATTTTCATTCTGTATTCCTGCTTCTCCTCACATTCAGGCCCAGATTTACCAGATTACTTAATCAAGTGTTTTCTGACCCTTCCTATTATTCTGCTTTTCACCCCTCTGCATTTGTAGCAGATCAGGTGCCCTCTCCATTCAGAAACCATGGCTATTAGTAATAGGGTCACTGATTCCAAAGGAGATCCAGCCTCCCTGTGCTTTTCTCCTATAGCTGCTTCCACCTTAGCCTGGAGAAGCCAAAAGCAGTATTATGCAAAGAATTATTCATAAATGTCAGCTTCTCAGAGAGTTTTGGAGGATAAATAAGGATGTGCAGGGAAAATATTTTTTAAAAAAAATCTTTTTTTTTTTTTTTTTTTTTTTTTTAAGCTTTTTAGGTCACCTCTACATACAGGTATACATCTTTGTGTTAAATGTCCAGACTGGCTCAGAACGACCTGATATGTCAATACAGCATAGCAGAGAATTACTTATGATATTGCCAGTAGCTGTTGAGCGTGTCATTAAGGTGTTCTGGCTGGGCTAGGTAATGTGGTTGGAGAACATGGACATAACTACACAGCAGGAATCATCCTCTTGAGCTCACGTGCTGTTTGCACTCTTTCTAGTCTTCACAAGTGAGCCCAACAGGTTCCTAAACCAGAAAGTCTTTGCAATGTACTACTGTGTGATGCAGCTACATATCCTTGCAGGCTTTGAATTTTGATCTTGCAAAGCTGTCAATACTATTTACTTCCCTGTGTAGTGACAGGCAATCACCTCAAGTCTGACAAATATTGAGTAATCTACTCAACCTTTTGCCATTCAGAGGGAAGCTGACAAATCTTTCTTCTTGGCTATCTTGTTTGTAACAACTTTTGTGACCAAAGAACAACACTTTTTCTTCAGACAGCAGAAATCTTCACCTCAAACTTCTATGTCATTCAGGAAGCAAGCCAACCCACGTGCAGGAGCCCTTACAGTTGCAAGTGGCATAATTCCTATTTTTCTTTTCAAACAATTATTTTACATTCATCTTACAGGGAGAGAACAGCCATAAAATAGGTTTGATACTTGAACATTATAATTTGGTACAGCATTCAGCAAAACAGATTCGAATGAATTATGAGGCATTTCTGTTACCTTTGTTACACATCAATACAGTTGCAAAGTAGAGAAAGTGCCAAAACCAGCTGCTTTGATGTTAAGATAAAACCATCCTGAATCTGCCTAGCAGGATAAGGAAAACACATTTTTTGTGTTGCTTACACTCTCATTTGCTCCTTGCCAAAAAAGACACTACGTTGTAAGTTATTAAACTATACACTCTTTTAACTTACAGATCGCATTTGGTGTTTATGACCCTTATAACCTGTTTCTGGTTAAAGGCATGCTGTGATGGTACATGGCATTAAAGGCACGCTGTGATGGTACATGACGCAATATATAGTGTGTAAATTGTGTGGGCGAGGGCCGCGCAGTCCTCTCGAGTTGTCCCACGAACGTCCGAGTAGCGGAGGGCCAGCGGTACCTGCAGGGAGCCGTGGGGACGCACGGAGCCGAGCAGGCGTGTTAGTGGGCAAGCGGCTTGCGGGACACGGAGCCGCTGGCTTCTACATCTGCGTATACAGGGAGCCTCGAGCAGGGAAAGGGATCCACATCCAGCGCGTGGGCATGGCCCAGGCCCGCTGCCAGGAGCTGGCTCGTCCCCGCGGCTCTCGCTCTGACGGCTGCAATATGCTGCCCTCGCTTACCGGCTCCTGCACCACACACGGGTGGGAGTAGCTGCTCAAGAACAGCTTCCCAGGGAGCAGGAACGTGCTGTAGCTGATCCTAATAAAGAAGGTTCTAATGCCTGAAACGTGGGTTATCGAAACCAGTGGAAGGCGGGTGGTTGAGCCATTTTTCATTTTGGTATCTGCGTTTTTCCAAGTTCACTCTGTTTTGAAAGAGGAAGAAAATAAGTTGTGGGTACAAACGCTCTTTTCTGTGATGCCTCTACACGTGTACACGCGACGGTGTTCAGAATTCTAGTACCTAGCGTGTATTTCTTAGTTTTCTTCACATTAATGCGCAGTTTGGGTACTATTTTAAATAAGAACAGTCCTCTCTCATTTGAATTATGGAAGAATCCAAAGAAGGGAAGATGCTAGTGAGGTGGGAACAATCCCTCCAGATATGTTCATAGCCTGTATTGATTTCTAGAGGTTTATGGTAAACAAAAGTTTAACAACCGTAATTTTATGAAAATGACAATTGAAGAGGACATCTGGTGAGAATTCATTTATGCCTTTTTACATTTTTAACAACCTGGCTATTTTTACTCTTCTCATCCTCTCAAAGGGAGTACAATGTAATGAAGCATGGAGCTGGAACTAGGCCACACCTCAGCTGGAAAATGTCAAATTCTATTATGCCATCCTCAAAAGCATAAATCATAGCTGCGCATTTTTAAAGGTATAAATGAGGGAGGGAACGATATAAAACATTTATCTGAATTCATGCAATGTATTTGTAGTACAGAACGGCAGAGTAGGGGTTATCATTTATGTAATATAGAAATATACCAAATACTTAGAGGTTGAAATCTGTAGTGCATAGTATCTTATCTTTGCTGAGGAATCCCTTTGAACATTGTTCACTTTCTTGCATTTAATTTTTCTGGTTGTCAGCTAACAAACTAACCTGCTTAATGTCAGGAACTACTAGTTTGTCACTCAAACCCCTTATTTTATGTATGAAATATTTTGAATGGTCTTAAGTTCCACATTTCAATTTTTTTAATATTAAATTGTACCTTTCACGCATTCTTTCCCATGTTTCAGTGGTTAAATTATGCATGGGGAGAAAGTGCCTGTCTCTTTGGCAGCAGCAATACCATAGTTCATAACTATTCAAATAAATAAATAGCGTTTACTAAGCACTTAGGAGGAGGATGGGAGATAGTTAAACTCACTCACTCCCACTCTTCCTGTTTTCTTCAATATTCCTTTTATTCCAAGAGGAATAAATAAGTTTGTCTTTCTGGATATGTTCTATACCTCTCAATTCAACAACACAATTTTAAAAATGTTTTTAGTATATTATGACAGTCATAGATGTGACTAGGTGACATTTATGGGGACTGCTGATATGCTACAAGAGTATGTGGTTATATACCTCTATGAGATTTTTTGTCTGCCGTTCAGCCTGGAGTAGATGAGGATTTGAGTATTTAAAATACAGGCTTGTGCAATATAAGGCTACTAGCCTCTCTGAACTCCTTTGTCTAGCCATGTTTCAAAATATACATTAGGCTGATTATAGTGATTATAGATTGTGGTATAGTTACTGTATAGCAAATAGGCTACATTCATCATTATGTAAGTGACTAAAAGGTGGCATGGACCCAAACTCAGTCTCACTGCGACCACCCGAAAGCTCTTATTGTACTAAAACAGTTATTGTACAAATCATATTATTTATTATCTATCTAGTAAATACATTCTTAATTTGAACTACCACTGCTATACTTCTGCAGTTTTTGAGATCCTGGTTAAAGCTATGCAAAGACAAATAAGTCAGTTAAAAACTATCTGTAAGAGCCATTAGCAGAACAGAATCACATTTATTTTCCCAGGCACATTTTGTTCTGTGCAATTCTTCTATCTTACATGCAACAACCTTATCATGGCATCCTCAGGTATATGAACAACACCGCTGATACGTTATTTCTTCTTATGTCCTTTATCCAGAGAGATCTCATGCAGTTGAACTTTAAGTTTCAAGACGAGGATTTATTGCCGACTTAGATTGGGGCGAGGGGACAGGATCTTGTCTGATGAACATCCATACCGTTATGAGTATCTGTGATACATAAGAAATGTAAACCTGGAATACTGTGGTGCAATCCGTGGTGCTCTTCAGTTTCTAAAGGCATTTGTTCCCTTGGACCTGGCTCAGTACAGCCAATTTTTAGTTGTTCAGCAGAAGCTCAACTGCCACTGTGTCAGAGGAGCAGAGATGACAGTTACGTCTACTGCTTTGACCAACGTTCCTGGCATCATGGACCCACACTTAGAAGTAGTCTGAAGATAAGGGACAAACCTTTGAATCTGATACAGACCTTATTTAAACCCAGATTAGAAAGTGGAGGACAGGTTGAGTATACTACTGAGCCTGTTTTGCTGAGGACATGCATTACAGAATTTAGCATTTGCTGGTGTTTCCCAGCTGCTGAAAGCATGTGTCCCTGTATCGCATTATTGGAGCCCATCCAAGAAGTGATAGAGGTTTCTGTTGTCACATCAATAGATTCATCTGGAATTCTTAGTCTTGTATTTGAAGGTGAAAGCACTGCAGACCGTTTCCTCAGAACTGTCTCAGAAAACGCTTGGATGGGATGGGGCAAGAAGGCGAAGTGAATTTGCTCTACTTAATGATATACATATCAACTAATAGATATGTATTAACTTTATGAACTTTTCATTTTCTTCACTGAGAAGTCCATGTAGTTTTTCACTACTTTCTAGAGAAAGATCTTGAACCAAATAATGTGAATGCTACTTAACTTCATTGTGTATCATGTTTCCAGCTTATAGCTAAACAATGTTCTTGTGCCATAGATGTTTTAGTGTTAGGCATTTGAAATCTTATCTACCATTCTGTTCTTACTAATTTAATCTCCTTGGCTTTAAATAGTCTGTCTGAAGTCACTGCAGAACGGATCAAAAGAGGAGCACACAGCTAATTTAAGAGGAGGTTAAGAAGCTAGTCCTAAGAGTTATTCTTAAGAGTTCTCTAAGCTATTCTTAAAAGTTTAAAAAGCTATTCTTAGGCTGAAGGGTGGCAAGGAGTAGTTGAAGATCTGAAGTTGAAGGCAAATAGTTTAAGAATATTGTGGTTTGTCATGTACAGTATCAGCAGTGATTTACTTTCCTTCCTGGCCACTTCATGCATACGGCACGTATCCACTTTAGTTTGTGCAACGTAGTTGTGTGTGACAGTAATTCTGTAAAACAGATAATGAATCAGACTAGCTTTAAAAAAAATGCTGAGGAATTTGGGGGGCAAGGGGTGGGGGGGGGGGGGAGAAGTCAGGGCAGTTCACTGACAAAGCTGAGCTATCCCAGCTGTACCTCTGCAGCAAGGGACACAGCTCAGGACAGCAGAGGAAGGCACTCTCAGCAGGCGCTTTGGAAGTAGAAGCCTGAGCTGCCTTCAGCCTTCACTCTCTGCCATGAAATCCAACCTGCCGGTAACAGAGGATGCCTTTCCTTTGCCTCCAGGTATTTCTTAAAGTGTTAGGACAGGAGCAGTGTTCTCTGTTGCCTAGCATGATCCTGGCATCAGTGACTGCTTCTCAGGACACAGGAGAGCAACGAGCACCACTGCAGAAGGTACCTAGCAAGTGCACTTATCAGCCAGTTTTTAGCAGTCACTAAAGTGTTAATGTTCAGTGTCTTTTGCTCAGCCCTAGATAGACATGCTACTGCTAATTTTCAGCTATCCTCTAACAGTTTAGAACTCAGCAGAAATTGGGCTTTTTAGTGTTTGAGTAGACATTTGGCAACTTGTGAAGTGTCAGATGAGTACTGGTGAATTTGAGAACTAGGGTGAACGTTTGTGTCAGGGAAAGAAAAAATCTTCACAGCGGAAAGCGCTCTCCAACCTGAGACTGGAGGTACCTGAAATAAAGCTTTAAACTAGTCTATTCCAATTACATTAAAAGCCAAATCCCTGCACTGCTGACACTTTACAGACTGGAGCAGCAAATACTGAAAACTTGCTTCAAGGGACTAGCTGCACTCTTGAGACCTAATCAATATAAACTGAATATGGTAAAGGTTTAAACCGTGGCCTAAATATAATATACCATGAGAGAATATGGCTGAAAAGTCCTGTCTGAAAGTGCCAGTGAGGCAGAGGGACCGGCCTCTAGGATTCCACAGAGCAGACTTCCCCGCTGCTCCGGGAGCTCCTGCTCTGGAGAGGAGCCGCGGCCTCGCGTCTGCCTGGGTGCCCAGTCTAACGCCAAGGCTCCGAAAGGAAAAGGCGCGCGAGGGTCCTCCTGTGCCGGTGCCCGGGGTGCAGTCCCTGCTGAGCCCCTGCTGCGGTGTGTTACGCTGCAGAGAAAGGCGCAGGTGCAAGGGCTCAGATTTCCTGCCTTTTTTTAAGACCTTTGGGACATAGTCACTTCCCTGTAGATTCTCGTCTAAATGATAAAAGACTTGGTAAATCTGAAACGTTATTCACTGGACTATTGTTATGGAATTTCCCTATTAGATTTATCACTGCTTCTATTAATTCCATTTAGTCTATTAATTTACCCTCTATTAATTTATCACAGCTTGCTGGGTTGGGCTTTTTTTCCCCCCTCATCTGCGAAGTGCTCAATGTTGACAGTGACGGAAACCTCACAGGAAGCATTGACAAGGTTTGAAAAATAATTCTGGAGCCCTTGTGTTGCTAAGGAAGTTTCATCAGTAGAACCAACGATTTGAGATTGTTTTCTCAGCAGTGCATGAGATAAATGAGAACTATTTCCAGATTCAGTAATTTTGAAATCTGAAGGAAAGATCTTATCAGTTTGCTGGCCACCCTGAATAGAATACATCAAGAAAGATTAATAGGAAACAGGGATACCTGTTTTGGTTTATAGCAAAAAAAAGCCCTGCAAAAATATTTTAAGTAGCTGGTTTTACCTACTTCATTTTGCATTAAATATAAAATCTATGTATTTTATATAACTAGTTTTTCAGTATACACTGCTAGGATAAACAAACTGTTTTATGAAAAGAAAAATAGGTGAAGTCTATTAATCATAAAAGGAGACCCTGTATGAGGTCTGAAATGCTGGAATATTTAAGGTATGCTTTGGTATCTTCCAAATTTTTCCCAGAGGATAAAGGAATCTCTCAGGAAAACTTTATTTGCACTATTTTAACCCCAGATGAGGCTGTATTAGATGTATAAGGGAATTTTCTTTTCCACCAGCTGCAAAATTTGACTGTTGTGAGATTCACCATCCTTAAATATATGACAGATATCTTTAACAGGCTAATGAATACAAATAATGTGAACCCAAAAGCCTATGTCTAAATACAAACAAACATCAAGCTTTGTTTGTTGAGGCTCTTCCCTATCTATAGCAAACACTGATTATATTTATTAAATATGAAGCATTCCACTTCCATAGGAGTAGGACTGGGAGCATGGAGCAATAGTGGCAGGTGATATTTTACTGTAGCTGCAGCATGCTTGAACCATCCAAGGGGAATACATGACACATATCTGTGTAGCTCAATTTAATGTTCCTGGTTAGACAAGCACAAATGTTCATGTGCAATGCATTTGCAGCATGTAGATATCTGTGTCACAGTGTACTACACAGTATATATTTGGAATCTAATAGGAATGTACGAAATCTTTTAAATAGGTCATTAAAATGTGTAGAATACATTTTAAACAGAAAAAAAATCTGCATTTTTTTTTAAGTGTAACTAAGCTGCCACTAAACAAAAGCATATTTAAGTAATGGTAGCTGTTGAATAATGACATATGTTCTTCCATGAACAATCTATTATTTTTATTAGAATTACAATCTTTTATTTTAACTTCAAATCTTGTGTGTATACAAAACTATAGGTCATAATCCTATTGTAACAGCAATTAATCTGGTGTGTTATTCAGTATTTAGAGATTTTAAAGGTACATTTGACTGAGTTACAGAAAAAACCTCTCCAGGTTAAAAGTGTTCCATTTGTATCATGTGGATCTGGTTTGAAGATTTCTGGTGGAGGAAGGAGGGAGCTATTTTTTTCCTTTGCCAACAAAAATAGATCACATCTATTTTTGGACTGCGAACACAATCTACGTTTCTAATTCTCAGACAGTGACTATGACTCACTGAATATATTTCTAAAGTCTGAGCTTCAAGAACATAAAGATACTGGCCAGCTCCTCAGCTGGTGTAAATCAGCATAACTTCTCTGATCTTTGTTAAGCTGGCCTTGTGCAAGATCCCTCTTATGCTTTTAGGCATTTCTGTTTTCTGATGCTTTGATTTTCCTTTGCTCTTTCTCACCTCTCTGGAACAATTTCAGACTATCAATCCGTGAACGTCAGAGTTATTTGGGGGGCCAGCTCATTTGTTACTCACTTTTTTTTTTCCCATGGGACAATATAATGTAGGCTCCAAGCATTGGTTTGCTTTTATATAGAATACTTAATCTGATCAAAGCACTCCAAATGTGTTCTATGCAAACAAATTCCTATAAATCACAAAGCAGGGCTTAATCTGTGTCCTCCTTTAGCTTTTTTCTACTCTCGTAGCGTAGGTGTGTTTTTCTCATACACATTTCTGTCATGTGGTATCTATTTCTGTATTTAAATGTGTATTTTATTTCATATAAATGGACTTGGTGTATGAATTCTTACACATAAACTAGTCTGCAGAAAACTAAATAGGAAGGTTACAATAATTAACATGACAGTAGATGGCTGTTTCCTCTTTTCAGTTGCAAAAGAAATGTTCGAGTCTGCCATGCGTTGGAGCTACAGCCAATCCTTAGCTAATGAATTTCAGTAACTCCCTCCTATGTAAAAATTATCTGTGTGAGTGTGTGCGCACGTGCACGTGTGTATGTTGGAATCAGTCGCTTTAGGCACTGATATCGCATCCTGTTATGGAGCAAGCAGTAACTTCAATTGTGTCTTGATGCAACAAATAATTTTGGAAAAGTTTCAATAATAGCCAACAATGGATTAGCAGGCAATGCTTCCCTAAAGGCATGCAGCCTGACCAGAGGATTTGAAGGTTTTGATAAGTCCAGCATCCGTGAAGAAATCTACCCACTTTATTACATTCTCACAAGAATTTGCCTTTTCCTCTGCGATAGTAAGCTTAAAGTTAAGTGAAGTTTAAGTACTATGGTTAAAAGATTGTAGTATGCCTTTCTTTTATGAGGGTGCACTTTTGTTTTATGAGTGTGCACCTTGGTACAGATACGTTTCTAACCGTCCTCTTTTATTTCTCTTCCCAGTCCTACATACAATCTTTTCATTAGCTTGTTTGGGTGGGAGGGGTGGTGTGTCCCCTGGTTTCTTTTTTGTCAGGTATTGTTATATAAAGAAAAATTAATATAAGGTAAAAAGTAGATGCCTTTAAAAAGGTAACAATAAATCATTCAAAGTCTGTCAGTTTTCTGTACAGGCTGCTAGAAGAATAAATTTAATGGATCTACATACAACAGAGCTTTTCTATATTGCTTAAGTTTTGTCATCTGGCAGAGCATTACATCATTTGGAAGAAGTCCCATATTGTGGGTAGACCTTCTCTACTGAAGAGATACTGATTTCTGACGAGGAGTACTTTGGTTGGGGGGAGACCGTGTATATCTCCTCTATAAGTGTTTCTTGAGATATATTTTGAGACACAAAGCCTAAGAATACAGCATAGAATATGGTAATGCAGACTATAGAAAAAAGCTGTTGATTACCATTTGTATTTTTAGTCTCCTCATTTCAGGAGAATGCCAAAAGCAAACTTCAGCAGTCATATCCAACTGTATTATTCCTCATGACAGTATAAAATACTGAGACAGTTCCACAAACTAGATTAAGAATCATAGTTTATATTGCTGCATAAAATTGCGAAAATTGTATAGAAATCTGTATCGTGGATCATAAGTTAATGTAAAAACTCCAAGCTATTTTTTTTCACTTTGTCTGTTTAAGCTACTGGGCAAGTTGTTGCATGAATAAATATATTTTCTTCCTCTGAAACTGTGTAATATTAAATGCTGTGTTGTTGGCATAAAATATAAGTTGATCAGACAGACAAAGATTATTATTCTGACAACTGCATACACAAGGGTATCGTTGTACATTGAATTTCAGTGTGTAATATGGTATAAATCTTCATGAGAGACTCAACTTTTATTGGCTGCACAGAAGGTGCTTTTCCTTATTAAATACGGGAGATGGTCCCAGGGGATTTTTTAAAAATATCTTTATCCATTTTTTTCATCTAGTCTCTGGGCCCTGGAAGGCTGACAGCTACAACCGGGTAAGCATTTCTCTTTTGAATGCTTGACTATAGATACAGTCATGCTTTAGCACTTGACCCCCGTAGTGTTTTGCCTCAGCAGAACCCAGAAGATCCCACACAAGCTTCACCTTTCCCATTCCATAAATGGATGTGTGTATGCCCTGTCTATAGCCTGTAGGACAAAAAAAAAATATGCCCTAATTCAGTGAAATTTTCCCACTGAAACACTAAAATGACAGTGGTTTGGATTCTGCACTTCTGTCCTTGCTTGCTATCGCTGACTATTGTCATCGTCTCATTACAAGTGCTGAGGATTTTCGGGGCACGGGGACACCGACAGGTGTTCTCCCTCTGGGCACTGCACCTCAAATGCCTTTCACTGAAAATAAAAACCCAAAGGGCTTGAAAAAAATCTATTTAAGTGAGTGTTGTTCTCCCCCTTCACTGTGAAGTTTGTGGTCCCCTTATTTGATTTCATTGTCTCCCAGTCCAGAAAAACCTTTAGCTGTCATGCCATTCTAAACATGGGGTGTGTATTTACACAGTCTGCCCACTGTTCATTTTTGGTTTTCCTGTTGTATCTTGTCATTTCCTAGAGTTTTTGTATGTTTACACATTTTTATATATCTGTGCTTCGTTACTTCCCCAAAAATGTAGGTTCTAATACAACACGGGCTTATACATATGCTTATGCTTTTGTTTTGGATAGACCCACAGGCCTCTTCATTGTACATACTTCAGTGCTCAGATGGATTATAGTGTGTAGAGCATTTAAAATACATGTTCTGTATGTAGATAAGAATAGTTTTCTGAGGCGATCAACCTAGTCCAGCTTTACAAAGAATATTAGCAGTGCCATGCCAACCAGTGAAGCGCCTAGCTTTCAAACTGAAGTTTAAAATTAGACATTATGTGTGGGTGAATCCCACACCAGAGGGACCTGGACAGGCTTGAGAGATGGGCCCGTGCGAACCTCATGAAGTTCAACAAGGGCAAGCGCAAGGTCCTGCGCGTGGGTCAGGGCAATCCCAAGCACAAATGAGCGGATGCAGAGCAGCCCTGTGGAGAAGGACTTGGGGGTATAGGTGGATGAAAACCTGAAAATCAGCCAGCAAAGTGTGCTTGCAGCCCAGAAAGCTCATCGCATCCTCAGCTGCATCAAAAGAAGCTTGGCTAGCAGGTCGAGGGAGGTGATTCTCCCACTCTGTTCTGCTTTCCTGAGACCCCAGCTGGCGTATTCTGTTCAGCTCTGGGGCTCCCAGCGTAAGAAAGACATGGACCTGCTTGAGCGGGTCCAGGGGAGGGCCACGAAGATGCTCAGAGGGCTGGAGCAGCTCTCCTATGAGGACAGGCTGGAAGACTTGAGGTTGTTCAGCCTGGAGAAGAGAAGGCTCCGGGGAAACCTTCTAGCAGCCTGCCAGTACTCAAAGGGGGCCTACGGGAAAGATGGGGAGGGACTTTTTACCAGGGCCTGTAGTGATAGGACAAGGGGTAATGGTTTTAAACTGAAAGAGGGTGGATTTAGGTTAGATATCAGGAGAAAGTTGTTTACTGTGGGGGTGGTGAGACAGTGGCACAGGTTGCCCAGTGAAGCTCCGGCTGCCCCGTCCCTGGCAGTGTTCAAGGCCAGGCTGGATGGGGCTTGGAGCAACCTGGTCTGGTGGAAGGTGTCCCTGCCCAGGGCAGGGGGCTTGGAGCTGGATGATCTTCAAGGTCCCTTCCAACCCCAACCATTCTATGATTCTTCACTGTGAAAAGTTGTCAGTTGTGACATTTCAGATGCTTTTAGAGCCCATATGAAAAGAATTGCCATTAAAACTTGGATTTACTGATTTATTTTTTTTTACAATTAATAGCATCAAATTCTTCCCAGCTGTCCCAAATTATCTTTTTTATCCTGGTACTTTCTGTTATAGCTTTATAGCTTGATGCATTTAAAATCTTAGACTATACCAGTATTTTTTATACCAGTAGAACTATAAAAATCTATATGCATCACCTTTATAGCATAAGTAAGGACTGTGGAATTATTATGGTTAAAGTAGACATTATTAGTGTTGTCTCTCTGCTACTGGTTTCTGTCTTATTATGTTGAGAGAGAGTAACAGCTCTATGGACAAAATAGCACTTTTTTTCACCATCCATAGAAACATGAAATTGCATATATTGTTTTCCAAATTAGCTATCACATGTAAGGTTATATTGTATATAGCCAAATAATAAAAGCAAGTGCATTTTAAGGTGCTCTTCAAATGAGGTCACAGTGCTTATGAATTTCCCAGTATTGCTTTGAGCTTATGAAATTCTAGTGGCAAACGGTGCAATGATGATGAGAAATGTGGCACACACACACGCACATGTACACGTGCACTCATGGTCAATTTAAAAACCGCACCAAACGAGATTTGAAGGGCTAATCACATTTACAGTTCACAAAATATTTTTTCACCTGTGTATGAATGCATATTGATGTGAGAAAAACGTTCCAATGAGGAAATGGTAAACTATTCATCTATTAGCTTATAGTAAATATGTCTTATTCACTGCTAATTTTAATCTGCAGCAATATTAAACTATATGTCAGCTGACTCAGTCTTAATTCTCACATATAGCACAGGAAAGATATGCTTTGGTACATGGTTTTCACAGCCTGATTTCCCACAGTTTTCTCCAGTTAGAAGTGTGTAAATATTTTTTAAAAAGCAGTTAGGAGTAGCTATAATATGTAGTATGTTTTGGTTTCCTGTAGCTGCCTCTTACTATAATAACTTTTAAACAAATGTTTGCATTTTAATAGAGTTGGGTTCAATTTTTTTTTTTAGCTAATGTTTGGTTATTGTCTTAATTTGTCGCTGGCTGTCAGACTGGCTGCTTCCCAACATCCAGGCGGTAGTGATTCTAAAAGGAGATAATCTGCATGGATTTCCAAAAAGAGTGCTGCAAGCACAAAGCAGGCATCGGCATACAGCAAGGGAAGGCTGAACTTTAAGCACTGCTTTAAAATTTTCCAGCTCTACTTGGTGTAACTGTGTCATGAACCATATCCACTTCGTAACACATCGTTTTCCTTCTTTTCTCTACACGTTTTCTTTGCTCCTCCAGCTGCCATTTCTTTGTTCTTTGCCAGTGCCTGCATGCATCAGTCCTAATAGTATTTATCAACTTTCTTGAATTCACTTACAGTTTATTCGTAGCTAGTTTCTTCCTGCAAAGTTTTTATACTTTGAAATTGCAGACCAGAAATGCAACTGGTTTTTTAGACTTCCACATGAACAATAACAGAACTGTGAAAAGGCTAAACTTTAAATTTCACCTGTTTCTGGAAATTATAGCTACTGTACAGCAACTGTTTCCGTAAGAGCACTGCCTCCTCTGAATTTTCATCCTCTGCTTGGATTTTTGCAAACCATCCAAGTAGTCTTCACTGCTTGCATTTGTTGTATTCTCTGTACCCCACGGGAAGGACGGTAGAGTCAGCCGAAGTCAAGAGAATTAAAGGGGAGCATTTCTTGTGCAAACACTGATCCAACTGGAACGCTTCAAAAATCTGATCCAGGAGGAGAAACGATCACTGAGGCTGCTCCCCTTCAGGGTGTCTGTAACTCAGAATAATAGCCCTTGAGTTATTAGCTGGTTATGTTTGGCATTCATCTTCTGAAGTTACTGCCAAAGGCATATAGGCAGAATAAAGTGTAATACCACATTGATAAATATGTGTCATTTCCCCCTGCCTTCCCCCAGAATTGTATAAAATGGAAAGGCATAATTGGAATGTTAGTAAATATAATAGATCAGAATTTATTTTGTTGTTTTCCCAGCTTGAACCTCCGTAACATCTGACTTCAACCTGGAGTGAGTGACTTTCATGTCTGATTTACAGATCTTTCAGATGAAGAATGTAGGGTGGAAACAAAATAAATGCTTACTTGGCCATGATTTTTCAGTTATGAGAACTTATGAGATTAGGAAAAAAAACCAGATGAGAAAGTGAGCTGTGCCTGCGAAAGGAATGAGTTTGTCATCTTGTGAACTGTGTGTCTTCCGTTGGCCAACTGGTGGGATGGGGAGTCCCGTGAGGTCTCATGTGTCTCTTCCATTCCTCCCATGTTCCCCGTGCCACTACGATGTTTGTGGCTTCTAGTTTATGCTTATATCGTCTGATCTACAGAATCTGAGCCTGGGACAGCATAAAGAAAAAGAATGGCAGAGTTACTGTGCATAGCAATCACAACTCTAAGTTGAATTTCGGATGATAAGGGAATTCACAATAAAACATTACTTCCAGTTTATAATTCAGTGTTTCTGTTTTTCTCTAAGGGGCAAAAGATCTAAGATGCAAATTTGTTCTGCATGCCTTTTTTTGTCTCTGAGCAAGAATCTTTATGAAACACTCAGATCTGACAGATGCATGGTTAATAGCTGGCAGATATGGACTGGAAAGCTTTTCTGCCTGTCTTCCACCATACATTAAATCATAGTGATGTACCTTTATTTTACCCTTTTGATTATAAAATATATTAAAACCAGAATTAAAAATGTCTTCAACTCTTTTCAATTCACACTGCAGTATGTGATAAACCGTAGTTAAACAAGAGCAGTTACTAAACAATTTTGCTAATTAGAAGATGTTTCGCCAAATATGTTACCTCATTTTTTTCCCTTACCGTATTTTCCAAGAGCAATTAAGAAGTGCCATAAAGATTACTGGCTACTGTTGAGGAAGACAATGGAAAGAGCTGTGGTAGTTGCACTGAGATAATATGTACAAATAAAGATAACAGAAAATAAGAATGGCCATACCGTGTCAAACCAAAGGGCGTCGAGCCCATGCTCTCCCCAGGAATACGCCAAGGGAAGAGTAGGCTCAAGTATCCATCAAGGCTCTACATTTCTGTGCCTGGAAATCCATGAGGACATCAGTGAGGATGTCTTAAGCCAAAAGCTGTAGCTGTGTGCTTAATCACCCTCGACAACTTTTGGGTTTGGGTTTTTTTTTGTCTTGCCTGAATTTGTGGAATCACTCTTTGATCAGACGTAAGCTAACACCACAGCAATAGCTCTCTAGCTGAGGTCTGACAGAAAGGACCGCTTCCTTCTATTGCTTTACCCTGAGACCTGATACTTTAATTTGATAGCCCTCATTTTTTTGTATTAAATGCTGAATAGACATTCTCTTCTCATTTGCTTTGTGGCATTAATGATTATATGGACCTCTGTCTCATGAATGCTCGGTCATTTCTTTTCCAGATTGCAGAGTCTTGATTTATTTAGCTGTTGCTTATGCAGATTATTCAGTGCAACTTCAAAAGCTTAGAATTAAAAGTAGGTTTTTCTAATGCTAAGTGATACTTGATTTGCAGTCATTAATTTGTTCTTGTAGATTAATGTAATGTTTCATTACCAAGTAAGACACAACTGCAGAGTTACAAATATTTTATGACAATTTCAGTTGTCTATTTCTATTTTATTTTCTGGCAATGAAATCTCCAAATAAATCATTCCCGTGCTTTTGACTTCATTTTCATTTCACACATGGTCACTGATGTAGATGCATAAGTCTTTGAGCAGGAGTTAGGAATAGATGACCTCCTGAGACCTCATCAACCTGACTTATTCTATGAGTCAATAAAATCTATAATAATTAATTTTCTTCAGTGATAGCAGAAACATATAAGAAACTTCTAAGCATAATTATAAACATGTAAACCTTTCTTTAAAAGGCGTGCAAAAGATGCCACAGATTTTCTGCAAAGACAAAACTTGTGAATTTTCATCTGAGCATCCCTCTATATGGAACAAGCTCTTTAAAACAGCAAGTGGAATACCGAACATTCCTGTGCTCCATTTAATCCTACAGCCCAGTTGGCTAGAAGCAGCAGTCTGGTGGCCAAGCAGCGTTTGTGTTTTAGTGCTGCTGCGAAACCATGGAATGAATTTCTGTTGTGCTTTCCCCACCCCACCTCCCCCCAAAAGGATGGCAGGCCGATTTCTTTTTTTCCTAGCTGGTGAAACATGCTGACATTATTTGTGAAACGAGTAAGTGATACAGGTTCGTTGCAGGTTTTATGTAAAAGTCTAAGCACCTGTAGACAAAATGAAAAATAATTTCCTTTGTCTCCCTCTGGCCACGTATAGTTCAAATAGATAACTGGTCCAGGATTTTAATATTACTAAATATAAGTCCTTGCCCTAAATCACGCAACATGTAAGAAGGAGCAGTGGCAGACCGCATCACGTCTGACTGAGCAAACAAATCAAGAGCATTGGGCCAGAGGAAAGAGGTGGGAGCGGAGTCCTGAAGAATGTGCTGGAGGAGGAGCAAGAAGAAACTTCTGGGAGCTGTGCTCTGTCAGTAATGTGGAAAGAGGTGGCTGCGCGAATGCTTTAGAGTGGTAGCAAGGCATGAGGAAACTTGATTGCCAGCACCACTGGGAGAAATCCCTACGAAGAGCCAGACTCATTGAGGGACGGGGTGAAAGGCAGCTAGATGCGGAGCTGGGAAACTCAAAGGAGCATAAAAGCAACCAGGTTGTAGACAAAGTGGGAGCCAGAAACAGATCAAACCAACGGCAGCTGACCACAGTCACCCTTATTTTCCTGCAGTCGCTTTATGGACAAAAGCACGGGATGGTGATTTCCTTCAGGCCTGAAGCTGAAAGATGCTTCTGGGAGGCAGAGCACGAGGGGGAGATCGCGCTGCTTTTCTGGCCTGTTCCCACAGACACGCAACAGAAAATTTGCTCATAGCAACGCCAGAAGCTTTGGACTGAGGGTCCACAGTGTTACAGAGCCAACTGTATTCAAAATATCAGGGAAGGTTCTGGGTGTCAAATGCCTGATTTTGGTGAGAAAGACCTTGACCTCCTCAGCTCTAAGTAATAAGAAAATCAGGCTTACAAGCAAAGGATCCTCTGTGGCGCTTCCAAATGTCCAACAGCAGTTTATCACTGGATTAGCATTTATAAGAAATAAGAAGTAGCAAATCGTGAAAACTTTAGGTTTGCTGCCGTATCAGAAGTGAAATACGTTTCAGGAGTGAAAAGAATACTTTACCAAAAAAACCCCTCAAACTTCAAACAGTGGTGTCACCAAAAAACAAATACCGATGTATCTGTATATAAGGAAAATGACTTGACTCCTGAAGTCTTTCCAAAATTACTTCTAGTTCTATGTAAATTAGGGAGATATATGCATATGCCCATGAATTGTTTAACTGCAGAAGTGTCTTTTTTTTTCCTGTATAGCAGATGCACAAAGGGAATGGGAATGTTTTATAACTTAGGCTTTTAAATAATAAATAAATGCCTTACATTCTCAGTTTGAGACATCTTAATTTTTGTGTACTGTGTAATACTGACATATACAAATATTTTTTAGAAAGAATTATTTTTCCCCTTTTAAAAAGAATATAAAACCTCAAGAATATGATAAAACATCACAGTCGGTTTCTAAATACTTTGCATCTTAATATGGTTGAAGTTAAGGCAGTAAGTAATTTCTGAGTTTTTCCCTTGAGCTGCGTAGTTCTTTTCATATGTAATTATTCTCTGAGTGCATTAGATAATGCTATGGTTCCCACAGCTGTATACACATCTATAAATCATTAATGAGGCAGTTAACTGAAACAAAACTATAAAAGATTTGCATTACCCGGCAGAACCCAGCCTTAATTGACTTCCAGTTATTTACAATTAATTTTTCCATTTGGAATAATGATTGCAAGCAACTTAGGTTTTTTTTTTTATTACTCAGGAATTAGATGCTGACTATTCATCAAAAGTTTTTACAGCGGGACCCTGTCAGTGGACGGTAATGAGCTTGAGGTAATCTTATTTTTACACACACATATACACATACAACCCCCCCACCATAGGCAGAGGAGACGGGTGGGAGGGAGCGCTTGTAGTAAAATGGGGACAGGAGTCAGCACTAACTTTGTTTTTGCTTTTTACCACATACCTAAGTTTAACAACAATTAATTTCCTTTCTTTATAGCATCTAGCTGAAAGGCAACACAGTGAACAGAGCTGGCTACAGTTCCGTATATTCAGATGGAGTAAACTGCAGGCATGAAGAGTGAGTAAATATTTATTTCCATCTTTTTGTCTTACAAGACTGTAAATGTAGAAACCAGGGAATAAATGATGCAAAGGCTGTCAAGTAAATATTAATCCATTATGCTATTTTAAAAAATTACTTTTATAGAAATACAGAGCACAAAGTAAATCCTCATTAACTTGTCATTGTTTGAGTAAGCCACAGAACTCAAGGCTGTGTGTCACACTCCGGACATACACAACTAAAAGATCTGCTCCCTCTGCCATCTAAGCATAACTCTTATTGACGCTAATGAGCTGTGGATGTGTTCATCAGGAAGGGATGTCATGTTCAAATTCCTAATAAAACTTAAGTCAAAAATAATCAGAGCCCATTTGCAGCAGCTGATGTTATCTTCATTATCTTTCATTCTTCAATTTTCAAAATGCCTAAGCAGATAGATCCCATCAGTAGTAACTCCTGGTCAGTTCTCTGTTTCTAAATCACAGCCATAAAATAAGTAAAATCTTATGTATCGGGGTGCACTATACTGGAACCACTATCATTGGAAATCAATCCTTCCCTGAGACTGAGCAAATGATACTTTTAATTATTTCCCCTTGCTACCCTTATTGGGTACAAAATACACAAAATAAATGTTTGGGGTTGTTTCTTTCTCTCTCCCTCAGATATAGCTGTCATGCCGAGGAAGTAAAACTAACC
Organism: Astur gentilis; assembly: GCF_929443795.1. Classification (NCBI taxonomy): domain Eukaryota; kingdom Metazoa; phylum Chordata; class Aves; order Accipitriformes; family Accipitridae; genus Astur; species Astur gentilis. Next base: position 21,511,842 of record NC_064903.1, read on the forward strand.
TGCTTTTTTTTCTTGTTTCAAAATAAATAATTTTGTTGTCCTTTAACTTACATTTACGATCACCTCTTTCCTTTCACGCAAATTGGCTAGGTGTGCTGCTCCGAGCGAGGAACTGTGAGTAAAACCAGTGTCTTGAACACAGAAAAGGGCAGTTGCAATGAGCATTAGGGGCTTTGATTTCTTTGTAAGTCGTGTAGACCAAAAGACAGACACTGGTAAATATGGGAGAGTTTAATTCTGAGTGATGGTAAAGCTAACAGCTGCTTTCTTCCCCTTATCAATAGGTGCCAGCAAAAGGCCACTATAATTGATCTAGAAAATGTGGGCCCCGTGACAATCAAACCCTTCTAACCTTGAAAATCTTGCAATCTAGCGCTGAAGTAATTTTTTTCCAGGTTATGTTCCGCTGGATTGTGTTACAATGTGTAATGTAAAGTAACGTGACAAGACTAGACATGGGTCATTCAGTCTGTCAGTAATTCAGAGCTTGGCAAATTGGTCCTCCCTCTTCACCAGTCCATGAACTTCACAGATACTTAACTTATTCATGCTACACTAGCTACCACATTATTTTAGCTGGAAAAGCTACTGTGATGTGTGAGATCTGAGAGGCTTTTCTTTTTGAAATTGGGCTGGCACCAGATGAGCAAACAGTATTATTATTTTCATTAAGATATCACATCCTGTCAACACATAACATTGGCAATGGCATTTCAAATAATTGCATACTTGACAAATTGTATAGTGTAATTTAGACTATCTTTTTCCTTGTGTTCATGATCCTTCTTATTGGGCTTGATTTCCTGGGGTGGGGAAGGGTCTTTTATCCTTTTTGTAAACTCAGAGCTCCAGTAACTTTTTATGCACATAGGTGATATTGCTGACATACTGATTGTTTTTTTTTTCACTGGGTGCAACTATTTTAATAATTCTAAAACCGAGAAGTCCACCATATTCCAGAAAGTATTAAACTGATCAACCCCTTCTTTCTTATACAGATTCTGAACAGAGTCTGTTACTGCCTGTCTTCAAAACAGTGAAAAAAGAAATACCATGGCTTTGGAGTTTCTTGAGAGTTTGCTTTGAAGAAGCCAAAAATAATTTCAGTGAAAACAGAACTTTCATTTGGTGAAAATTTCTGTTTATTTGAAAAACTATTAACTATCAAAAATATGCAATTTACTTACCAGCTCTGTTACAAATCAAGAGTCTTAGTCCTGCAGTGTTTCTCATCACGATAGCAGACTTCTCATTTTTCTGTGACTCCTTGCAGTATTATGAGCGTGGCCTGGTTTTGATTTGGTTTCAGAGCCAGCGTCTATGAATCAGGTCTGAGAATTAAACACAACTGCTTTTCTCTTTTCCCTCTTTTTTTTTTTTTTTTTTTTTTTTTTTTTTTTCCCCAAGTCAGTATGAGCTGAACATAATACATACTAGAAGAAATAAAGAATTACAATTGGGGTGTGAGGAATTCATTTTTTCCTTTGGAATGGAATCTCAGAATTAAACTACCAGGGAAAAGCCATGAAAGGAATCAGTGGTTTTTCCACTGCTTTGCACATTGTAGAGTCATTTCAACATTGTAATATAGGCGTCAAATGCTAATAAATCAGCTGTCAAATGCTATCAGATACTTACTTTGCACAGGTGTAAATGATCACATAAAATGCAAAGCACCGATCTGACACCAAAAATCTCTGAGTACCTTTTCTGTCTTCACCAGTTTTATGGAACTATTAAAAGAAAGTCCAATAGGGAGTTTATTCCTTGTTATTTGAGTTACTAGCTTTTTTTGGTCTGTTTTCTTACTTACTTATGTGGTTCCCCTCTCCCCCCCTGCCTACCCTCCCCGACTGACACCAAGGGAGAGAATGCAACAATTTATATGGAATTGCTTTGGACCGCTCTGTAAGCAAAATATTATGTTTCATAATAACATTATAAATGATAAAGCATTTTTCCTGCCAAAACATCTCTGTAAGTGCCCCAGCATCATCAACTGATGGCAGCACAGCTCTGGGAATAAACAGACTTTCAGCTAATGGCAGGAATCATCAGGGGAAACACGAAACAGGTATTTCTTCCTGATACAGAGCGAAACATATGATTAAAGTTAAATGCCAAATCCTACTGGCACTGGAGCGAATTAAAGTTTATTTTTCACTCCTGCTTATTCTTTCTTCTCTTTTTAGCTAATTCATCGTGTTTCATTTAATGCCAACGGTTTTTCCTTTCTATTTGGCCACTTTGGTGGAAGGGCAGGACAATTCATTTAGGCATGTGCCCTTTTGGTAGTAAGATTAAAGCCTCAGGCAAAGCCCAGATCCTAAAACGAGATCTGTTGCAGGCACTCCGTGCCTGTATTTAACCCTCCAGTAGGGGTCAATGTATGATGACCCCAACCACTTCTTTGCCTCTCCAGCAGGACAGCTGCTGGCACAGTCCAAAAGGTGTCTGCGCCCTGGTGCAGTGCCGTGCGTACGTGCCTGTGATATTGTGACACTCAACTGCTTAATGCATAATGTTGACATAAGGCTGTATACTTCAAAAGCGCTCTTAATAACCTTAAGAGAAGATGTATTGTATTGCAATGTTTATTATGAAGGAATTGTGATGCAAACTTTATTCTGATGAAATCATGTCTTCACCTAACAATTCCAAATGACTACGTTTCTACCCATTCTCTTATTTCAGACTTTCTTGTGAAAAACACATACATCTGTCCCACTGCTGTCTGACTGAAGCACACAATGATTAACTAGAGATGGGCCAGTTTTGTATCGTTCAATATGAACTTGCCACTTCTCTGGCTGTTTCGTCTCTGCCATCCCTCCAACCGGCCAAAATTTATTCCAGAATATTGGGCATTTGCTCTGTTACCAGGAGCAGAGGGTATGTATATGGCCTAACCCATCTGAGATGACCGTTGTTTTTGAAGATAACGCCCTTGAACAGAGAGGCTGTCCCAGCTGTGTTGGCACAGAGCTGGATTGCTCTTAGAGGAAAGATCTGTAGTTAGGCAGGCAGATATGCTAGCCACAGAATACATATTGGGAAGCTACGGCACTTCTCATAGCTTTGAGAGAGCATGAAGGTGAGCAATGACATTTTAGGGACAGCAAAAACGTCCCCTTTTCCCACAACTAACCCCTCTTGTAGGCAGCCAAAGCAAAGAACTGATAGATGGTGAAAGGGATCTACTGTTCAGTCAAGACACATTTCAATGTCATTTTTTGAAAAAAGCAGTGCATACATTTTCACCCTGGAACGCAGAATAATGGGAGTTCTTTATTTTAAAAAAATGAGCTCCAAAAAGAATTTTTTCCCCTACCTTAGATTACCACACTCCAACGTTCATGCGAAGGATGCTCTATTAAGCTGCCAGTGTAAGCTGGCCAACAGAAGCAGAAATGGATGACGGTCTAATGGAAAGGGAACAAGCTGCAGCATTTGTGCTGTGAGGACACTGAATTGACTTATTTCAATTGATTTCTTTGATGTACAAATATAAAACTGTAGTAATTCATAATTCATCCATAAATTTATCATTTAAAAAAATACTTTTTTCTCCCCTTCCATCCCAGCTTCAGATCATCAAAGACACCCTTATTTGCAGACAGAACTAAAGTCAAATTGTTTATTAATAGTGATTTTACTAGTGCCTAAACATTCGTAGTACGTATAACAAATGACGATAGCACATGACCTGGCTTTAAAAAACCCCTCCGTAAATTCCTTTCCCTCTCCCTCCCTCCTCACCCCAGCAAGAACAGCAGCGCAGGCAGGATGCTGCGGTACCGCAGCAGGAAGAAGCAGCGGGAAAGTGGGAAGTCTTTATGTCCGTATTGCTGCCAGAGGTAACAGATCCTCAGCCGAGGCTGTGAATTACCACGCTTGTAGTTCAGGGCTAAGGTGTGCCCATGCGCGCAGACACGCCGGCACAGGAGCAGTTGTGGAGATCAGCTGAGGACACGAAGGAAATTCGTAGCAAGTCAGGTTAGCCCACATTTTGTCATGTTACCAAAAATATTCTGTAAATAAATATATTAATGGGCCACTTACTTGTAGATAGCAATTACTTAAACCAGCGTTCAGCTTTTAATGCACAGCCATGCATTTCTAAAGGAGAGTGTTCTCGCTGTGTATTACTATAGATCCAGATTTTAAATTGAGATTGGTCACTATTGATTCTGTTAGAGTTTATTATGATAGCAGTCTGCATTACACAAGATTCATAAAATTGCTGAAATACATCGTCCATTAAGTTGCCTGCATTTAGCCAAGATCACCTTGTGTCCAGCTAACACCAACTTCAGTGGCATAATGCCATTTCAAAGGCAATTTACAAATGAGGAGATGCTTTGTAGGAAAGTGGAGCCATCACAGGAGCAGATGCAGAGGGGCTGCGGGTGCTGCACCCCAACCTCGACAGTGTCCCCGTCCCCCCCCCTCCAGCCTGCAAACCCCCATCCCCAGCCGAGCTTCGGGCAGCCCGTACGCTGCATCAGAATGGGGTTTCAGTGTCCCTCTGCTCCGCCACTTTTAGGAGGTGTTGAGGACGTGGGCACAGCCAAAGTCCTGCTCCTCTCAGGCATTTTTAGTTGAAAAAAAGAAAAAACCCCAAACCCCCAAAGCCAAAACCTCAAAGAGATGATGTCCCTCTTGGGCTACCAGCACTGTAGCCAGCTGGGGCCGTTCAGCTCCCTGCCTCAAATGAGGAGGAGCGCGGTGAAGGCTGAATTGCCTCCTGCCCTGCTCTATCCCTGGGCTGAAGGCTACGGGTTCTCCAAAGCTCTCCTGCTGAGTTTGTCCCACTGATTAAAAGACCAGATGACCAAGGAAGGCGATAACTGTAGCTGAATGTGAATTGTGTCCATGAGAAATTAAAAAAAACCCTCAACATTGCCTGTGTTTGCTGTGCTGTACCACCAGGCAGGAATGAGATCACGGGGTTACGCAGCTTTCTGAAAGCAGCGCGCGCTGACCTGTGCTGGACATGGAACCCCAGAGGACAGGGAAGGTTACTTTCCTGCTCTTTATAGCTTGCTTTTACGTAGGAAAGACAATTAATTCTTCCCTTAGACTTGTCTTCTCTGAGTAAACAATCCCATCTCCTTCGCCTTTGAATGACAAGAGCAGCAGAGACCTAGAAAATACGACATGAAAGCAATTTCCTCATTTTCTTGCCTTTTGTGCTCAGTTGCAGTGCCTGGAACTAGACAAAGTCTACACTGCGGCTTTTTATGCTGCATGGAGGGAAAAAAGAAAAAACCACATGCGGTGTCAGCCCTAATCCCCGACCGCCTGTGTGTCGGGCAGGCGAAGGACGTACTCCGAACCGCAGCGCTGCAGTAGGTGAGTGTTGCCTGGTGGGAAACGGCTCCTCGGCTGTACGATCACCGTCCCACATTTCATACTGCGGCACTTAGAAACGATGACGTACACGTTTTTGGGTCAGTGTAACCCATAGCCAGATCCCTATGCAGGAAGGTGTCATTTGGAATATTACTAAGAGGAGGATAGGAAGTAAAACAAAAAAAAAACCCCCAACAACAAACTGCTTTTATATGAACTATTCAGTTGCAATTGGCCAAACCCGTTGCTTGTTCTGGCTTCAACAGGTTTCTGCGACAGAAAGTGTTAGTTGCAAGTGTGCTCCTTAGGCTGAGCTGACACATAAAAACCTCAGGCTCTTGATTTGTCCGTATTTCTCAGGAGCTACCTAGTGAGGGCTTAAGGACAGAGTCAGTCTCTGAAGTTTATCAGTTTCCTAGATCTCCTTTGCCAGTACTCTGACATGTAAAACTATTCTGGGAAGGGCAAATTAAAAATCAATGATGTGCTCATCAACCCAGTATCAATGCAGCCTTAAGAAATGTAGATCAGCCATTGAGGAAAAAAGTGCTAAAATAGCCTTTATGGACACTAAAGAAAAACGCAAAAATGCTACCATTTCAAAGACTGAAATATTTAATTACTTTAAGTCTTTCTAAAACACATGATACTGGGTAACTCATCAAAGAGCTTTCTTCAAAATCTGCAATTCATAGGAGTGATACCGGAGTTTGGTCAATCAGTCAGAAATGCTGCAGGACTGTTTCAAGTCCTTTTTAAAAATAAGATTTAGATGTACGGTCCAACCCTCATTTCAGAGACTCCCAATGGAATAGCAACTAAAATTAATAAATAGTCAAAGGTAGAATTTAAGTTCAGGTGCTGCAGTTTTACTCACACATGAGCTTTTATTAAGAGTGCGGAAGGACTCACACTTCCCAATGCTCCCGTTTCTTTCTATCAGTCAATATTTGATTGTTTGATCAGTGGCAGTGTGATTAATGCAGCTATTAGAATGCTTGCTATAAAAATAATATGGAAGAAACCATGTTTGTACATTGCAAGACTACTCTGATAATTAGACTGATCACCTGTAAACAGAGGCCAACACGTTTTCTTGAACTGACACTTGGTTAAGCTAAGATTTCTTTCAGGAACAAAAAAATCTGATTATTCTATTCTGCTGTATTACAGAGCACAGTTTGAAGCTACACTTTGTAAGTCTGCAAAAGTCTCTTAACCAGAAAAAAAATCTAGCGATGAAAACAAAAGAAATTTTGAACGCTATACATGTATAGATAGTAGTATACATAACCATAGGAAATATAATCCCCACAGATGTATGTAAAGTTTTTTTTAAGTGACAGTGATTTCATTCAGGGTATGTGTGTGTGTAAACATAAGTATGCTTATATAAACATGAGTTGATAAGTAAATAAGCACCGTGCCTTTGACCCATGAATGAAAGTAAAGAGCTAACAGGTGATTACTTAATTCCACTTGACTCAAACCAGCTTTTAGACACATATTTTGAGAAAGGAAAGTTTCACTTGCAAAGTTCAGAATTTGGAACATACAATAATTAGGAAAATGTTTAATACCAACCCACCCCTTTATTAAGTAATTTCTTCAAGTATTTTTAATAGTGCAAAATATTGTTTTGCATTAGTACAGTAACTATGGGAATTCACAGTAAAAAAAAAAAAAAAAAAAAAAAAATCTTAAAAGATTTCCAAAGTCAAACAAAAATTTTTTAATACTGTATTTTTAGCAAGAACATTTTTAACAAAGAATGTGTACTTTAACTTAATATGGTACAACAGAGAAACCATACTTAAAAGTTTCCATTATCTAACACTCTACTGCATATTCATTTTTTTCATCTTAAAAGACCAAAAGCCAAGCTGAACTGAGCATAAAAAAAAGCATCAATTATAATCCTCATATTACGTCAGCTATTAGGGTTTAGCTCACACTTTTGAATTGGTCATCTAATGAAAGGACAATTTTTACATCATTCTTTTAAAAAATGTACACACATTTCTTTTTAAAACGTAATATATATCGAGTATCTGCTTCAGTAAACAAAGCTTAATTTATAAACACAATCGAAACAGCTCCATGTTGAACAGTTTCAGTGATAAACTGGACTTGTATGATGTACAGCCAGTGAGGACCTTTGTGGCTTAAAATCATTGTGCCATTGCTATACAGTAATAGCTACCTCCTTAGAAAAAAAAAAAAAAAAAAGTTCTTTTGGGGGAGGGAAGGGGGAATAATTCCTGTATGTGCTTAAAAATACTAAAACTCCTTTCTATCTCCGGGGACCTAAAAATGATCTGTTGCAACAGGCTTGGTTTGGTATGGTAAGCTTGTAAAAAGTCTCAATATTTCTTAATACGGCAGTTTTCGATGCAGCAACAGTAAATTGCTTGAAATTGTCCTTCAAGTTTCATGCTACAAATCCTGTTCTTCACACAGTACTGAAGGCATCAAAGGTTGGAAGGGACGTTTTTCATGAACTATATAGTCTTCAAATAGTGGTCATTATACATTTTTCAACAATAGGTGTTTTCTTCAGTACATAATAGTAGGTTTGATGTATGTTCTGTTTTCTGGAGGAAAAAAAAGGAGAAGAAAAAAGGTCAATTACACAGTTACACGATTTAGAATTAACTGACACTTAGGTGGGTTTCCTTATTTGTTTGTGACTTTGTTCTTCTCGGGCCGAGCTATCCGAGGGACAAGCGATATCAACTATCCTCCACGTGGTATGGTTTGCACAGGAGGAGGAGGAGGAGGCACGGGGTGACGAAGCCCTCGCGAGGGACCGTTACGCAGAGACACGAGCCGGGCCCAGCGCACTGAGCGCCTTCTAACCCGCTGGGACAGGTGGGGGCACTTCGCTGGGCTAAAAACCCACCAGCCCTCTTTCCAATGGTGCTTGCCAGCCAGCATCTGCTGAGTAGAGGCTATAAATACTTTCCTTTGGATTTTCTTCCTTTACTGCATTTGCTTTTTAATTGAACACTCATTTTCCTCCTTTTTTTTTTCCCAGAAGGCAGCCTGTGTTGTATTGCATGCCTCCGTAAGACAGACGGAGTAACATGGCATCGGCTTTACAACATACCATTATTACATGCACAAAACCTTCTAGGGAACAGTGTGTTAAAACAAAATTGCATTGCATTAAAGAATGTAATAGAAGTAAATCAATATCTGTTCTTGGAAAACTGCTCTTTCATTCAGAAACCACCACATTTTTTTAAAAAATTGTTTTTCTTTAGGGAAGCAAGTAGAAAGCCACTTATTTCCGTCATAAAAACATTCCTAGTTATAGTACCTATGAACTGTGATTTTTCTCATTAAGCAACTCCTTTAAGCCCAGAGGAAAAATAAATATTAAAACACCCACAGAAACTAAAGCTAACAAGAATCCATATTCTTGTTCATTATACAATGAATCATGAATCCACCCAGCTAAACCCGCAAGTACTGATCTTGAAGATGATAGCAAAATGATAATATTGAGAAGCATTTTGTATAATGTTGACATCTATCCCATTACTGTTTTACATATGCCAATACCGAACACTCATAAGGAAAGAACAAGTATTGACCTGCTAACTGACACTGATCCTTGGAGCAATCTCAAAGTTTGCCACATTTCAATTTCAAAATGCATTTCAGCTATAATATGAGTGATTTATCATTTAGCAGTAGCTGTCAAAGTAACCTCCTAGATAAAACAAAAACATCTGGAACCATAAACAGAGGAGAGCAGTAGCTGAATTTTAATCCAAATCCGACATGTTCACTTCATTAGAAACAGGAAACAGCTAATTAGTAATTGAATGTTTCATGGTTTTAAGGAGGCTCAGACTCTCCAAACACAGATGATTTAGTATGTATTTTGGATGTGAACAAGAATAAAGATTGGAAGAGCCAGGGACGTAACATCTCCGGAGGAACGCTTGGGAGCATGGGAACCTCTGAAGAAGTGACTAAAATTAGTTTCAGGCCTTTGGCCGATTAAAATTATTGTCTTAAACTTAGTGGGGCAAATACTAAAGCCTGGGGAGGGCGTGAGCAGAAATGCAAATATTGAACACTGTGGGTTTTGTTTGTTTTTTGTTTTTTTTGGGGTTTTTTTTTTTTTTTTTCTTTTCTCCTTTTGGCTATTAGGAAGGTGCACGTGACTTCTTCCCATGGCAGGTTGTAGGTGCTCTAGCCTATACTCAAAAGTCGTGCTTCTAAAATGACAGCCACAGACAGAATCTGCGGGTCGGCACGCCTGCCCTCCAAAAATCACACACATATCGTCTTTACAGGCAGTCCAAAAGACTGAAATTCTGCCAGAGCGTGCTTCTCGCGAGCCAGTACCACAGCGGCAGCCAAAGCGTTAGGTGTGGCGGGCAGCTCAGGCCCGCACGTCTCCCCTCCCCGAGGGCCTGGGCTCAGCGCCCACGCGCACAAAGGGATCTTCGTGCCTGACCACCTACACCGCGCGGGAGATACGGACGCGCTCGGGCAGTTAGTCCCTGTAATACCAAGGGAAGTCAGCAGAAATCAGGTATGTAACTTGCTACCGAAATGGCCGCCGGGGGTGGGCTCCGTCTTCCGATACTTTTGGTATTTGCACAAAGACAGTAAGAGAGAGACCACAGACGCGTGCAGATTTACGGTGCTGCATGTGGTGGCATGGGCTCTGTCTGCAGAGAGGAGGGGAGGAATCTGGATGTGCATTCAAGGGAAGAGTTGATTTGTCAAAGATGGGATCAGTAAGGATCAGTAATATCAGTTTCTTTAATTCTTGGTATTTTTATTGTGTTTTAGAAATTATTTTTCAAACTAAGGGAAGAGGTGGTCATCAAGGGTACTGCGGGGTGAGGGACTGACTTCTTTAAACTTTGAAACGGGTTTCAATTTTTCCTTCCTGCTCCCTTTATTTCTCAAGGGAAGCTCAGCGGAGGTATCTGGAATACCTGTAAGAGAGAAAGTAAATGCCAAAGCTCAAGCACAGTGCAGCCACCCAGGAGATATTATTGATCAGTAAACAGAAAGTGCACAGTTAAATATTTCCTTTTTTATAAAGCTCTCAATTATTCTCCAGGAATTAAAATACTTTTTGGTTGCTGTGCAATAAACTTAACTCCACGGTATTAACAACGTCATACAGCAACCACCTATGAGGAATTAAAGTGTTAGGAGCATCTGTGCTACCACTTATATGTGAAAGACAATGCGATGTTGTCAAATTCATCTTTCTGAAGAATATTCACCATCCCCTCAGTGTGGCTGACTGCAAGCTACACACCATTTTACAGCGTTTTACTGTATTATATAGCAAAGATTTGAATAAATCTGTGTGCAATAAATGTATTCTTTTATTAGGTTTATCCCTTAATCAAATATTCATTTATGTGGGCTTCATTCTATTAAAAAATGAAATTATACAAAGGTGAGCAAAAGCGTAGATTTACAGTAGTTTAAAGCCTAATCTCATTCTCTGGGGGTAATATTGACAATATAAAAACTGTATAAATGATATTCCCTAACACTAAAATATGCTTATGAGCCCCTTGTGCATGTTATACTGCTTTACAACCTACAGTGAAATGCATGACTGGCTTAATAAGCAAGACATTTAGAAAGGATTTTTTTTTCTCCTTCACAATGTATAAGACAAGTAAAGATCTCACAATTTCTCAGTGAGCCAGAGCCTATGTTAATAATTGTAATTCTCCCTCTGGATGGTGTTGTCTTCCCTGAGTTGTTAGTCCAGGGTATACGTTCCTCTCTTGTACTCTCTTTTGGCAACAGTATTATCGTTTGTCTTTTCCTTTCAAGGTTTTAATGTGTGTATAAAGGACAAATCCAAAAGCAATAATTATCACCTGCATATTTATCCACTTTTTTTTTCCCTTCCCTTTTTTCAGCCTGTTCAGCATCTCTGAATTTTCTGAATCCTTTATGAGGCTTTGTTTGTAATATCTTTGGTTTTAGTTAGTAATTCAGCTGCATTTCCATAAAAGTACTTTAAAACAAAACTTCCATGTGTACCCTCAAAAACTTGCATAAGGAAATGCGCCCCAGTAATGCCGGTGAGCAAATCCAGTCCAGGAAGGGGAGCGACGCAGCGGGCTAGCTGCCATTAACCGACACAGCTACAGCCTGGGATTGTTCAGGTAACTTCAGCACACTGTAAACTGGAGGAGAAAGTCATCGGAGGAAGGAAATTTGGGATCTGCTACACAATAAGAGCAAGGATAAATCTGTTGTATCAGTAACTGTAAATTATTCATGCAATTTAAAAAATAAACCCCAGCACTACATGCTGCAGGGAATATGGGTAGCAGAGATGAAATAATAAACTGAAAATCCCTCTTTGCCAATTTAGATGAAGGAGGAGTTGGGAGAGCTGCTAAAACAAAGGTTAGGCAGAGCTGAGACGTGGCTGCAGAGAGAAGAGCGGCAGGAGGGAAGAGGGCAGCCACGTGCCAGACCTGCGCGCTCTTGGAGGCTTTGCGCAACTCCTACTCGAGGGGTTGAACCAAAGAGTCCCACATGATACCATGAGCGTGCTGGACAGGAGCGGAGCTCTGCACCCTTCCTAGGCTACGTAAACAGTCAGCATTTCAGTTAGATCAAGAGCCAAGCTGAGCTTTGGATGCAGCGACACATGGAAAATACAACGCCGTAACGATAAATCTGATGTACAAAGCTGGGGCTAATTAGTTTGAATCAGTCTCTTATTTTGCAGAAAGAAAAAGAAAAATCAGAGAACAGTTTGCTTCTGCTGGGGATGATATCCCTCAAAAAAAAAAAAAAATCTCTATCCCTAAACCTCTTCGCAAACAGGAGTGCTGACTGTTGTGGAAGGAAGCTACGTCCCGGACCTGGCTAGCGAGGTGAGGACGACAGCAATTACGAAAAATGCAGAAAAGAATCCATTCACTACCATGAAAAAAAAAAAAGACCTGGACTGCAGCCAGTTCTCATGTTTTTGGGCTCGTCATTCAGCTGAATGACAGCAGTTGGTAAAACTGACTTCTTTGCCTCTTCATTAGCTGTCCAGCAAAACTTCTCCCTTCCATTTATCTATCTGTAAATATTTTCCGAACTGAGCAGCGAAAGAGAAGAAATAACACGCCACGAGCAGGGCTTGGTTTCCTCTAGACTCAGGGACAAATGTGGACAATAAATGCTGCTCCTGAGAGCAGCAGTACTAATGAAGTTGGTTTGCTTTCTTTTAATCCCCCGCTCTTTCATATCGCCTCTTTTCCACCCCTGCAGATGTGCACTCTCTGATGTTGTCCAACGCTGGCTGAGCTGATGATGGCTGAGCTCTCCCTCCCTGCGGGGAGCGGTACCGACCTCTCCTCCCTGCGCGTCCTCGCTCCCGCAGCAGCAGGCAGGACCTGGCACCCGACCCTTCGGTGCTGCACGCTCCTCAACCTCCTGCATTTGGGCTGCCTTCCCCACTTACTTTGTGCTTCGGAGTACCGCGTCGGCCCTGTCAAATATTTCCACATCCATGTTCACAGACCTAAGAACTTGCACATTAAATAGGATTTCTAATAAGTAACAGTAGCCAAGGACCAGAATATGTTCCCTGAATACAAACGATGCAGATGCTGGATTACCGTTGTCAGTTTTAGGAGACAGGGAGGTAACGTAGTGGTTGCTGCTTAGGAAATATTCAAGCCTACTGACACTGAATTATTGAATAAATGTAGGAACAGAAAGGTACGGACCTTCACACTCAACAGTCTCCAGGGGAAACCTCTGCCCACCTTTTTGTTTCCAGTAAATCACAAAATCTCAGCTTCCTCCCTCATACGTGTGTGTGTACGTGCTTACCGAGAGAGATACCCGGAATGCCACTGCGTAACAGAAGTAGAAATAACACTAAGATCGACGACACTGTTATTTTTAAAGCCCTGCAATTTGTATCACCAGCAGGCGAGCCATGTAGTCAGTTAGCGCAGTAATCTCCTGGCTAGTTACTAAAGAGGGCCCTTTTCTTGGTTAGCAGCTAACGAGACGGCTTTCAGCAGCGTGTGGCCGCTGTGTGCACGGACGCGACAGTCGGGTAATTGCACACAAACTTGAAAAGAGTTCTTCTAGAAACACTGCGATATGACACAGCACAAGGAAACTGCTAGAGGTTTAGTAAGTCAGAGCATCCAGAGCAGGACACGCACCAGAGACAGAGAACTGCGTGGACAGGAGGAAGAAGAAAAGGCCTAAGATTCAAACGAAGATAGCGAAGATCTCGCTCACAGGGAAAATACCAGGCCTCTGCTTAGTTTCTAATCACAGGTCTTGTCTTACACAAAATTGCAAGTGCTTGAACACTTTTTTCAGTGAAAGCAAGACCAAGACAATAACAGTGTAATTTCCAAGCTATTGAATTTGTCTCTTACAGTTGTAGAATGAATACTCTGAAATTCCGCAGCATCACTGGGTTTCAGTGGATTGCAGCATTTGCAGGTATAATTTGATACAGTACCAAAGTCGTTAAACGTATTAAAAACACTACCTCTCTCTTCTCTGTCTCCCTTGCGCCCTTTTTACCATAGGCTGGATTTGAAAGCTGGCTGGTTATAATCAGAATATTGGAAAAATATAGCCCAGTTTTTTAAATAATAAAACCCAGAATGCATTCCAAACTTCAACAGTCCTTCATCTTTGGCAAACAGATAAAAATAAAAAGTTATTCACGGTAACTGAGAGTTGCTAAATCTCTGCCAGGTTATTTCACAAACAAAAGCAGCAGCAGCAGCAGCAGCAGCCGCCCAGGGTCACCCTCCTGTTGCAGGTACAGTGAACCACATTTCCTTTGAACCGTGTTTTCACCTCAGGAAAGTCTGTCTGCTATGCTGCTGCCTCCTTCTTGAAATTTAGAGTCTTTTATTTTTTGTAAATTGTTATCATCAAGTATTATGGTAACATCTATTTTTTAAAATTTTAAGATAACATTGCTTTGCTGATTGTTCCAATATCCCCTAACAATGAAATATAGTAATACAAAAGTTAACTAAGGTATAAACATGCAAAAGGAGAAGTCTCCCTGCGATCATAAAATGATGTTATTTTCTGTTCAGCAGTTCATGTTACTGCTGTTCATGCTAATTAATTAAAGGAGCTGTTGCTGTAATGTGCAAACAGGGAATCTGAGAAACTGAGAGGGCTTTTAGGTCTCGGAGTGAAGTTAAGTCAATCTGGGCGCGGGCAATCAAATGTAATGAAATCACTTGTCAGTGCTAAGCTTGCAAAAACTGTGAAGTTTGACTAGGGAGTAAAAGGATTATAATTAGATTTCCAATAGGATAATAACTAAATGGCAGAAAGCAGTAAAGAGAAAATATTACTTTGTTAGCTAATGGTGCTGCTGTTCGGTTTTAGTTTTTATCAGCACACTTGTAGTTGTGCTAATTTAATTTGCTTTTATCAGCAAAAATGCACTACTCGAATGGTACTTGAATGTCATTTGCAAAAATCATTGATCTGAAGGTGCACTTAATGACACCCAGTATGTTTATTTTATGTGAAACGGAGATTGGTTGATAAAACGGTTGATGCACTATCTTGCTGGCCCACAAGTGAGTTATGGAAGCAAGGCCAGAAGGGTATCTGTGTGCATGCATCACCCTCTCCTGCACCGCTCAACTACGCGGGGGCCTTCACGACTCCAGCAACTCTTACTTTTCCGTTTTGTCAGCTGAAAAGCTTCTCTCAGTCAAGCTATGCTGGACCAGAAGATCACGTATACAGAGGATGGAGGTATCAGACTGTAAAGTTCAAAGAAGTTTCAAGTCTCGTCTGCACAAAATTTCCGTTCAATTAATATACAAAGCACAGAGAAAAATGAGTCAACTACATGGAAAAGATTTACAGGGCGGATCAGAATCCCAGCATATGAACAGCTTGTGTTAAGCAAATAATTTTAAGAAATGAGCATAAAACATGATATGACTTAATCACTGTGAAAGGCGGCTGTGTAGTATTTTTGTAATTTCCCTTTAAACCGTCTTAAGGAGGTACTGGCAGTGAAACTAATTGAATTTCAAAGGAAAGGCGCTGTGTGAATGATAGATTTCTGTCCAGCAGAGCTATTGACAACAGAAAAAGAAAGGTCTGCATTGATGCTAAAGCTTTTTTCTGTGCAACAGAGAGAGATTTTGGAAGCTTGGAAACAGCTTTGTATTAGGGACATGTGTTTTGACCCTTCCTCCTCCCAGGGCCCAAAAAACAAAGGCAGCAAATGAAGGGGGCAATGAGGGAGTGTGCTCAAATTGTTAAAGACGGCAGTGCAAGAGTAGCTGTCAAGTACAAAAATTGTAATCAAAGGAAAAAAGAATAAAAAGATATTATAGTATCAGCATAAATAAAAATGAAAGAGATGGTGCCACAGGACAGAAACACTTTGAAATCTAAACAAGCTCTATAGAGAGCTCTTCAGAAACCTTTTTATCAGCCGAGAGTCCTTAGTGAAAAACTGGCTAAACTCATCACACGTTTTCGTATGAACAGGATTACCGCACCGGAACTGTCACAGAAGTCAGCGTACGCTGTCATTCATTACTGTGGTGAAGAGATGCTTTGCCATTGAGGAGTACAGGACAGGTTTAAAACTTCTACTGCGCAAGTCACGTTCTGCTTTCACAGAGGGCCACCAAGCTCAGAGATACTGAACGTTAGTGGATATCCAGTTCTCCCTTTCTTCAGGCTTTTAACCTGAACAAAAACTTCATGATCCAAAGCCTGTTAAAACTAAAGACTGATGTAGTTGGGATCAGATTAAAAAAAACCAAACAAAACCCCACAACCCAAAAACCAACCTGAAATAAAACTCTTAAAATCTCAAGGTTTTATTGTATATCAGTAGCCCATAGGAAGAACAAGAAAGTTCTCTTAATTCCTTCTGCTAAGTAACTGGCTGTTGGAAGTGGCTATGCATCACTCTCCCCACAGTTATTGATAATCTTTTTTCATGGGAAGCCTCATTTGAGCCAACTGTAACTTTTTTCTTCAATTGAAAATTGAAATCAACTTTTTTTTTTTTTACTAGATTCTGTTCAGATTCAGCTTTGACTCCCAGAATCTTTTTGGAAGAGCACTGAGCACTCATCTCAGTAGGTATCATAAATAGATCAGAACCATTAAGAATATTTTGCTTGTCAAATTTAAATACATGTGTCCCAAGTGCTTATCCTATATTTTGACTGTTTCTGGCAGTAATGATGTTCCAATTGCAATATTCAGAGCACAACTCTAATCATATGTGTACATATATATATACACACACACATATGTTATATGTATATATCTGCATTACGATAAAGTTGTGATTCTCCTTCTATGTAATACGTAGCATATGAACCTAAAATCACAAAAAGAGACAGCAGTAAAAATATTTGAAAGCTTTCCTGTATAGATGACAGATGGACGACAGATGCATACCAGAGGTATGCAAAGTCAAGCCTTTAACAGTTGAGAAATGCTAGAAGTTATGTTGGTATCTATAACTGTACTGCAGTCCCTCTTCTGTCTGCACAGAAGGGGACTGTCTTTAGTTACTTCAACACACATTATTTTTTGCACATTACCGTTACATCATTCAGTAGAAAGGGTGGAAGTGCTCTAAGAAGCAGCAGTTATATTGGAAGAGGCAGCTGTCTCCAAGCTGCTATAGCAGCCAGCGCAGAGCTGAACGGTGTGTAATGAATTCAGCACAGGGTTGGAGGGAGAACAAGGTTGGTTTTATAGGAAACCAACATTACAGAACTGGACTTTCTCCAAAGTCAAGAGAATTTCTATGGTCAGATTGCTCAGATCAGATTTTACCACAGGTGACCGTGGATTTTCTGCGCGTCTCCAACAGGCTTCCAGTGGTGATGGATACAACCCCCAAGATCTCTGTATCTCGGCTCCCCTGAACGATGATTACACAACTCCCTTACTTCACACGCCTATAGTCAGAATGCATTTATTATTCTTTAGGAAGCACTCGGGCAATAGGAGCATATTCTGTATTTACAAACAGTCACTGAACAGGGAGGAAAACAGAGCACTGTATGATTGCTCATAACATGAACATGACTTTCTTTTTCCACCTACAGTTTACGTATTTTTTGAAAACACCCATGGTCTTGATAGCTAGGTAAGAATCAGAGGTAAAACATTTAAAAAAGATAAATCATATGTAAAATCACTTTTGAACTAAGCTAAATATGAGTTTCCCACGCCTCTATTTAAACATATTTAATTTCTGGTCTTGCAAAGTACTGATCTTTCAAAGCTTTTCTTTATTGAGCACAAAACCTAAATGAAGTTGTGTAATTTACATTTATCTTAAAGCAGAAAACAGAGACAAAAACTATTCTGCATTTCATTTAATTTTTAGTATGGCTCATGGTGAGCATGTATGTGATGGGATGCGGAACATACTGCACCTTGCATTGCTGCACTGTCATGTTGGGTTCCGTTGTGTTCTATTTCCATATCTGGGATTCCAGCATCTGAAAGACGTGACACTGAAGATTAATGCATTCCCCTTCGCCCTTCTCTCATGCATCTTTAGAAAAATATTTATAGCAAACTAGGGTGATCTCCAAGTTACACGGTCTTGCATAAAACATTTGGTCTTCATGGAATTTTCAGTAGTAAATTGTTTCCAAAATGTGCAAACATTACTGGTCTCACAGTGAATTATTTTTAACGGGCTTCACATTTGTCTGACGATCAGATAATAACCAACACATGATATTAATATGTCTGGAAAATTCTCTTGGAGAATGAGGGCATCTGACATATGAAAAATAAAAGTCGAAATTAAACTGTGATAATATTAAACTACATTGACTCTCCTGGCCATATACCTGCAAAAGTACAGAATTAAAGACTACAGCCAATGCCAGTCAACACGTTTGTGTGTATCCGTTGGCATGAGTGCATGTTACAGATAAGGACTGTGCAAATTCCATTTAGAGGACTCAGGTCAGGATGTTGTAAGCACGCACCCAAAGCAAAATGACGTATGTGGTATTATGTGAAACGTTTCCAGATTTCTGAGAACAGCCTTCCAAAATGGATCGTGCTCTTTTTTCCAAGTTGAGAGAGAGTCTCATAATGATATGCACTTTTGAACTATTTAATTTCATATTGATAATACCTCTGTATGCACAGTCCTTTGGGGTGGGGGCGGGGGCTCGAACACCCCAGGGTGTTATGATAACAGATGCCATTATCCACCTTGTGCCAACAAGGATTAGCATGAAGGGTATGTGATTTGAATCTATGGCACCTCAAATCCTGCAGAAACATCTGCTTCCCTTGTAACACAGCACTTACTTAGAAATTACAGCAAGGAAAAAACCACACCTGAAAGGGAGCTGCGTATACAGTTTTGAAGTTTTTCTGTGTAGAAGCCTGTTCTGGACTTTCTCAAACAGAGAATAACTGTACTGTTGCTTGCTTTCTCAGATCACTTTAGTCGGAGTGTCAGTATCTATCGCAAAGATGACGTTTTGCTGGTCACCCTACAGCCTAACCGAACTCTATGTCAAAGCAGGGCAACCCATTAAAGTATAGTCCATGCACAGAAGAGTAATATCTCAGTAATAGATGTGTAAATGAAATACATGTGATGGATGCATATGCAGCCTTGTAAATAAATATATACAGTCAAATAAATAATATTTTCACGTATACAATTTTTTCACGTAGAGTTACAAATGCCTGCTATCGCAGAGAGTTTCCCTTATTCAGATTCCCATTTTGAAGGGAAGTTCAGGGCGCTGGTCTATTAATCTAAAAAGGTTCTTTCTTTTCAAACCTCCTAGAGTACATGTTGTATATACGTAAAATGACAAAGTCATCTGTAACTAATAACAGCATCTGTTAAATGAGACAGACTGTCAGAGTTAAATTAAAAATATTCAGAATAGCCCTTCACATTTTGTTGTCATAAAATTGTACCTGCAATTAAATTGTGGATTAAGATGCTAATGAGCTACCTGATTTGCATGTGCAATCAGATTAGCATGTAAATATCAGCTTCTTGCAGGCACTAACATATATATGACTACCTGAGTGCGCCTGCAAATCAAAACGTTAGCAGCCAGGCCCACAATAGCAGATGTAAAGATCTGTTAATCACATTGCTGGCATGTTGGTGCCCTTTAATTTGTGGCTTCCAGAACTGCTGAGTACTCCTAACTGTCGTGCAAGCGGCAGGTGCTTACCAGCGACGGCAGAATCTGGGTGAATGACCTTACAGAACATAAGGATTTTAGTTTTTCCCTGACATTCATCTCAAGGTGCTGGCTATGTCTGTGGGATCCGATCTGGGCGTTTTTCTGATCCAGCGGAGGTGGTGGAAAAGGTTTCTGCTGGCTCTGTCCACCCACTCTCCCCCGGGTCATTGTCCCTTACCACAGCGCAACCGCAAGCTGTATATCCACGTCTGAATCGCCACCGTTCACTGTCAGTACATCGGAAACGCCAGCCAGTTCCTGGTTGCAGTGATATGCTGGACTATAAAACCCAGCAGATGAGAATGCCTCTGAAAGATGTTGCTCTCGTACTTAAAGAGTTTATATCTCTTAGGTGCTCTAGATAAATCACAGCTCGCAGTCCATTGCAGAGTGTTGCAGTGGCAGTTCACGTCGACAGGCTTGCCCTAACTTTAAAAAACAGTTTGGGTAGCCCTCACGACTGAGAACTCAAGACAAGCTAAAGTCATTATTTGTACTCAGCAGTTCAGGCCGTTTTTGCAGTCTGCGTATGTTATTATGGCTCGGTTGCCAGCAGTGCCCGAAGCAGGCAGCACAAAGTTAACGTGAAGACTACATGACACGCAAACGCAGCAGAGACTGAATGTAACTCTGATTCATGAGCCTCTGCAGAGACTTCGGGGTAGGGACGCGCAGACTGAACCTTAGCTACGGAACCTGAAATGAATTAAAACTCAACTAGGTTCAGTCTTAAAAGATTCAAACCAAAGCTCTAAACTTTGGCCAGAACCACATTAAGCAAGAGAGGCAAATCCTCCCACTACCCAAAAACATAATCGCCCTGTTAGGAGAGTAACTGATTTGGTTTTGTTTCACAAGAATATCTGGGAAGTATTCAAAACCTAGTCAGCTCTGAAAGCTGATACATATTTAACAAATTTCATAGGTCCTGAGGCTGAGCAAACTTCAGCCAAACGGCTTTTAAAATGAAGCTCAGCAGTTCTAAAAACGAATCTGCTGGGAGAGGAGAGTTCAGAGAACCTTATAGGAACCAAATTTCACATTGTCTTAGCTGGCACTGTAACAGATTTCTCTGGTAATATATTCAGCATTTCTTGTCATGTCTGTGTAAACTGCTCTGTCTGTTTCTCTAGTTGCAGACTTATTTTTCTTAATTCGTGACCCAGAGCACATGGCCTGAAATAGATTTTTTTATTATTTCAGGAAAGGATTGTGGCTTTTCATTCTGGAATTTGCTTTGTGCATCATCTTACTTTTTTTCACTCAGTTAAACATCATTTTAAGCTAACTGTGAAAGGCCAACTAAGACATTACCATTTAACATCCTGAGACTGTCACCTGATGTGGCCTGTTTAAGCGCCTGTTCCACTTGTTCTCTTCTCTTTGATTCAAATTCCAAAGCCTCCTGCAATTTTCTCTTCGCCTTTTTTTCTTTCTTCAAGCGTTTCTGAATTGTTGCTGAAATGTAAATATATTGTAAGAGTAGCTGTTAAAGCACAATTAATATATAATGGAGACAGTAAATGAGTTCATGTTCAATGTCCAAAGGCCCAGTTCTAGCTCGAGGAAAAAAAAATAAATTCTGGCATGAATCTGATATAAAACCAAAAAAACCCCCAAGCAGTGAAACAATGAACAACCTGAAAGGGCTTTAGATCTTGTTGAAGATCTTAAACCTTATTCTCACCCTGGAACAGCCCCTTGGATTTAAGTCTCCTGACCAGAACCGAAGAGTCTCGGAGCCAGCCCGGTGGTTCCTGTTACACGGACCTCACCAACTGGGACTAAATTCCAGCTACAGTTCTGCAGAGTTCGGATGAACAGATCATTGGCTTAAACTAATTTCTAGCAACAGCAGCAATGTACATCCTCGGAATTAAATAAATCTCTCTTCATTCTAACCTTTTCCCTTGATGCTGAGAATTATATTGTACCCTCCTCCTCCTGCAGTTTTATCTAGAAAGATAATCCAAACACACTGGTTATGTCTTCCCTGACCGCTCTTCACGGATGGAGGAAGTTTTCTGAATGTGTCAGAGATTTGGTTTTAGTTACGTTTCCTAACAGTAAAAGGAAATGAAATTTACTTCTGCAGGCAAACTGTCTGTGTGCAGTGTTGGAGAATCTGAAATGTCAGTACCAATGGAGCAGCAGTTGGGTTAATTTTGAAGCAGAATAACAAGAACCACCACCCAAGACAGAAGCCAGGCGTAAGGCTATTGAGAAGCTGGGTTAAGTGGGTACGCACTCAGATGAAAGATCAAATGCGTAGAGAAGGGGTATGTACTGATTAACGTTGAGTACATTCGCACTTCAGCACTAGTGGGAGAAAAAAAAAAGAGGGAAAGGCAGAGAAAGGAGAGAAACAAAAAAGCATTGGGTGTATGTTGAGAATCTCACAGAGAAATTAAAAGGCAACTTCCCAGGTAGAAAGCAGGTTGAAAACAAGCTTGTAACACTGGTAAATAAATCAAGTATATTCTCTTCAATAGCAATTTCTCCTTCTGACTGAAGCACTCCATGAAACGCTGTACAGTAGCTGGCTGTTTGGACTTAGAAGAGGTAACAGCGCAATAATACAGTGCTCCTCTACAGCTTTGTGTTAGATCTCAATGCACTTCACAGTCGTACAGAAAGCAGACACAGTGCCTTGACAAAGATCATCCACAGGCATTGGCATAGCCATGTAAGATTTGGCAGAAAACAGAAGTATTCCTGACTAATCTTAGTCTTAAACCTAACTATACATGAAGTTAAAACTACAGCTACAGAATTGTACAGTATTAATTGTAAAGAGGTGATCAATATCTTCACTGGGAACTGCTGACATAGGCTACCATTGTATTTCCTCACCTATATAAATTCAAGCAATAAAATGCACCTTTTAAGCCTTTTCCTCTTCAAACCCTGGATCTTAATTCCATATTTAACCTTATTTTTCACCAGCACCAGGTTATCATTACTTGGGCCAGAACTACATCTAAAACACCAACCTCTGCCAACAACAACCCTTCCTGTGCTCCTGCTGGCTAACAGACTGTCCTTATAATCCTTATTAACCTATCTTTAATGGGCTCTTACACTTGTTTTTTCACCAGTGCTGCAAGAACACTCTGTCGCGTCTCTTCTTTGTATGACCTGCGCTTCCCTTCCCTGGTTTAAACCGCTTGGTAGGATCTCTACAGGCCCACCACCACACTTCTGCTGAGCGTGTCCTCCGGCCAGAAAATAGTCTCCTTCTGGGCACCGCTCTTGTTCCAGGAAACCTGCAGTCAGCTGGCACGTCTGGTTGGCACGAGGAAGATCAGTTGGACCGGAGGCTGATGCCCACGTACTTTCTCAGAAGCAGCAGGAGACCACTTTCAGCAAGCTCTGGAAGGGGTCAGAGACCACTTCCACAGCACGCCCCAGCTCATCGGAAGGTGCTGCATTTCTACCAGCCAGCGCAGCCTGTGCAGAGGATGGAAGAATGCTTCTGCACTGTGCTGCTGTTCACGTCTGTAGTCAAACTCCACAGAGCAGTACTTAGTCCCGTGGATTCATTACGGAATCAAACATATGGAGAAGCGATGGCACTAGAAAAGGCAGGTAAAACTAAAAGACTAAAAAGAAATTGAGCTTAAAACATAAAAGCCCTTTTAAAATTACAATCTATTTTAGAGTCAGGTTTGCTAGCATGTACGCTCTGACAAATATTGCTCACAAGTACTCTTAAAATGAAAGTTGAATGTATACAAGCAGTATTTTGCCATCCATTTTATTTAGTTGCTTCTCCTGTATGTTAGATACCTGTGAATTTCAAATCACAAAATATTGTTAGAAAATTTACTAAAAAATCTGAAAAGTTTCTGGGAAAATCCACAGTATTTACGTAACGTTTTGTGACCGCTTGTTCATCTGAATCCTGACTGACTTTTACACATCTTTCTGGATTTGTGAATGCTCCAGTCAGGGGAAAAAGGGAAGAATACCATTACATGGGAAATTTCTGAGAGACTTAATATTAATTTCAAAATGTGATCTGCAGAACATAACTTTGGAAAATTGTGCAAACCATGTGAAAAAGCCTATCTCTGACTTTCTATAATAATAAAGGTGTGCATGTGGCGATGGCATGAAAGACAAACAATTCTGAGGATATTGATTATTGAAATTCTCTTTTGAGCCAGAAGCCAACAAAGCCTGTGAATGGCTTAAGGCTTTTGTTGACTTAAATGTGACTCAGGACGTGCATAGTGTGCTGTTTGCCTACAGGGAGATAAGTTTTGTTTTATAAAAATACACCAGTCTCATCCACACCGCGACTGGGGTGATGCAGCATTTCTGAACACCCACTGCAATTTAACAACTTCAATAGTATTTACTGACCCTTCACAACTTGACTTAGAAGTGTTCTTCTTTGTAGCCTCTTACTGAGAGTTGGTGCTGCAGACAGCTCTGTTCTACGCACCTCATTTCAATCCGAAATGCACAGGAAGGTAGTACTTGGCACCTACATTTTTGGTCTTATCTAGTTTTATCTTTCTGATTTCATGGATGTAATCTAGAAGTAGCTTTTGGCACATGAAGTACTATTCCTCTCCTTCAGATGGAGATTTGAATTTTAAAAAGAATACTGCCTTCTTTGCAATATCACAGCGAAAAATTCAGATTTACCAATTTAATTGCCTATTACTATCAAAAGCTTCTAAACAGTCATGGTTTTGTCTCAGAAGGCCCCATATGGGGAGTTCTATTGTATCTCACTCTTCTGATAGGAAAAAAAAAATTATCTAGGGTTATTTGCTTCAGATCTTGCACTTGGGTAGACAATTTCTCATAGTTCCATCTATTTTGTTGCACTGAAGTTATCTATGAGAAAATCTAGCTGACTAGCACCTCAACTACAGAAATGTGGGCTAGATAAGTAGTAAAGTAATGAAAAAAAAAAAATCTCCTAAATACCCAAATTACAGACATACTATCTTTCTCACAGTGAGACTGATTCTCAATGCTTGGAGAATAATAGCAGAAAACAAAAGAAATTAAAGCTGTCAAATGAAGAAAATCGGGCTGGGAATACACAGGTGGAGTGGTAATAATACATGTGAAAGCCATGAAACCGAATCAGCTTTCTTCCACAGAACCTGCCAAAACTCTCTGCAGCCAGTTGCCCTCCAGGAAATAATCCTTCAGTCACTGTTCTGTCTGCTTACGGAAAAGTGTGCTTCATTCTGTTTTTATTAAATTTAAATCTTTCATTACCAGTGCTAGTCCACTGCTGCATTACACTGAAGTATGAATGTCAGTTAACTCCGAGTCCTCAACAGCTCCAGCTGGAAATGCCAAAGGGTTATACATTTAATAGATATCTAAACTCCATTTTTCATTCACTCACCTCTGCTTTGCAGCTCAGCTGTGAGTTGCCTTTCCAAGCTCTCTCTTAGTTCTCTCTCTCTACAAAGCTCCATCTTTAACTCTTTCTTTTCCTGCTGTATCTGCTTTTCCTGGACTCTTGCATTGTCCACAGCCACCTTCAGCAGGCCCTAAAACACACACAAATGTAAGATCTGAAAATACCATTTTCTTTCAGCAGTGACAAAATTAATCCATTTGTTTCTTTTACACCCTCCAGAAAAATTAAAAGCAGGAACCTATAGAGGTGGAATGCAACTGGGCATCTGAAGTAGCTAAATGTTACGTATGCACAATTTTGTGGCATGGAATCGTTCAGTATAGCTTTTGCCAATTCATCCTACTGATGTGGTTTATTACAAACGGAGTGCCGTATCATTGCTGACCTCGGTCAACTGCAGGGAAAAGCAAAGGAGGAATAATGAGACTGGTGAATTTTAATATGACCATTATTGCCAACTATTAAGTCAAATAGACAATGTACGAAACCCTTTCACGATCGATAATGCCAGGTAGTGGAAACCTAAGCATGACATTAAATAAAAGGAATTAGAATTGCAGATATAAAATAGTTTGTAAAACTTTTTAAAGAGATTGAAAAAGAAACACAGTTTATCTATCATGACGTAGCCTGGGCCTATAGAGAATAATTTACCTGAATGTTGGTTAATAGTGTTTCTACTGATGAAAGACCATCAGCAAAAAGAAATGGCGCCGGAAATCCAGGAGGCAAGGCCTGTCCAGCCAGTTGGACTTTATCTAAGGTTGGTTTCATTATTGGAATGGCAATTTGGACCTCTTCTGTAAAGATAGGTTTAAAAGCAACATCAGAAAGCATTGGAAATATAGATGGAAGTCATTTCTAGAAACTAGCATTCCGTTTACCTGGAAGTCAAAATACAAGCACATTAGTAAAACTGACATTGTTTCAGTCTTTGGGCAGCTGTGACTGTTGCTAAGGTAAGTTTGCAAAATAGTACAGAACAATAATAAATATACTGAAGCCTATAATGCAGCTGTAATAGAGTATAGACTATTATATCTCAAATTCTACAGAATTATACTACAGAATTATAACAGTATTACGCAGTTCATTAAACCCGAATGTCCCTTCTTCATTCTATCGTGTTTGCCATTCTGTGATGTGCGTTTCTTGTTGCTATAACCTTGACAAAATTCTAATCAAGAAATGTATCGCTTCTCTTTACTCCTTTAACGTTATCCTTCCCATACTCAGCAGTAAATAATCTCCACTGAGTCACCCCCTCCTGCTTAGCTAGCACCAACGCCACACTGTCAGTGAAGTGTCAGTGCGGGTTTTCTTAACAAGTACCTTGCTACCGTCAGCCTTTCTAGTCACGGGCAGCAGCCAAAAATGCTTTGCTGAGTTATCGCTACCGAAGGTATGAGGAGAGGTGGGTGCCTGGGGGTCTCGGGAGCGGCTGGGGAGGAGAGGGTGCTCCGGCACAGGCCTCGCTCCTGCGATTTACTGCGCAGAACTAGATTGATGCATCTCTTACAAATTGGAGAATCGGGACCCGGTGGCTTCCCCTTCACTCCTTGTTTCAAACAGATCATGTTGTTATAGATCAAGCTGTGCACAGACAGCAGACACGTGTATCCGGAGAGAAACAACAACAGCAGTAATTATTTTTCAAAAATCCTTTAAATTTTGTCATGAATCACCAATGAACTCACATTTTTGAATAGGATAATTTGAACGTATTTTAGGACAGTAAGTGTACCACCTTCTCTCAGATCCCTATGAGCACTTCTTCCCCACGTATTCATTTTAAACACCAAGCTAATTGCTGAAAACCACAAAATTAAAATCTACCAGTCTTTAAAGCCAAACTCTGTATGTTTCTTTTACTCTGAAATCTTAAAAAAATATTTCTGTGTAATATTCCAGGGAAATCCAGTCTATATGTATTATGTTCCTGCACTTGCAGAAATCGTGAAGAATATCTTCTCAGCAACTGCTTTTTAGTAAAGCTTGCAACTAATGTATTGACCATAAGTTCACGATGCGTGTGTTTTCTAAGGGCAACAGCCAGTCCCGATAGTTTCATTTGTCAAGTGTCTTGGTCATATTAAAGCCAGGATGTACAATTAGACCATACCATAGTCAAAAGGCCTCCTTCTCCCACTCTCGTATTAAAATAAAAAAATATATTCAGGAAGAATCTGACAACAAATTAAACCACAGCGTCCCTCCAGCAGTACTATTATCTAGTTTAACAAACTCCAGGAGCATCTATTGAGCAGCAAGCACTTTTTGCTGTGTTTCTGAAACAGACCTACTGACAACGAACGTGGAGCATTAGCAGTTTTCAAGTGTTCTTTGAAATCTCTGTTTAGGGAGCATTTTGTTTTCACTGTATGAGTTCATTACACGGAACATCTTCATAACGATTCTTCAGGACTAATAACAACAAAAGCCAGTAACCTCTACACATCTTCGTAGCTATCATTTTAGAGCTGTGTTCACGTAATTTAAATGATCCTTTTAAAAAACCCCAGCTCCGGTAACGTACTCAGACCATGGAGTTTGTGCTGATTCAGATACACCATTTCTCATAGTTAAATAACTTGTATCAGTGGCAGAGTTTTTAAAATAAACTGATTAGTTGCTGCATAGGATGCTACACAGAAATAATATATAAGCCATGGAGTCACAAAAGACTAAACAGAAGTGGCATTTGAAAAAGAAAGTAATACATGAAGTATGCATAACAAAACTATAGCTGCTTTAAAATCTCTAGAAATCTCTACATTTTGGAGATGAAAGTAATAACATTAAATTGGCTGAAAGGAAAATTACTATTGACTGTGAAGACAGGTTGCATGGTCTATGGTTTGTAATGTTACTGTACAGCAGATTGAAGTTTCAAAATAGTATTACTCTTCTTTAAAGAGATAGACACAGCTAAATTAGGTGCTGCTTGCTGCAGTGAGGATCAAATGCAAAAAGAATCATATTTCATCAGACCTAGTCAACACCAGGAAAATAAATAGAAATATAAGAGGTATGCAGGCAATGATTCATTTTGATAATCTGGCCCAAGAGAGACACATAGAGACAGCACACAGATCTAAGCTTCTACCAAAAGACAAATAGGACACAGAGGGTGGGAATTGGGATGACAGTGTAGCAGAGGTCACATCGATTTTCAGCAGCAGTTTTCACACAGATGAGATAACCCTGGACTCTATTTGGCCCATTGTTCATATCCTACCTGTCCCAGAAGCAATAAATTTCCAAGTCCCAGAAAAAGGGCAGTAAAGAAGAAGGATTCTACTTATGACTTCTTATGATTAAGTTTTTGTGCTAACCAAACATGCTTTGCAGACCAAGGTCACATTGCATGTTAAAGTCTGTAATAGCTGAAAACTAGAAGAAGCATATTATGTTTTAGCGTATATGGGTGGAAACTGTCAAACCATTCATCATTTTTTTTTTCTGATTGAAATCACACTCTGCAAAGATGAATGATAAATGCATTAGAAATCTATTTCAATCTTGTAATAGGTCTTCACATCTGAATGGTGTCTACATCTTGCCCATATTGTGAATAAGTGCACAGTTAGGCAGAAATTTATTAGCTAGACTTGAGAAATCATAATTGGTAAAGCAATTAAAAATGGCATGTGTTGGAAGCATTTTTTGTGGACTGTATCAAATGCATCTCTTTAATAGACAAAAAGATGTTGATTTAAGCATTTTGATTTTAAAGAACACTAAAAACGTAAATGCTAGAAGCTGCACTCACACATCTAGTACAACAGAATAAGCAAGAAATAAAGCTAGGACAACTACAATCTAACCAAGGACACAAACAACCTTTCTATTTATTGAAGCAAAGTAGGAACTACTTTTATCGAGCTTGTTTGTTAAACCTGCCATGCTTTATAATAGCATTCAGGAATCCATTTAGAGTGCAGTCTTTTTATTTTAATTTCTAGCTGGCATCCAGATGAATAGACGAAAGCAAGAATTATATTGCTGAGAAAGAAATACACAGTAAACACTAACAGTGAATGGAAATTATCCCAGGAAAGCACATGGAAATCTGCTAGAAAGTTTCTTGTTCTTAATTCAATAAACTGAAGTATTTCATCTTCTGTCTTCTGCCTAAGTTGCAGAAATAGGGATTGGAAAACGAAGCATCAACCTACGGACTAAACGCAGCACTGGGAGCACGAGTAACGTGAATTGCTCCCCGCATGACAGTGCGTGGCCCAAACCAACAGGCAATTTTATTTGCCAGCTGGTTTATATTCTTTCAGAAGGCATGCTTTTAAACCCATCATTCACGTACCTGATACACTTGACATGTCGCATCCCTCTCAAAACAAGGCAGAAATATTAAAGCTACAATTTACATCTTGCCTAACACTGGTTAGACCACCAAGTTACTTCTCCACATACACTTCAAAACTCTATCTTTCTGGAGCTGTATAAGCATTATTCACCTCCAGCAGCTTATAGAATATAACTCATGCATAAAATAAATATGTGGCATGTGGAGAAAAGAGTATCAATTTATTTGAAATTTATAATTATTAATCTGTTAGTTACTAACCAAGACATCTGATCTCAGAAAGCCTGCAGCCAGCACTAGTAAGACAGTTTTGGACACAGATGTCAGCATGGCAGCTGGGTCACTCCTTTTCCCTGCCCATAGCATACAATTTAGAAACCTAAGGGATGAAATAGTTTATTGCAATTATAATTCTTTGAGCTTCATATCTGAGCGATGGCGATTACATTTAATGGTCCAGAGATACAAAAGAACAGCCTAGATACTCTAATGGACCTTTCTGACTTTTAATAAAATAAAATAGAGAATCTGCAGTATCAGCTGGGTTGTATGTGCTACTCATCTCCGAAAATAAAGATCCATTTTTATTTGAAATAGCATTATTTGCCCAAAGATCTTACAGAATCATCTAAACCGACGTATCCTTATAGTGGCAAGACATCCCTGGACTTCCACTTGTATACCTACTTCACCACAACAGTGATAAGCAGTGGTGTCCAAACATGGGTATTTTGACAGAATTAGGGCCCAAATTGCAATTTTTGACTGCAAAAAACCAGTTTTCCAAAAAGTGAGACTTCCTATTTTAATTTTAAACCTTGGCAACTTCTGTCTTCCTTAACTGGAAACTAGCAGAATTTTTTTCTTTTACAGTAATGTAAGTATGAAAAACCTGTAATCTGAAGCATGGTTTATTTCAAATGTTTTGTATACGCAAGTCTCCAAGGACAGGGTTCTGTCTTCCGTGTCTTAATAACTCTGAAAATCCTCCATAAACCTCTGCCTGCTGCCTTCTCCCTCACTCATTGCTCCTCTGCCAGGAGCTGAGCATTTCGGTTCATCAGTGAGAAAAGAGATACCTCCTCCTAACCTGGCACCAATCAGACTTAGAAATTTACTGCTTTAACCTTGTGATTCAGGTGCCAAATTTAAAGTCACTGCTGTTTTTCTTAATTACAGTCCCCGAATGAACAGGGTCAATGAATGCAATTGGGGAGTAGCTGATTAATCCAGTGCACTAGCTTTAAATCAGACTTTATTTCATTTTCAAATGATTGATACAACTTGATAGCACACAAGCATTTTTCACTACTGAGCTTTGCCATAAAAGAAACTTCACTTTATAATAGTATCTAATCATTATATATACATTTCCAGGCTGCCTTAAACGCTTTTGGAAACTATCACAAAACAGTAATATCAACTATGCTCTGCTTCACGGTATCCATGCCCAAGCTAGCCCTCACCTAAGCACCCTGACAATTGATTTTGTCCTGAAGAAGTCTTTAATGTAAAACCTTTTCATTGTTTTCAACACAAGGGGGAAAAAAGTAGACCACAGAATCATAGAATCGTTTAGGTTGGAAAGGACCTTTAAGGTCATCATTGAGACCAACTGTTAACCCAGCACTGCCAAGTCCACCACTAAACCATGTCCCTAAGCGCCTCATCCACATGTCTCTTAAATACCTCCAGGGATGGCGACTCAGCCTGTTCCAGGGCTTGACAACCCTTCTGGTGAAGATATTTTTCCTAATATCCAATCTAACCCTCCCCTGGCGCAACTTGAGGCCATTTCCTCTTGTCCTATCAGTTGTAACTTGGGAGAAGAGACCGACCCCCACCTCGCTACAACCTCCTTACAGGCAGTTGTAGAGAGCGATGAGGTCTCCCCTCAGCCTCCTGTTCTCCAGGCTGAGCAACCCCAGTTCCCTCAGCTGCTCCTCATCAGACTTGTGCTCCAGGCCCCTCACCAGCTTCGTTGCCCTTCTCTGGACACGCTCCAGCACCTCCATGTCTTTCTTGTAGCGAGGGGCCCAAAACTGAACACGGTATTTGAGATGCGGCCTCGCCAGTGCCGAGTACAGGAGGACGATCACTGACCTGCTCCTGCTGGCCACACTATTTCTGATACAGGCCAGGATGCCGTTGGCCTTCTTGGCCACCTGGGCACACTGCTGGCTCGTATTCAGCTGGCTGTCGACCAACACCCCAAGGTCCTTTTCTGCCGGGCAGCTTTCCAGCCACCCTTCCCCAAGCCTGTAGCGTTGTGTGGGGTTGTGGTGACCCAAGTGCAGGACCCGGCACTTGGTCTTGTTAAACCTCATACAATTGGCCTCCGCCCATGGATCCAGCCTGTCCAGACCCCTCTGTATAGAACCTTCCTACCCTCAAGCAGATCAACGCTCCCACCCAACTTGGTGTCACCTGCAAACCTACTGAGGGTGCACTCGGTCCCCTCGTCCAGACCACTGGTAAAGCTATGAAACAGAACTGGCCCCAGTACTGAGCCCTGGGGAACACCGCTCACGACCAGCCGCCAACTGGATGTAACTCCATTCACCACAAGTCTTTGGGCCCGACCATCCAGCCAGTTTTTCACCCAGCAAAGAGTACACCCATGCAAGCTGTGAGCAGCCAGTTTTTCCAGGAGAACGCTGGGGGACATGGTGTCAAAGGCTTTACTAAAGTCTAGGTAGACAACATCCACAGCCTTTCCCTCATCCACTAAGCGGGTCACCTTGTCATAGAAGGAGATCAGGTTGGTCAAGCAGGACCTGCCTTTCATAAACCCATGCTGATGGGGCCGGATCACCCGGTTGTCCTGTACATGCCACACGATGGCACTCAGGACAATCTGCTCCATAACCTTCCCCTGCGCAGAGGTCAGGCTGACAGGCCCGTAGTCCCCAGATCCTCCCTCCGGCCCTTCCTGTAGATGGGCATCACATTTGCTAACCTCCAGTCAACTGGGACCTCCCCGGTTAGCCAGGACTGCTGATAAATGATGGAAAGTGACGTGGTGAGCACTTCTGCCGGCTCCCTCGGTACCCCTGGGTGGATCCCATCCAGCCCCATAGGCTTGTGTGCGTCTGAGCGGGGTGGCAGGTCGCTAACCATCTCCCCTTGGATGAGGAGGACTTCATTCTGCTCCCTCTCCCTCTCTTCCAGCTCAGGGGGCCGGGTACCCAGAGAACAGCTGGTCTTGCTATTAAAGACTGAGGCAAAGGCGGCATTAAGTACCTCAGCCTTTTCCTCACCCTTTGTCACTGTGTTTCCCTCTGCACCCAACAAAGGATGGAGATTCTCCTTATCCCTCCCTTTGTTGCTTGTATTTTTAAAGAAATATTTTTTATTGTCTTTTACAGCCATGTCTGTTACATTTAGAGCAATGTGCTAGCTTAGGAAAAAAGTGAGTATTTGGAGTAGTAAAAAAAGAGAAAGCAAACCGCGCAAGCAACGCGTTCACCACCTTCCCATAGACCTGTTCTCAGGAATGATGAGCGTGTGTTTTCCTGAAGGACGACATAAACAGGCACTTAGTGTTTGAATCGGAGGAGGTGGCAAAAGGCAGAGAAATGAAAATTTCACTAGAAAAGCCTGAAATTACAGTTTACAAATTGTCTTTATCTGCGCAGTCTTTATCAAGAGGTGCGTAATTATACAGCTTTGACATTTTCATCAATGTACTCTCATTAATAACACAGAAAATTATACCTATTTATAACTTCAACATATTTACAATATACTCAGATGTTCACATGGCACTGACGGTAAAAACACCTGAAAACAGTTTATTAATTCAAACCTGAAAAAAAAGGACCCCGGTTAGATGAGATACTAAGTTTGCAATAATAAAAAATGAAATTGAGAAGTGCAGGAATTCACTAGCTAGATGTCAGAACGAAAGTGTTTCATTGCAAGTAACTTCAGTCTAAAGTTCAGTATGTACAGATTTAGAAAAACAAATACAACTGATGTCACCTGATTAAATTCTGTTCAGTAAGGAGAACCGTAAGTACAATTAAGGCTACTAAGAAGTCTATAAAAAGCCTTCAAAAATGCTGTATTTTATATTCACAACAATTATTTACAATTTATAGTTTGTCTGTGTTATTATTATACTTGCTTTCTCCTATGAGCTGCTCCTCAGGCAGGTTTTGGTAATCTGGATTCCAAAACATTTAAAGTTGTCCTGTGCTATAAGTTGCTTCTTAATCTACGTAGAAGCTTAAGTACTATCGAGCTGCATTTTCCATACGGCAATTTAGTTACTTTCAGCTAGTAACAGTACCTTATCCTTCCTCACAACGACAAGAAGCTTTATTCCTACTGACAATAGAGAAAAGTGAAAATGTGAACTATTCAATAAAAGGCTAGTAATAAAATTACTGTGGCGTGGAAGAAAGGAGGAAAATGAAGCAAAACAAACAAAAACCTCCTCATGGCCATTATCAAGAGGTTATAACATTTTTCTCAGCTAATTCTCCTATTAACATTCACAAAGGTTTTTTTCATGATGATTTTTAAGCATCACTGTAGTCTGACTATTCTTTTACTGAGATTTTAAACTGTCAGATGAGGATGGGTAGGAGGAACTTGCCAAGAAAAAAAAAAAGATTCTTCAATTTTCTTGGCGGATTCAGCTTTTCCCTATTAATGTTGAGATTATTTCTTCAACTATTTTGTTGCAAATATTTATGACTCCATATGGAACAACAGATGTTGAAGGGAAGGGATAGCAGAAAAGACTTCATTTTCAGCAATTACCCTGCTACTTGTTGTCATACTGTAGGTGTTCTTAGTGCATCTATTTTACATACCACCCTGTCCTTTCACACACTGCAAAAATGTCAGTTTGGATAATTAATGTAATAACTTTAGTCCAAATCATTTCCACAATATTCATTTATGAAAAAAAAAAATTAATAAAAAATAGGACAACAGGAGGAGGAAATCAGGAAGGAAGGGGGAAGATAAGAATTGCTTTCCCAGCCCTTCTGGAATATCTGATCAGGAATCAGTTTCTTGCAAAGCTGCATTAGGTCCTTAATACAAAATCTTTCCTTTTTTTCCTTTGAGACAGATTCCAGTGACTGCCACCAAGAAGAGAAATTGTACAAGAAACAGAAGAACAAAGCTATCCAAGAAGCAGTACAAAACCCAGTAAAATTATTGCATAAGAAAGGTGAAGAAACACGGGCTGGCTGTGATAAGGATAAATAGGAACAGGCTGATGGTGTTCAAGCTGAAGAAATGTCTGTTAACTGAACTGTCAGCTTACCAGCACGGGCAGCCAGAGCTGGCTGGAGAATATCAGTCCCCACCACACAGACGGTGAGGTCCACTCGCAGGCAGAATCCCGCCTGCTCTGCCATGTCCTCAGGCAAGCCAGCTCCCGGCCAAACACAACTGTGATTAGCAAGCATCACGTTCAGATTAATAAACCATGCTTTAGCGTGCATCCAACGACTGCGCACGGGGGACCCGGGAAGAAGGGAGAGGGCGAAGGGCAGGAGCTCAATCCCAGCACCGCGCTAACTGCAGCTACACGCCTTCTGGACAGGAGGTAGCTCCCGGTTGGCTTCGCTTGCCGAACGGGCAGCACAAGCCGGCAGCTGCCTGCAAAAGCCGCCTACGCAGGTCTGCCCGATGGGAGACGGGCTGTCACGGCAAGCTCTGCTGACGCCACGCCACGTCCATCCGTAAGCGCGGTACTCAAGAACTGACAAGCAAAACCGTGTACCCAAGAAAAGGCCTTCTGCGCCTCCAGAGTTAGGCAATCTCTTTCATGTTCTACTCATTGTAATAAAAATATACAATGTGCTGTTAAATAATTTTCATCATCTACTCCCTTTATTGCAGTATTTGGTAGTATAACCAATAACTGGAAACAGATCTCATTAGAAAGATTCCATTTTTCCCTATTCACAAAACCCACACGACTATATAAATGCTTCCAGATAGCTGTGATCAGCGGGACCAAATTTTCACCTGTATGGCACATATGCTTGTGTTCCCATTTTGCACCTGAAAAACTCCACCTGCCCGCTAAAGCCGCAAATGTGCCACCAGGAAAGGCTTTTTGAAGTTGTCTTCCCGGGCCAGGGAACTAATCAAATCTCAGCTGTGCGTATGCTCGGTGCAAAGCCTGTGTTCCTAACCTGGGGCAAAACCAGGCTGGAATCAAGACGCTCGTTGCCTTGTGGGGTCCAGGCAGTAAACTTAAGTCCTCTCTGGCCATAAGCTAATCTAAAGGCGTACAGGACTGAGCAATAAGGAATGATGTTATTCCCTGACATCGAAGCTTAGTGATCACCAGCAGAACTGACTGGTAGCCAGGGAGCCAGCTGCGGGGCTCTGGGTGCCATCAGAATAACAGAAAGGAACTCTAAACTTCAAAGTTAGGAAGTAGAAATATTTTTGTAATGTGTTTTTCTTCTGCAGGAATATACACAGTTAATACTATATAGAGATTATAGTTACGTATTGTATGATTTATGCTAACATAGTAATCGTGACACAAAAGATACTTCCATCTCTTAATATATTTTAAAATAGTACCAAACTAAGATCAATATTATTACTGTTGAGTTCTATTTCTTAAAGCACATGTATAACCAGCAGTTAAGTCCTCCAAATATTTGAAGCAGGCAGAGTACTCCATTTCCTGGATATTTGTGGATAATTATTCCTGCTTTATTAAGGTTTATTTTACAACTGTGTAAAATAGGTTATAAAGGACAATTCTGCTATTATGTCCTCCCCTGCTTAGGCTTAATAAATATTATATTCCACACCATCCATTAAAGCCAAGCAGTGGAGAAAATAGGAGTGGTAGTAATCTCCTCCACAGATGTAAAATACCTTTAATAAAATAAGGGTGTATAACAGTCAGGAACAAATTACTGAGGTCTGCTTTAATAAAATAGTACCCTTAAAGAAGTATTACTCTTAAGGTACTGACATTCCCACTGGTGATGCAGTGTATCCTTTCAAAGCAGTATAGCTTGTTAAAATGGCAAGATATCTTTTTGCAATAGAGTGTTTGTGTCCAGGCAGATACAAGGTTTGTATAGAATGCATCCAGGGAGCCATAAAACTGGTGGGAAACATATTTCTCCGTGGTATTTTAGTACTTCGAAAAATTCAATCACTGGGAAAAAATGTTTTGCTGTAAACATCTGAAGAGCCTTATAAAAGCAATGGCTTCCCACAGCACCTGCTTAAATAATTTTAAGAGGGAGTGAGTATGTCTTTGCCCATCTTCTAAAACTTGTAGAAAGCTTCTCCTATTAATTTCCCTGGTGCTGTCAGGCCAGGGCACTTTTAATCAGAAATAATTATGAGTGCAATTGGGGGATGTTCACCAGCAGGATTTTTGCACTGTAGAAATAAGACAACTTTCAAAACTGATTGCTAGGAGAAATACGATTACCTTAGCAGGAAAACATACCCAGAAAGATGATCACCTTCAAAGTTTCCTTCCAAATGAATTAGGAATTCTTCAGATGTCAACAACGAAGTACTCTGCTTATACGTCTTAGCGTTTGAATCCGGTTCAGTTACACATTGATTTTATAAACCCTGATGATCAAGCATGAGAAATTCATCCCTTTTTAATCTACCTTCTCCCTGTTTTAATTCTACAGGTGAGTAGTAGTTCTGTGCCGTAGTTGTCGCCAGCACGACTCCTGACACAGCCCTGCCGTAGACTCCCGCAGAAAACTTTACCCTTGCCCCAGCTCCTCAGCCCTCCCGCGCTGCAGACAGCGCGTCCCTCAGTCCCGCAGCACGGACAGAGGGCTCGGGGCTGCCGCACACCCCGGCCTCCTGCCCGCCCGGCTCTCGCCGCAGCAACCGGGGGGTCCTGCACAAAACAAGACGGGCGCCCATCTCCCACCCTGGGGCTCAGCCAGCCCGCGGGGGGCGGCCGCGCTCCTCAGTGCCACCGTTTAGATAGCGCTGGTACCTCCGGCAGATGTTAAAGGTCACAGAACCGAACCCTAATGTAACGGAGAGGGTTCTGTTCGGAACCCTAAGAACGGGTTCGGCTAAGAAATGGTCCGAATTTGGCTTGTCCCAGTCCTCCTCCCCTCTTCAACGAAGAGGGCAAGTAATAGGCCCTCTGATAGAAATGTTGTCCTGGCGTATCGATATTACATCTCAGTGACAGAATGATTAGACTCACATATATCAGCATTACAGCAGCTCTCGGTGTGGAGAGCCGCACGTCCATAGCAACGTAGCACAACTCTTCGCCACCAAATAATTACATGATGCTCTGGGGAAAGACAAGTTTTCCTAGCACGCAGCCAATCTATCAAAAGGGAAAACTCTTTCTGACCCAAACGGCAGCTGCGATCAGAGTATAAATGTAAGCTAACCACCAAGTAGTCCACATCCACTACTTTGCAACCTAATAACTGTTAAGTCTACTGCTGTCACTTATCCTGTGCTCTTTTAAAAGATCAACAACCGGGGAAAGGAAAGAAAGAGGAAAACTTCCTGCAGAAAGCAGCAGCTATCTGACATG
Source organism: Astur gentilis (assembly GCF_929443795.1). Taxonomy (NCBI): domain Eukaryota; kingdom Metazoa; phylum Chordata; class Aves; order Accipitriformes; family Accipitridae; genus Astur; species Astur gentilis. The sequence goes on from NC_064903.1 coordinate 21,549,695, forward strand.
AATCCACTGCATTCTCCCCTCGGATCAGGCCAAGCGCCGCGTTCGGCCGCGGGGCCGGCAGGAGCTGGGCTGCCACACGCTCTGAGCCTCTCACCTCACGGGCGCAGCACCTCTCCGGTGACCACCTCGGTAGCAGTGACTCCCAATATATATCTGAGACGAAACATCACTCGGAAAAAAAAGTGTTAAATTCAGTATTTAAACCACAAGAGGCTAATTCAAGGGTCCTGTGTTTGCCTCTAACAGGTTACTAGTACAGTGCAGGAGTACAATTCCCAGCAACTGGTCAACAGTTTTCCTCTACCCTTCGCTCTGCTCAAGACCTCAAGCTCCTGTGCCATCAACCTGAACCAGCAAGATGCATAAAGTTATGCTCTGCTACAGAATGCGGCATGTAGCAAAGTCTGGCAGTAAAGCCCTGTTGCTTAAGCTAATTTCATTAATAACAGCCTAATATCTGCTGAAGACAAAGCACAAAAGCTGGAGAATGGAGCAATGAAGAACAAAGATTGATTTCATTTTTTTTTTCCTCACAGCCATATACAATCCCATTCTTTTAGTGATTTGGCATTGCAAACCAATCACTCTAGGAAAATTTAAGAGAAACTTCGTGAACCCTTTGCTTCTAAATCACTGTAATTTATAGCAGACTAAGACAAACAATGCCACTGGCATCATCATTACTAAATAAAATCTACTAAACAGATTTTTGGATAAATCTCTTGGACTTAACATGCTTCTCAATGAAAAACAAACCAAAAGAAATTACACAGAAACCCAGTACTCCAGACCTCTTACACATTCACAAACAGATTTCAACCCAGCCCTGGATTTGGTGGGTGCCTGAAAAATCCAACTTCATGGACGTGCCACTTTCTGGGGCTTCTAGATTTGGCAGCTGGTGCCTGGAGAGGTGGTGAAGTGCCACGGCGAGCTCTGCAGCTCTGTTCTTCCCTCCCAAGGAAAAACAGAGGGGAGAGCAAATAGCCCCATCTTAAGCATCCTCCTGCTGCAACTACAGAAGTTGCAAAACCAACCGTGACCAAAACCAGGAATACCTTGCCCATATTCGGTGAAAAAGTGAATAACTAAAAAGGATCAAGCAGTTGTCCGCACTTTCTCTTCCAAATGACAGAAATAAGGCTCTGCACTCCGTTAGTGCATCTGTCCTTGTAGTGGGATTCCCACCCGGTCAGCCAGGAGCATGAACTTATTGGTGTAAGTCATATTAAAAACTCTGTAAGCATAAAATCCTTCAAAAATGTTTACGTTTTGATTACTGCTACTGTGATTTATGGCTTTTAGCAACCAAGCGTTTTCCTTTTAAAACTGGCTTACTCTCTTTGTGGGGCACGTTATATTTTCCCTTTGGTTTATTCTACCTCCTTGCTTTGAAACTGTGCATTACTTGAGAGAGTAGCTGACATACCCATTCATGATAGTGCACAAAATGAAGCTTAATGAATCCCAAATGCAATGTACTTCATGTGCTAAAATCAATGTACATTGCCTGCTACAGTATCTCCCTGTGAAATTGAGGCATTTGCTCAGAAATTTCTATCTCAACAGGGTCTTTTCTTTTTTTGTAGTGCTTAACTGCCTTTTGTCTTCTCGCCAGTGTTGCTCAGATGGCAATCTTTTATTCCTTGTGCAAACTCATTTGGAAAAAGCTGGATGGGCTACAGCTGTGTACTGCTATGTAAGGTCTAATACATGTCAAGCAGTGCTTTATACGCGCTGAATAAAAACAATGAAACAACGTTTTAATTGATTATTAAAAATGCAGGGTTCTAGACTGAAAGTAGTACTTAAAATCAGATTTAATCAGCAAGTTTTGTAAAATTCTGAAAGGTATTGATGCTGTACACACTGCCATTCGAGCTCGAAAGTTTTCACAAAGGTGACTGCAACCCAAGGTGATGGTGCTGGTGACGAAGCTATTTCTGGGCGGTTTATGCAAACACGCAAGTCTGTAACCGATGAAAAACAAGCAGTGCATCAAAGTACTAATGAAGCATGAACCTTACCTGGAAAGGTATTTTCTCCACATAGCCTCCAAGAAATTAAATAAAATACATGTTTTTCAAGCGCCAATCTCTATTCAGGTACTGTGGAACCTTTGCAGCTCAGTCATTCTCTAACAGTACAATATGTTCTTGCTTTTATGATGTATAAAGTCTGGATTTATACTCTCTAGTAGTAAATACTGACTCAAAAATCAATCTGCATTACTTCTGACAAAGGTATCTAAGTTAGATATGCAGTCTAGAACCATAAAAGTCTCTTCATATGATTTGTTTAAAACAACAACTATTAAGACCATGCAACTAAAATTTTTTTCAATATCGGAAATACTACCAATACCAGTACCAAAAATTAAGTAATTGGTAATCAAAATAATAGTGGGTCCGAAAAAGGTGCCTCTGACCCTCCACAGGACACTATTTGGGGAATCACAGATTTTTTTTGAAGGACTATTTGAAAGTTTGGGCAACGATTAATCTGAAATGATTAGTCTAAATTCTTCATTATACCAGTGAACGTTCTTCACTGACTGTTTCTCTGTGGCACCTGAGGAATCTATGTGAAAAAATGCACTGTGAAGCTACTACATTTTTTTTTCTTTTTCCTTCAAACAAAAAATGCCAATGTTGTCCTGAAATTTAGGTTGTAAAAACTGGTAATGCCTATTAAGTGGCAGCATGAAGAACCTTCATTAGCTTGAAGTACATGGATTATCAATCAAATGAGAAATAAGCATGGAGCAAACGAAAATGGCAAACTGTGATAATTGCAAATGATGTTTTGTGCATGATTGTGTCTCAAGAATTGTTACAGGTTGCTGTGGGGAAAAAAACAAATCATTTGTATCCACAGTCCAGAATAATATGGTCCATTACAATGATGTACTTTGGAGCAGAAATGTCATTTGTTATGTTTCACATTGCTTCTGTTCTACCCGCTGAATCTATATTTTGTTTTATTTTTTAAAAAGGATGAATTCACTTCAGAGAACTGACAGCTTATATGAATATTTTAGTTTTGCTTGCAAGTAACAGGAAAGAACCCATGGCATAAAACTCAAGCTCCAAGTTCCCCAGAATGCCTACTGAGAATAAATTCTATGTTTATTTGTATTTCATTTTCCTTGAACAACTGCCTTTCCCTTGGGTATTTATTAAAAGCATAAAAAGAATGAGCCAAATTCACTTCTCAATAACATCCATTCAGCATTGTTGAAGCTTGTAAAATTGCCCTAGACTAGCCAAGGGGAAAATTTTACTCACTATTTAGTAAATATATATAATTTTTTTTCTGGTTGAGAAGATGTATTGTTTAATCTTTAAATTCTCTGTCTGCTCCTGCTTATCCAAGAAGAAAAAGCAGCTGTTTTGTTATAAATTCGTGACCTCGCATAGGAATACATAGGATGTATACGCTCTATTCACTCCTTCAGTTGTGGGTTACTCGGGGCTGTCCTGCACTATGCGTTTCCCATCGGACTTGTTGAAGACTCAAGCAAAGTTTCCATCAACCCCACTACACAAAGAACTGGTTTCGTTTCCTTCTGTACTACTGGCCTGAAGATTCCCAGAAATAATCTTGTTTGACCTACATTTTAAAATCCATAGATTGAAGAAGGGTTAGCAGAATGGCTTCAAGTGACTTTGGCCATCGGGAAGTTCTATTCCCAATGCAAGGCTGGAGGAGCATTTTTATACCGCAAGGGGTGCATGACAGAGACATCCACTTTCGTAGCAACTAAACCAGCAAAATCCACAAAAACCCGCAACGAAACAGAAGCTACGGGTCGGGCTAAGACCACAAGTGAGATGGTGCACAGTGCAGCAGCCCATTTGGCTCCACACCATGTCCCTCCCACCTTCGGCACCAAGTTTCCATCAGGCCAGGCTGGGCTACCCAGGGTTGCTCTTCACCTGCCGGTGCGCGTGTCTTAAAACTGCCTCGATACCATACGAAATGAAAAATCCAATGCCTGTTATATAAGATCACTTCTCCCACTGCAGTTGACCATCGCTGTGCTTTTTGTACGGTTTGATTATGTCTTTTTCAATAGAGCTTGCAGGAAAAGTCATTCGACGCTACTGTCGTAGCACGCAACTACAGCTCCTAAATGGAGTACGTGGCCAAGAGCAGGGGTTAGTGTTTCTTGCCTGCTACTCCCCAAGAAATGACAGTTTATAGCTTGTTAGTAGAAAAATGATGTCTTTAAGATCTAAGCCAATGTTTTCAGAAATATTATGGATTGTCTTTATTGCCAGCACAACAAACCCCCCAAAATATAATAGCAAGTAATGTGACCATTGCCCTTGGCAGCACCATTAAACTGGGCAGTGAACTACTTCAAATAGCTGCGAGTGTTAAACATTAGTTCTGCCTTAAGTAGGTTGATTTTAACAGTCAAATGTGCACTGCAGTCTATCTGAACATTAAAAGCACCTTTCAAACTTAATTTTACAGAAATGTTAACGACCAGAACAAACTATTGAAGGCAAAAAAGAAAAGTAATTATTTCAACAGATGAAAGGAAACAGTAAATTAACACTCTTGTTTTAAAAGGGGGCTCAGTAACTTATCTGCTTGAAGGAAATACCATTAACCGAAGGTACTATGGATATTTTACTTCACATGTTTATGGTTTGGGGTCTCTTTTCTCTTCTGGCCTTTAAAAATGAGGTTTGAGGCAAAAGGAGAGCTGTAAATCTTTAATCGAAATACAACAAGTTCCAGAAATGCTTTATCAAAATCATAGCAACAGAATTGGTTCCTAAATACCTACGTTATGTGTCATGTACACACATGTACATGTAGTGAGAGAAAGAAGGAAAACCAAGAACAGAACAAAGCCTTCAACAGCGACAACCTTTATGTCCACAGAGGCCTCTAAAGACTAAAGAAAGAAAAAAGACAGAACCAGAATGACTCAGAAGTATTCCTAATATACCACCAGTGCCTACGTACATAAAAAAAATTAGGGACAGCTAAACTAATCCTATTACTACATTACAAATTATCAAGGGAGAAATTTGTCATAGCTTAGAAAATGTTAAGCTGCTTGTTACAAAATACAAAACATACCAATTTTTGTACATGAGCTATTATTCAGTGCAATTTTGAAAACTGTTTAAAAACAGTCACTGGCTTGCAAGCAAGATTTTCTTACCATATGTGTTGCAATATGGAAGCAGACTGTAGACGTTTCCAAGAGGAATTTCAGATATATATTTTAAAAATGTTTACAGCAAAATTTAGGTGATCATTATTTTTTTGTGGACATGCATTTTCCACACAATAAAATTGTACTAATATAAATTGGGGTTTGAAAATAATTTATTCTGCATAATCAGCATAGCTACATATGCTTTTCATTCTGAAATCACTCATTCGCAGACTTCAAATGATGAAATGGTAATTATTCTCATGACTTATACATGTCCACTACGAAAATATGGTCAAATGTAAGGTTTATTCAGCAAAGCTGCATTGCTGATAGAAGTGGCTTTAATCTTAGCTTTTAATTAATAGTTTTTCAGAAAGGATACTTTATAGTAAAGGTATGATATTATATTGCATACATAGCAGTTTGCAAGTTGTTTATGCACATTTCTATAGATACTTAATGCTATACACAAACACACACACATTTTCGTAAGACATATATGACCTAAGAGGTAAGGAAAAAACTGTGTTCAGAATTCAGCAATACAGAAGTAAATCGAGAATCAGAAGGTCAGGAAAAACTGATGATGTAGTCTCAGAAAACCCTGGCTTTGACAGTAAAGCCAATTTAAGTGGTTCCCACGCCCTATAGCACAGCTCATCAGCCCCTCCTGTGAAAATCTTTTGCATGCCTATTTTTAAACCGCATCATATAAATAGAGTCTCTTCACTAACACCTCTGGATGATATAGGATTATTATTTTGGGGAGACATTTCCTTGCGTAAGGTATTTTGATTTGGAAATAGACACAATCTGGTTCATTCTTACACATTGCTTAAATCATGGCAGTTAATGTCATTTCAAATAAAAATAGGAGTAGGAGTTAAGGCCCCCCCCCCCCCCCCTTTTTTTTTTGCTAGCTGAACAAAATATATTATCTTGTCTGATTTAAAGAAGAAATTGAGGAAAGTGTAGCAAAGTACACATAGAGTGCAGCCTTTGATGGATGGAGTATAGGTAGGTGACATCTCAAGGCTTCACCCTGGTGACAGGTGGAGAAGAGCCTGCCCTGGGACTAACCGGCAGGCTGGACACCGGGGCTGGAAGCAACCGTACTGATGTGACCAAGATAGAGACTTGCCAAAGGAGAAAGGCACGTTTGATGGGAAGACACTGCATCAAGGCTATGTCAGGAGAGCAGAACATCACAGACTCACGGAAGGGTTGAGGTTGGAAGTGACCTTTGGAGGTCATCTCGTCCCACGCCCTGCTCAAGCAGCACCACCAACAGCTGGCTGCCCAGCTCTGCCTGAAAAATCTGACTGCAGTGGCAGAGAAGGCAAGGTACGCTTCAAACTCAGGACTTTAAAACTGGCTAGAAAGAAATAAGGTATGGCTGGAAGAGGGCTGGCACTTAAGCAGATTACTGGCGTGAAAGGAGAAATCTACTCCACGAACTAACTCCCCCTTTAGTAACTCTCCCTCTGTTCATTTGAGGATACTAAAGGGACAATTCAAGGAATAAGCAATAGCTGAAGCCAACCCCTCAAGATAGGATTATATGGTGGAAACCCTTTAACTCTTGTATCAGACCCACTCAGAAACTGCCAGATACACTACCCAAACCAAGCTGCAGTCTGCCACCTCTGCATTGATCACCCACGTGTCAGATCAATCATTCGGTATTGAGTTGTGATAAATACCACCATGTTCAAGCCTCCAAAGAGTAACTCCTGCTTCTTCAAATACATTACGATAGTACTATAGTTGCTATAAACACACCTGCATCAGATATTAGGATAAGAAGTATTTGTAAGCCAGCGGTCTAAAATCCTAAGTTTTAGCTGCACACAGCGAGGTATGGACTTATTTAAAAATAAATGTGAAATTCAGTCTTCCACAAAAGAAGCAGTGTCATGAGAAAACTCGGGCTTTAAGTTTTGTAAACGCTGCGTTTTCAATATTAGAGTGTCAGTCTTCATTCACTCTCTGACAAGGTTGTCAATCAAACAGCAATCTAGTTTTGTAAGACTTTAACCAAAGATCAAAGCAATGATACTGCTGAGTTCACATTACCTTCCCAGAGATAACTACTTGAACGCTTTCGGAGCACTGCATCGATATTAACTTTGCACCATTCCTTCCAAGCAAATAAAACAGTACAAAGTTTGACAGCCCTTCTGGCTTCTGCTCTCAGCCCTGATCTAAACTGAATCCCAGTCCCCATCCCCTCTGCCCCTTTAGAACTGCCATCTGGATACTGAAGTTGAGGATTGCAGGACTTGCATTCAGTTAAACTTTCGTCAATTAAAAAGAAAATGAAATGTGCTTTCTGTCTCCTTTGGGAAACACACTGAATGTCTTTTACTCAATAACAATAGTTGGGCAATAAAAAGATGAGTGAGCAAAATGTGGTGTATCATCGTTTTGCTTTTGACTTCAGCCCAATGGCAAATGAAAGGCATCCAAAATCAATTTCAAGAAGCTAATAAATTCAGTATGTGAAAGCAGTGAAAATATAACTTTTGCAGCCTCATCATCAAGCTGATTTGTAAGCAAAGCTGGGCCCAATTCCTGCACACTATGTCACCCATATTTTCAGTTTCATGCAGGTAATATACTATTTCTACAGAGTTTATATTCTGAGGCTAAACACAGAGATATATATATCTTCTTTCCACAAACATATGTCCTGGTAATATCATCATAAAAATCTGAATGTACTATGCCCAGGAAATCGTGTCGATCACTATCAGTTACTTCCTCCAGTAACAGTGAAAGAAAGGTGAAGCCTAATGCTGCACGCAAGGGCATGCTCGAAGCAGAACAACTGCCTTCCACAGCTCCACATAACTTTCAGAATAGACCTCTTTATGGCAGCACGGGGAGGTGGCTGTTGGGGTTTTTATTTGCTTGTTAACTGACTGAGAAGCTTGCCAGACCATGCCCATCTAAAGGCAAGCTTCCAAAGGGAAATGAATTGACCGTAATTACAACATAATTTAAAGTACTCCTTGAGCAATGCTGAATACCTCCAATGTACAGCTTCTGATCTTACTAGGAAACAAGACAGAGGGCTTCCACTTACTCCAAGCAGTTACTTCACATGTACACAGGTTCTACCATGACATAAGAGTCCTTGATTCAGGGTCAAGTCCATCCAAATGATTCAGTGGCAACTGCTCTTAAGACCTAACTGACCTTTACCAGGGGGCTTTGCACAAGACGTGGTTTTGCAATGCAATTACAAATAAACTACTTGCGAACGGGAGGGATGGCACAGATGTACCTCACGTGGCTTCTAACGCCAGGACTAACTCCTGCAAGAGCAGTGACGACGCACCACCGTCGGTTACGCACCAGACTTGCACATGCAGAATGAAAAATCGCCAACAACTATCGAGCCAAGGCATGTAAACAGTTGTACAGCAGGCCTGGGAACTGCGGGTCTCTATTGGAAAAAAAAAATCAGAATTTCTGAGAGCAGCAGTTTCTATTTCCGACATAACCCATCTATGAGATGCCTTTTGGACTTTTTGTTGATCTGAACCAACTGCAGACAGCTATATTACAGAAGGTCAATTACACTTACCTTACTTAGAAGTCATTAACAGTGTTAAAATTTTCTTGGGGTGTGGTACTTATTTAAAAAGAATTAAAAAATTAAAAAAAAACCCAAACCCCACACCAAACCCGAGCAGGTTTCTGAGCTTGGAGATTTCTATGTCAATATATGGATTTATTTGTTTCCTGTAGAAAAAAAAAAAAGACATAAAGACTAAAAAAATAAGGCAGGCAGGCAAGCAAGCTGGGTGCTGGATAAAGCTTGAATTGGCAGGGTAAAATGTGGATAGAGAGCATAACTGAAGAATGATGGCGTATGTGGACTGGGGACATGCGTGAGTTTTAGAAAACAGCAGGTGGAGAAAACTGTGGAACAGAATTATATTTAAAGGGGATCAGTTAGAACTAGGTGAGAACAGTAAAGGAATCACACTAGGAGTGTAAAATACTGCTTCTGTCACTTTGTTCATACTGTGAACATGTCCAGGTTTTTCCTTCCCAAGGCAGAAGCAATGGGAAATACTGTTCTTTCTTACTCTCTCTCTTCACCAGAGCATCATCCTCCTCAGATGGTGGCAGCTTTTGGTAGCCTAGACTGTTACGGGATCTGGGACAACTATTTCCTCACACTGCAGAAAACACTGTACTTCATTTTTCATGTTAGAAATATCAGATCTTGTTTCCTCTGTCTTCACTCTGGGATTTTACTGACCAGGTGAACATGAGTGACTATAAAACCCAACTCCAATCTGAATTACACTGTAAAACCTTCTTTCTTTTGTATTTGTTATACCTATTTTACCTGTTCACCTCTACTGTTTATAAGCAAGAGGAAAGAATAATTTTTTTAGTCTCAAACACTGTTTCTCCAGCTGAAGACAGTCTGTGCCACGCCTCCTCTCCACACTTTCAGCTTTCTAAAACACCTCCAGCAAAAAAAAAAAGAAAGTCTAAGAGATTATGTTACTGATATTTCTGTAATACCAAATAAGCACAAGAGTATCTTCCAAATCTCCTTTGCGGATAAAGCAGGTTACAAAGTATGTGTGTGTATCTACAAGTCACCTTTAAAATAACAGTTCTTCAGTGCACATGTAATGGAGTCCCCTGGACTTTCTAACACTGCTTTCATGCTTGTGTCTTTTTGCCTTTCGGTGCGATTGACTGCACTGCCTTGCACTATCTAGTGGAAACCCAGGGGTCTGTGATCATACACTGCCTGGTGGTCCGGATTCCACCAGAATGCAAATGTAAGCAAAAGGCATATGAGCACATATGTTTTAATGTGAAACAGAAGTTAAGCTGTGAACGCAACGCATCACCCTGCAACGAGGAGCTATGGTAGAAGCGAGTCCTGTCCACCTCAGCTGACCCATTCGTCGCATCTCTGCGAGCTCGCACGCAAGCACAAGGGGGTACTGGCTGAGCCGGCGCGGTACCGTTCAGTGGGGACTCCTACCCACCGCGCTTGCGACGCCCCATCCTCCTCCGTACCCCAGAGCAGGGCGACATAGAGCCAAGATCTGTTGCCTACTAGATGCGTAGTGAACTACCGGTAACATTGCAAAAGCCCCTCTTCGATGTTAACACAGTTAGATAGCACTACGTTACAAGTATGTGTTCATAGAAGGTATTTAAAATGCTTCCACTTCTGAGCACCCTTGATGCTATGGGGTGCTCCTCCTCTTCAGACCTCGTCAGACTTCGCTAAGCATACAGTGATTTTACATATTTTTAAGCATGAATTACCTACAAAGACATCCCTTCTTGCCCATAGGATACAAAATTAATTTTTCAAAATGAAAGTTTAAGAAGCTTAACTTTTCTGCGTTTCCTTTTATCTTTGATAATTTCACACAAAAATACTTTCTCCTAAATTCTGACATTTTCTTCAAGTATTTGTAAAGACGGCACTTTTATAAAAACATTTAAAAACCAGAATATACTTAAATATAAAATGCCTAGCTGTATCCATAACTAAGTCTTCATTTATTTAAAAAGTTTTGATATTATCTCTATTATTTATTCTTCAAAGGAGAATAGTAATTAGAAAAGTTCTGCAAATTTGCACTAATGAAGCAGAAAAATCTACTATGAAGTAATCAATTTTATTAATTACCATGTAATCAAATAAATACAAAATGTTAAAAATGTAAGTATGCCTAGCCCCTTCTTTTTATGATTTTTATAGCAGTTTATGTAAAATTACTTGCAGGTTATTCCTAAGTCTTTATAACAACTTGAGCTGGGAACTGTAACTTTGCCACAAATTTGAACTTTTATCAATGAAGTCATATTCCACAAACAGCGAAAAAGAGAAGCCATTTAAATATGCAGCAAAATTACATACTGAAAAAAAATCAAATAGAGAACAGGGAGAATAAAAAGTAGATACAATGAGAGAATGGTACAGAAAGAAAAAAAAAATATGAAGAGAATTTACACCATCCATTCTTGCCACCACTTACACCAAGGTAAGATTCAAGATAATCATTCAGTCCTGATGCACAGGCTTAGAAGCAATATTCTTTCAAAACATGGATACGTTCATTGCATAGGAGAAACAAACTACAGTGCCAATCCTGAAAAGCAGCAGGAAGGGTCAGCACTACACTATTTTTTCACAGCCGCCTCCATGCTGCCGCAGACGAATGCTGGTCTAGCCCAAGCAGCACTCACGGGTGCCTTACGCAGCTAACGACTGTCAAACAGTCTCTCTTTTGGTCCAGGCCTGCCCAAGTGGTGATGGCAGACACACCTCTTATCCTCCCACATGTCTTCAGTGTCACAGCGGCCAAGATGAAAATGGTTGAGGGCTCTAGGCGATTTTGTGCCACTGGGGACACCCCTGCCTCTTCACACTGCCTTCTGTCCCACGGAGTGCAACACACTCACGGAGTCTAGCCATCAATATTTACACTGGAGAGCAAAACATGCTTCATAGACTAAAACTAATTAGTGGTCGGTCCAACAAAACTGAGATGCGTTCAGTGGAGTTCAAAACCTTTGACCGCAGCCAGAACGATGCAGATCTTACTGCGGGCCACTGCTACTGCATCTTAACAGAAACACGAAGAGTGCTGGGATTTGAGTGTGACCCACAGGACACAGAGATTAGGGGGGTGTCTTAACCAAAAATTGGTGAGGTCTTATTCTAACTGCAAACCCACATCGACACCTTTTCTCTTTGTTGATCTTCATCAATTGGCACTTGAAAGGAAACCCCAGGTCCTTTTTTGTTTACATCTTTTTTCCCTTCCCCACATCCAACATCTTTTCTTGCTGTCCTCAAGAAATCTCTCTAAATCCAGGGGAAAAAACGATGCCATTAAAAATTGCCTTACTACAGTATGTGTTAGCACCATTATATGAAATAATTGCTCCTTGGGAGATTCTAGACAGTCAATTAACCCCCAATTCACGACTCAAGTGGCAGAGCAGACACTCAATGAATAAAGGGTAAGGGTTCAATTCTCAATTAGGATGAAATTTTTTTCCTTAATAGTTTAATCTTGTGGTCAATTAAATCCCCCTAGCGTTGTATTAATTATTATATGAATTCTAGGTAACTTCTAATTTAAAGGTTAGTTATGGTGTACCGCAACTGGACCAGAGTCCTGGACTTAAATTTTTCAAAGCTGCTGAAAGCCTATTCTACCTTAAGGGGAAAAATACTCTCTTTTGAATAAAAGACAAGGAAATGTCTTTACATTGTGCTTTCCTAATCTAGGATACTTGAAATGTCTCCTGTATTTTTATGCAAAAGCTAAGATTGCAATTATGTCATAGATCATTAGAACTAAGTTTACTGCTGCACCTCATATCCATATCACTGGTTATATTAAAAAGGATTTCTAAGCAGACTTTTAAGGATTAATCTCATCTCCAGTTGCGGAGCTTTTTTCCTATATTGTTGGGCATAGTAGCTTGGAATAGTAGCTTACTTTTCCATCTGTTAGACATATAGAGACTATCAGTTTGTGAAGTGCTTTCTCGGTACTCTTTTTGGTAGAATAAAGTCCTGGATTTCCTTGGGGAAGCAAAGGACATATGCTGATGCTCTATGGTTTCTGAGTTGCTGCAGAGATGAATTCTTCTTGGCCAGCTTTCTGTTGAGTAGGTGCTGGAATCATATAAAACAGCAACTTGTGAAAAAAAAAAAAAAAAAAAAAAAAAAAAAAAAAAAAGTAAAATGGTGAGTTCCCCGGCCAAATCAGTGATCTTTTTTCAACTAATTATTTTTCTTGCTCAAAATGAAGACAGTTTGTCTTTGAAAAGACTGTCTATCATTAAAAAAGAAAAGTATTGGAAGTTTTTGAAACAACTATAACAGATGTCATAGCAGTTGAAAGTACAATTAGAAAGCACAACGCCGCAGAAATAAAACTTCAAACAAAAGCAGAAAGAGTTCTTTGTGCACATCAATAATTTAGAATGATTTAAGAACTGTTTTATAGATGCAAGTGGAGCTCTTTCTGTCTATATATAAATTGAATGTGGTCTTTATAGGCAAACAAAAAGGGGATATAATCCTTTTAAATTATTTTTAGGATAATTGTTTCCACAACAAACATCATTATTTATCAGTTTTGAAAAGAAGCCAACTGCTAACATTTGAAATGCACAAATCTTGGCACACACCAGAGAAAATGGTTATCTCCACCCCTTTTCAAAACCAGTTTTGCATTTATTTTACACGTTTCTCAAGTTCTTATCTCAAAGCCCATGCAGTGTTACCTATTTCTATCAGAAATCATTATATTTTATTTCTAATCACGTTCCCATAGCCAATTTGGTAACTCAGGAAAGGAAACATTTATTGCTACCAGATGCTGTTACCTTCCTGCTCACTCACGTATTACTATAAATTGATTCAACAGCCTGGAAAACAAGGTTTAATATGTATTATTTTGCCTTCTGGATTTCTTCTGTGATAACCTTTCTTTTTAGATAAAAAGTCTCATTTTAGTGATGCAAACATTCTAAATCTATGCTACAGCTACTTATCAGCCAGGATGTTCCCACATGACACAGCACAATGCCACAGAAGACACGAGATAGTCTGTACGCTACGAGCGGTTTAGCCACACTAGCAATCAGGCTCCCACAGAGGCATTCCCCATTCCTGATGTCTTAATTCCTCCAGGCAAACACCGTAGCACCGCACAACTGGGCTGCACCGCTGCGGTTCCTTTGCTAGCAGTAGTTTCTTTAGGGTATGTGCTGCACTGCGGGCACAACCAGCAAACCTGCTTCTCTGAAGGCCGAGATGTGAACTGGCCAGATCACCTCTTACGCTACCGACTGCGGAATTGTGAAGGTACGAGTCAAATCTTTGATCAGAGATGCTTCAATTTTATTCTTCCTTTACTAGATTTTTAAGGGAGAGCTGGAATAACCCATGGAAGAGGCTAAAGAGGCTGCTCTGAATGTGACGATCTCTATGTTTCTATATTTCTCTATATTTCTCTCTTTATTTCCATTTGTAAAATCAAAGTAAATTATCTACTCTGTATTTGAAACTAACTGCCACAATAATAAATACAGGCCAATCTCTAATTGACAGCATCTAAAATGTCTCCAAAGGTTACAGATGCCTGAAGAACATGATATTTTCTGAGCAATACATATTTTCTGAGCTCTGTGAATAGACACGTGTACACGCACATTCCATTTTCTGCTCCAGCTCAGCCATTCAGCAGAGATGCTCCATCCTCCAACATATTCTACATCAAAAAAAGCATCTTCTGCAACACCAGAAGAGGCACTCCACTGAACTGTCATTAAAAATTTTACAGTTATGTATCCCCTCACCGACAACACTCACACGAATAAGCCATGGGTATGTCAGCAAATTCACGCAAGCCAAGTCTAGCTATCAAAATACTGCACAGCAGTCCAGGTGACGGATAAAATAGACAGATTCAAAACTACACAATGTTTTATAGATTACAACACCTCAAAATACACCTGGAAGCAGAATTTCATTTATTAAACTACTTGTTATAGCCTGTCATATTCTGTCAACTAGAAGGAAAATCGGCTTTGGAAACTACTGTCACGCTGACTATAAAGTAAAAGAAGAAAATAAGTCAGTTGTTCTTTCCAAAGCAACATGCAAAGTCCAAGCATGACCAAAGAAGCGTGCCTGGGGAATTCTGTATTGGAATAATCACTGTCTTTCTAGTTTTGTACTCATTTACCTTGAATTTCTAATGGCTAAAAAGATTACAGAATAAGTGAACCTGTGTATGTGCAATACAACCTCTTGGGAAAACTATGTATTTTTAACAGTTGTCATGAACATGATTAAGCATTACAAATACATCACAAACGAACATTTCCAAATTACTTAGGAGTCCAACTTCTACTTTCAATTACTTAGGGGCTGATTGTCAAAGGTATTCAGGTGAACCACAATTATGGAAATAGGAGTGATGCCTCAAAAACTCTCAGAAGTCTGATCCTTCAAGCTAAAGCTACAAAGGCACTTGGTGTCCTAATGCTGGGCACAGATGTGTTGACAAGGTAACTAAAAAAGCCAACAGCCAATCTCACAGCTGCCTTTAGCCCTCTAAAATTATGCCCAAGGTCCCCCTGGCCACATGTATTTTTGGCTGTGAAGCTTACCTTGGGTCCTGTTTGAAGGATCTGAGATAGACCACGAGCCCAGGGATGCCAGTACTCCCTGGCTGATGGTCTCATAAGCCCCAAATGCTGTGGCCACTTGACAGGTAAGAGTCCTGCTTTCAAACGATCAGACAATTGGTTTGGGATTATTTAGTAAAGCAGTTTGGGAAGGGGAGGAAAGACACAAAGCAGCTCAACAGTATAGCTGATAATGCAGCAGGCCAAGGGACCTAGTTAAGGAGCCTGCTCTTAGGAATATTTAATCACTCAGACAAAGTGGAACAGCTTTAACTGGAGATAGTGTGCTAGATGCAATGCGGAGACAGAGCAGCCCGAAAGAGGCTTCGCTTGGGAGGGGAGATTCAATCTCCTGCTACAAATTGAGGAGTTTGGAGAAGGAAGTTTACTTCCCACAGAGTACCCCAACAACTGGGGTATCCCAAATACAGCAAGGCACAGGTGTCTCTCCTTCCATCTTTTTATCAATCCTAAGTACCTACTACAAGAAGAATATTCGCAGCTGGAAATCTTCAGCAAATGTAAGCACTCGCCTGCCATGTGGGAGCAGGCACCAGCCTCTCTTGTGGGCACTTCCCAGCACTGGTCAGCTTGCTGGGATAGGTACTTACAAAACATTACCATCACTGTAAGAATGATTATGTCCTCCTTGTTATTTCACAACTTACTGGGTTGTATAATGACTGTATAATGATAATCTCACAATCAGGCATTTAAGGTTTGTTTACCCTTTGGGCAAATAAATTGCTCCTATGATTGAGGTAAATGGGGAGGAAAAGCAGGGAGACATCTTAGAAGCATGACAACTCCTTGATTATTCTGCACATTTTTTTCCCCACTAAATTCATTTATGGAGAATATATAGAATAACAACATGAATATGATAAAAAACTTGAAAACAGACTAGAACAACAACAACAACAAAAAGGTTTCCAGACATATTTCTGTGTATGTGTGGTTTTCCATGCGAGGACAGTAAGGTTTTGCGTAACACACATAATAAGCATTTCATTCACTTGCTGATTCTTACGGTCTCACCCATGTATCTACTGCTACTGTATTAATAAGAAACATTAAAGAACATCACAACATTAATACTGAACTTGGTCAAAACTACAGGGAGTTTCATGGGAGGAATTCAAAATGGGCCATTTTTCTTCAAAATAAAGTGCTTGTTTTAAAATAGTTGAAATTATTTTGATTGCTCACTATTGTGGCCTCCCACTCTTTCAGGTGCAATGCTTAATTTCCAAAGTACAGCTGATAATATGAAAAAGCTACTAATAGAACTGTCCATCCCCAGAAAAAAATATGGCTATAATAAACAAATACCTAACACAGTAAGAAGTGCTGTAGTGGTGCCCTCTGCCCCAACAATCAAACGTGAAATCTGATTTCCTTGAAATTACAGCCTGAGCTGGCTGTGGTCTGGACCTCCTTGTGTTCTGCAGCCCCAGTGGCTTCTAAGTTCAGTATATGGGTCGTACCAGCTCTGCTAACAAGGTATCATGTAACGTTACTGATGTAATTCAATGCAATGTCTGAAATATAATGAAGAACATATTTATTCTGGTTTCATGACTACCTATCTATTTCAAGAGGATTATCTTTTCCTACTTCCAGTCCAAAATTAGTTCACTACTTGATATGTCCACTAAGGATTTGTTACTTTTTATTATCAGGAATATTTGTTCTAATGCAGCATGTACACACACACTTTGGAGATGCACACAAATGTATGGTTTTGTCCTCAGCCTCTCCATCGCCAGAAACCTTTCATGACTTTTACACAGAAGGCAGACACACCACAGAGCTATCTTAAGATATTCAAAAGATCAAATTAGAAAAAAGTCCTGAATATGTAAAAATGTCACACAAAATACCATCCGCCTGTGCTAGGTATGCTCCAAGGCTTCCCCATATAACTCACGCTTTCCTAAGGCCACTGGCCCAGGGGCACAGATGGGCAGAGCATCCCCCTGCAAGCACCTGCGCTCTCTTGAGTTGTCCTCTTCTTCAGAGATCAGGTTATAAAAAGCAAAGTCAACTGATGCTGTAAAGGCTGGATTTGCTCTTTGACAGCAGGAGCACACATTGCTGTCACAACCAAGAGCATTTCTGGTCCTCTCTGTTGTTGACCAAAACAAAGGTTCTGGAGCCAGGGCCGTGGATGTGACTGTGTCACTCAGTATTTCAGTGATACTTAACATCCATCTACGGGCAACATGACAAACTCTGAAGTGTAGCTCACTGTTAGTAATCCCTAGAAAAGAAACCTGTATTTTATGAAGTGCAGCTTCTACGAATTTCCTGAAGGTCTTCCT